>NW_005356042.1:1172797-1213871 GCF_000412655.1 Myotis brandtii | reverse complement strand
GTCGACGACGGCTGCCTTTGCTGGGGGGCAGCAGGCTGTGACCCAGGTGGGTGTGGATGGGGCAGCCCAGCGCCCCGGCCCTGCTGCCTCTGTGCTTCGTGTCGACGGCTGCCTTTGCTGGGGGGCAGCAGGCTGTGACCCAGGTGGGTGTGGATGGGGCAGCCCAGCGCCCCGGCCCTGCTGCTGCCTCTGTGCCCCCAGGTCCTGCAGCACCCTTCCCACTGGTAGGTCCTCAGCAGTGCCGGGGGGACGGAGAGGGGACACTGACCGTTTGGGGGGAGTCCCAGTGGGTGGGGCATGTGCAACACAGATGCTGCCGTCAGGCTGTCAGGCTGTGTGGGCTAAATTCCTGTTCTGCACAGTGAAATCTTGGACCAGATCTTTGGAACATCGTTTTTTTTTCTTTTTTAAACTTGGGATCATGGTAATAGAAAAGTCTCTTTCTCAGAAGTAAAAGTCAGTTGGTTCACCAAATGATTGCCGAGTGTCTGCAGGTCCCAGGGCCCTCTGAGACATCGGCAGAGTAGTACATACAGAGGGGTCCCACCCTCCGTAGAGGATGCAGCATCCATCAAACAGGGCGACAAGGGGAGAGTTTGGGGAACAAGATGGCTAAGGGTGGCCTCTGTGTCCTCCTACTCCCCAGGCTGTAATCCAAAATCCCTTCAGCAATGGCGGCAGCCCAGCAGCTGAGGCTGTCAGTGGGGAGGCACGATTTGCCTATTTCCCAGCGTCCAGTGTGGGAGATACCACGGCTGTGTCGGTACAGACCACAGACCAGAGCTTGCAGGCCGGAGGTAAAGGGAGGAAGGGGCCGAGGTGGAAGGCAGGGGAGGCAACAGGCCCCTCAGGGAGGGATTCCCCAGCCATTTCTGACTCTGCCCCCAGTTTTAGCACTAACCCGGCTTTCCCTACAGGCCAGTTCTATGTCATGATGACGCCCCAGGACGTGCTTCAGACAGGAACGCAAAGGACGATTGCACCGCGGACCCATCCCTACTCCCCGTATGTGCAGGAGACCTGGGCCCAGGAGCAGGGGACACTGGGAGGGCCTGGTGTGGGGCCGAAGGAAGGAAAGGTTTTCTGGAGTAGAAGTCAGGCAGTTGAGCACGCAGTAGGCACTTGATATATTTTTTGGTCTGTTTTTGTTTCTTTAGTATAAAGAAAGTATCATTTCCTCTTTCTTCCTACATATGAATATGTCTTACAAAGGTCATTTTCAAGTCTGACTTCTTAATAGATGCTTGGACAAATGGGCCCTGAGATGACATGTGCCCATTTATCCCTCTTCTAGGAAAATTGATGGAACTAGAACACCCCGGGATGAGAGAAGGAGAGCTCAGCACAATGAAGGTAAAGTCAGTGTGGAGCCCCTGCGCCAGTCCCAGGCCTTGGCCTCACAGGCACTGCCAGGCGGGCCTTGTGTTTGGTCACAGATCACTGGGCATGCTCCACATGAGAGAGGTGTTGAATGCTGGAAAAGTAGAAACCGGTGGAGGAGGTTCATTGTCTGTAACCGATAGGTAGGATGAATGGACTGGAATGTGTTTTGTCATCCTGGCTAGTTTTGAATTAAGGGCCAGCATCAGAAATGGCAGGTTTCACTCGGCTGCAGTGGCTCAGTGGTTGAGTGTGGACCTATGAAACGGGAGGTCACGGTTCGATTCCCAGTCACGACACATGCCTGGGTTGCTGGCTTGATCTCCAGTAAGGGGCGTGCAGGAGGCGGCCAATCAATGATTTTCTCTCATCATTGATGTTTCTTGCCGTCTCCCTTCCTCTCTGAAGTCAATAAGAATATATTAAATAAATATAAATAAATAAGTAAATAAAATGGCAGGTTTCACGTTCACATATGGATTTCCTGCTCCCCTGGACCTTCGTTTCCATTGGCAACTGTTGTGTTTGAGTCCGTCATTTCCCTGCCTGCCTGGCTTCCGGAAGTAACTCTGGTCTGATAGTGGGCACAACCGAGGATGAAACTGCAGGAACCTGTGCCTCTGGCTAGCCAAGGCTGGAGCATCCTGCCCTTATAAACACCAAATCCAACCTAAGGTCATTTTTGGCCCTTTTTGCTGTCCCCTAGTTTCCCACTCAACCTCTGCCTCCAGTCAGTAGCCACTATGATCGATGTAGGAGCATTCAAGTCCAGGGGAATTCTTACATCCAAACAACTGTCCTTTAGCAAATATTTCCTGAAGATAGATTCTGGGCCAGATATGAGGCATGTAGAGTGTCAGGGAAGTTTAGGAGTTCAGGCTAGTGTCTGACTGAGCACTGACCGCCAGGGGCTAGTCTTTGGGAGGGCCTGCCAGACAGAGGGAGCACAGGCTGGAAGGGGGGTGGCAGAGAGGAGTCAAGTTGCTTTGGAGGGTACTGGCTTGGTTGTTGCAGAGGTTCCATGTGGAGTGCTTGGAAAGGGAGCCAGGAGAGTCAAGGAAGGCCCTGAAAGCCAGGGTGAGACCCCACAGTCCTAAAGGTCTTCGATTGGGGATGGCTCTGCAGCTTTGGTCTAAGCATCTCACTAAATTGAGGCATTCATTCAGCACGTACATACGATGTGCCAGCCCGTTCTAGGTTTTCAGATAGTGGGTAATCGAACAGATGAGGTCTTGGCTCTCGTAGTGTTTATTCTGGTAGGAAAAACAGAAATTGCACAAAGCTACAATATGACGTCAGATAGCAGGAAGGAAGATAAAGCTAGGTAATGGTGGCAGTATAGGCCTCTAAGGTGACATTTGAGCAGAGGCCTGAACAGACCTTAAGGAATGGGCCAGTCAAATACTGGGGGAGGGTCCCAGGCAGAGGGATGAGCAAGTGCAAACACCCAGGCCTGAGTCAGAACAGACTTGGCATGTATGAAGAAGAGCAGAATTCAGGAAAGGAAAGAGGAAGTTGGCAGAGTTACAGGAAGATTGGTCGGGCCAGATCCTTGTAAGAGGCCCTCCCAGTGTCCCTGCTCTTGGATATTTATTGTAGTTTGAGGGGAAACCAACAGAGGGTTTGTGTATGGAGGTCAGATAGTAGAAAAATAGGAGGTGACTGCAGATGTCTGGCCTGAGACAGGCTGAAGAATCAGGATTTCATGAATCAGGGTTTCATGATGGGGTCAGGTTGGTTTGAAAAGGGAAGGAGTGAGTGAGTCTGAGCTTGGTTTTGGGGTGTGGCAAGTTTGAGGGGCCTCCTGTAGGCTACCCAGCAGTTTTGTATCTACTGCTTAGGTCATATGACCTCAGACTGGTTCTTAATCTCTGCACCTGTTTAGTCCTCTCAGTAAGATGTTAACCCATCTCCTGCAGAGGCTCAGAGTGAGGATGCACGAGCTGAGACATTTCAGTGCCCGGCAGTGTGGTGTGCCCCCCAGTGAGACTAGCAAACCACTCTTGGGATACCATCTAGCCACCCTCTACCTCACTCTCATTCTTTGCCTCTCACAGTTAATCCACCTGCAAAAAGTCTGGAATCTTTCTCCTATAAAAAAGTCTTTCATAACCTTGCTTTTACCCTCCAGCTGTATCCTGCCCTCTCCTAACCTGAAGAGTATTTGGGCCACCTTTTACCCTTCCTGTACCCTTGGCAGTCTGGCTCTTTTCTCTACCAAAATGGCTTCATTTAAGGCTATCCTTGACAGCCTCATTGCCAAACCCATTGGCTTCCTTCCCTGTCTGTGCTGTACACACCTGACCCTGCCTATTCCCAGCATTTTGGTAATGATCCTTTCTGCTCTACCTGCTCTGATTCTCCTACACTCTTTGCTTCTTTTTCACAGCCTGCTCCTTAGAGCAGGGCTTCCCAGATGCTCCGGGAAGCTTGTTAACAATCAAGGTCTCCAGGGCTGCCCTCACAGTCTTTGAATGGGTAGGACAGAGGGAGTTCCAGAAGTCGGTATTTTTGACAAGTTCCCCACATGATTCTTCACATTGCGCAAGGCTGGGGAACTGCTTTGGCTTGTGGTGTTTCTTAAGGTCTGATCCCGTCTCAGGTCAGTCTCAGGAGAGTGAAATGTTAGGCTCGGGAATTGTCAATATCCCAAAGCCCCATCCCCAGTTGTAGGTGCTCAGTATTTCTCTGAGGGGTTTCTGCTGGCTTTCTCCTATGGGACTCCAAAAAGGTGAAACCTGCCTCTCTATGTCCCTGCGGGGCTTACTTGAACTCCAGGCTCATTTTGAGCTGCTTGCTCAAAGTACCATTTCTGGGTGTCCTTGAGACACCTCAGACTCAGTGTGTCCACACAGAACCGCTGTCTCTCCTCCCTAAAGGCTCCCATGCAACATTCCTTTTCCCACTGCAGCAAAGGGCGCCCCTGTCATAAGTATCCAAGCCAGAACTGAAAGCCAGGCCACCTTCAACTCTGCCCTCTGCCCTCATCCCCCAAACCTGAGATTCTTTGCTGAAGTGGACTTCAGATCAGCTTCTCTTTCTCCTTTTTACGTCTTTCCCACCAGTTCTTGGTACTGTGGGACCCGTCTCTGGCCTCCTCATGAACTGGGGCGTGTGTCCTGCCTGAAGGGTGGCCTTTGCAGCACCCATTGCTGCCATGTCAGTTTTGGGTCCACTGTTGTGAGAACCTCTTCAGTAGCCAAAAATCCAGATCTTTATGTGAAATCCGATTTTTTAAGATGGACCTGCTTTCTTTATTTCATTAGTTTCCACTCTTAATGCTACTAATTCATTCCTTCTACTTACTGAGGGTTTAATTTGCTAGGGTTTTTTTTCTTCTACTTTTTAAAGATCATTTTTAACTTTTTTTCCCAATACAAACCTTTCTAGTTACAAATTTCATTTTAACACTTGCTTTAGCTACATCCCATTTGGATATGTCGTGTTTTCATTATCTTTCAGTTAAAAATATTTTTCGGTTTTCCTTGTGATTTCTTCTTTGACTCATGTTTTATTTAGAAGTGTGTTGCTTAATTTCCTGATATGTGTGGATTTTCTAGATGTCTTTTGCTATTGATTTTTAATTTAGTTTTATTATACTCTGTAACTTTAGTTCTTTGAAATTTATTAAGATTAGTTATGTGGCCCCGAATGTGGTCTGTCTTGGTGACAGTTTCTGTGGATTTGCTGCTGTTGCGGAGTGTCCCCTCAGTGTCAACTTGGTCAAGTTGGTTGACAGTGTTCAGGTTTCCTATCCTGATTTTTTTGTCTTTTGTTCTATTAGTTACTGAGAGAGGAGTGTTGATGTCTCCAAGTATATTTGTGAGTTTGTTCACTTCTCCCTTTTGTCCTGGCAGATTTTACTTCTCAATTGTGTTTTAAGTGTTGTGTGGGTGTAACTGAAGCACTTCTGTGGGTACATGTGGCCTTGGTCTTAACTAGTCTTCCTCCATTTCAGATGTACCAGAATGGTCTTCCCAAGCCCCAGGTCTGACCTATCACTACCTGCTTAATGAAAGGCCCCAGACTCAAGGGCCTGAACTCCTAGAGTAAGAGATAAGGTCCAGACTCATTAGCAGGCATTCAAGGTCTTCACAGCCTATTTTTACAACCTTTTCCTGTCACCCTGTTCCATGCGCCCAAGTATTTCAGTGTCACCATTTCTGGGATCTTGACACCTGTCTGCCTGATGCCTCTCCCCTCGGAATCTAGCCCAAATATTTCCTCTCTAAGACTGTGAGGCTACACCCTACCCCACTCTCAGGCAGAGACCATTGCTCTACCCCGGAGTTCCCAGGCACTTGGCACAATCTCCAGTTATAACACATACCCTCGAGTGTTTGTACCATGTCCCCTGTTCATGTGCACTTCACAGTGGTGCCAGCAGGACAGAGACTGAATTGACTGTGGGTTCCAGCCTCTCAGAGTGCCACGGCAGGCAGTACTTTTTTTATTTTAATCCTCACCTGAGGGCATGCTTAGAGAGAGGAAGGAGGAGAGAGAGAAACATCAATTCAGCTGCCTCTCTCACACACCCTGACCGGGGTTCAAACTGCAACCCAGTTATGTGCCCTGACTGGGAATCAAACCAGCAACCTTCAGTGCACAAGACAATGCTCAACTAACTGAGCCACTCCTGCTGGGTGGCAATATGTTTTTAAGAAGTAAATGCAAACTAGAGATGTGCCACACCCCCTGTCTCTGCCCCCTGGTGGCTCGAAATGAGGAGTACATGGGAGATACTGCTACAGCCTAGTGCCCAGGCTCGTGAATGTTGGACTGCATGAGGGTAGGGAAAGAAACCAAGAAGGCATTGCTGTGAGTTCCTCAGCTGAAACCTTGGAAATGGAGCAGGCACGCAGCTGAGGGATGTGGGGCCTGGGCTGCACTCTTGGCTCTGCTGCAGATTTTGGCCACCGAGTTCCGGAGACTCTAAGACAGACAAGGCTGTCCTTGAAGGGAAGGTTCTTCTCACACCCCAGCAACAGGGCCCAGGGCTGGAGTCAGACGAAGCTCTGTACTGGGCACATTCTTGTCATGATATTAGGGAGGTTTCTGAGGAAAGAGGAGAGCGGGGGAGGAAGAAGGGCCAGGGAGGAGGAGAGTCCACAGAGGAAGGTGTTGTCACCCAGGCCAAAGTGGAAGAGCCCTGAGAGGTAGGAAGGACTGGTCAGCAATGAGTGGATAAAACCAGTGCCAGGAGAAGATTTGTCTATCAGTGGCCAGGTGTGTTCTTTGAGGGAACACCAGGGTCAGGGGCAGTGCCAGCCTCAGAGGAGGTACTGGCCAACCCCTCCTTTCCCACCCTCCCTCGGCCCCCTCCACAATCTCCCATCAACACTGCCCAACCCTGAGAAAATATCTTCTCACCCTCCTTTCCAGATCCTATTAGCCCAGTTCCCTCTCTACAGACACTGCCCACATTTGTCCACGGGAACTGAGAGTTGGGGGATAGCTGGGCTTCTTTGTCCCCACAATGCCTAGTACTTGGAAGGTAAAGAAAGGCTGAGACAGGTTTGCTTCAATGGGCCCCAAACCAGGGGTGTCAGCCTCCAATGCAGGCAGACCCCAGGCCGCTGTCGTAAGTCAGGATGTGCAGGCCAGGTGAGAAGCCAGAGAGGAGACATGCCCTGCCCGAGGGGGCAGCTACTGCTCAGCTCAGCTGGCAGTGTGAGAGTGTGGCGTTTTATAAAACAAAACCACAAGTCTGGGTATTTTTCAAGTGAAACCTTCCATTAATTTGCCATCCCTGGTCTTTAAGAGGATTCATGTTGTTCCTGGGTTACCCAATGCCCTGATAGGCCAGGCCCCTGAGAGCCACAACTGCCAGTCTGGAGATGTGGGGCATGCTGTCGGGGCCCTGGAGAAGGGTTTTAAACAGATAAGACATGGCCAGACTGTGACTTACAGATGAAGAAAAAGCAGACTCAAGGGACGCAGTGCCCTGGGGAAACCCGAGGACTGTGGACAATCACGTACAGGGGCTGTGGGGACCAGTGGGGGCTCTCAGTTCCCATGCACAGGGACTCCGGCCCATTCTTGCCTCTCAAGAGTACATGCCCACTGTAGCCACAACTCCTTTTTTCCAAAGATGTTAACTATTATGTGAAATTTCCTTATTTTAAAATGTTGACTCAAATTTTAAAAGTAGGCAAACAAAATGAACCCACTGTCCCCCATGGTTAATTCTGCTTTAAAGGTATATGTGGTACTTGAGAGCGAGACTTTCTTTGTTTCTCTTGAGAAGCACTGGGAAGCAGGCGGGGAAGCTGGCGGCCTGCCTTCAGATCTTGACTCTAGATTTGCTAGCAGTGTGACCCTGCCCAGGGCCCGTGCCCTCCCTCAGCAGTCTGGGGTCTGCCGGCACCTGCCTCGGGAGGCAAATCGCCTAGCCGCACAGAAAGTGCTATAAACCTAGCTGTTGATACTGCTATTGTGCCTACAGTGGAGCGGAGGCGGAGGGACAAGATCAACAACTGGATTGTCCAACTTTCAAAAATCATTCCAGATTGTAACACAGACAACAGCAAGACAGGAGCGGTGAGTGCCCCTGGCGCCACCCAGAAAGTCTGCCTGGACCACTGGGGTGAGCCAGTAGGCAGAGGCCAGTGGGCAGTGCTCACTCTAATGCTCTCGCCCGTCCCCCAGAGTAAAGGAGGGATCCTGTCAAAGGCCTGCGACTACATCCGGGAGCTGCGCCAGACCAACCAGCGCATGCAGGAGACCTTCAAGGAGGCCGAACGGCTGCAGATGGATAATGAGCTCCTGAGGCAACAGGTGAGTGACAGGGCTGGGAGTTGGGTGGAGGACCCAGGACCCCACGGTGCAGGGAACTATCCCTGGCCCCTTGTGCCCTCTCATGTCTGCCAGATTGAGGAGCTGAAGAATGAGAATGCCGTGCTTCGAGCCCAGCTGCAGCAGCACAACCTGGAGATGGTGGGCGAGAGCAACCGGCAGTGACGCCCTTCCCGTCGTGCGGCAGGCCCTCCTCTGGGACTGCTGCCCCCTTCCCCAGCCCTTAGCACAGAGAGGGACAGATGCCCCTCCCCCAGCTGCGTTTTTTTATAGTAGATTTTTAACAAAAAAAAATGGGGAGAAGTAATGCATTTCTTTGGATAAACACCCACTGCTCTCCTGGATGTGGAAATGATCTCCCTCCCCCATCTGTCTGCCCCTTCTCCTGGCCCTCACTAAGCCCCAGCACTTCTAGTGGTCTCGCCTGGAGGCAAAAGGGAGGAGGACAGAGGCCCTGCCATATCCCGCTGCCTCTTTTGGCCTCTAGAGGTACTGACATGGTGCTTACGGGCAGGAGGGGAGCCTTTGGGGGGCCATCCCTGGGACCTGGACCTAAGAAGGGAGGCCATGTCTCACCCCACCTCTTGTTTCTGGATTCCTGCTCCCCTTTGAGTGTGTGTGTGTGTGTGTGTGTGTGTGTGTGTGTGTGTTTTAATTTTCTTTATGGAAAAATGGACAAAAAATAGAGAGAGAGGTATTTAACTGCAATAAACTGGCCCCATGTGGCCCCGCCTTGTCTGTTTGCGTATTTGTCCATCTCAGGTATGGGCAGGGGTCATGGGGTCTGTGCAGAGCTCTATCAGGGCAGGGCCTCAGCTGCTGTTGGTGGCTCTGTGCCAGTCCCTGCCATTCTGTACTGCACGGGACCCAGTCTGTTGGCTGGCTGGCTGACTGGAGGAATTAAAGAATGAATATCCTCTTTGAGGCCCCAGGTGTGTATATGTATGCGGGGGCTGGGGAGAGGTTGGGTCAAAGACCTATGTCTTTGGAGGAGAGGCTGGGGTCTCCTGTGTCATCAGTTCCTAAAAACAGGACTGGCTCCTGGCTCTGCCCTTCTGGGCTGAAGCCCTTCCCTCTGCATCAGCCAATGGTGGGGCCTGGCCTTGAGCCCCCCACCCCCAAGGAAGGCAGAAGGCCAGGAAGCCAGGCTTGGCCCGTCAGCCTGTCGCCTTGCACTGTGGCTCTGGCGCCTGTGCTATGACCCCTGCCCCTGGCTGATGATGAAACCTGGCCTGAGTGGAGATGTAGTGACACCAGGCAATGTTGGGGGATGCTTCTGGGTCTCCCTGTGGCCAACCGTGCAGCCCCCATGCAACTCCATCCACTCCCAGGATCTAGGCCTGCCAGTCGCCACCGTGCTGAGTTCACCATGCATGCACCCCAGATGTCCCCAACTGGTTTCTTCCCGCTGAGAGCCCTGTCTCCTTTTCCTGGCCATTACTCGGTTTGAGTCCCTCTGAGGGTGTGTGCAGCAGGAAGAGCCTAATGTGATGTGAATGGGGAGGCAGATGGCAAGGAGCAGCCTTGATTTCCCAGGGGCCCCCATCTTACTGTTTTGAATGAGCTCGGCTATAGTTCAGGGCAGGGGAGAAGTTTTCATTCCTTGGCAGCAGCATCTTCAGGCTCCAGTGGTAAGGTTGACACTGGATGATCTGTAAATGAGTCAGAGCCAAAATGGCCAAAGTCCCATCTCTGGAATTAAGTTTGTGGGTCCTCTGGGCTGTGTGTACCCACTACCTGTGATTCAGGTAGTGGCTAGGACAGTCAGGAGCCTTGGTTCATCTCCCCACCCAGTGGTATTCTAAGGCAGTGGTTGCCAACTGGTGGTCCGTGAGGTCCGAAAGGTTGGCGACCGCTATTCTAAGGGACCAGCTCTCCCCCCAAAAGAACCCTGGTTTGTAGTGCTGGCTGTTGTGTACATACCCCATTGCTGGTGTCCAGATACCAACATGCTGCCACTGAATATGGAGGTGGGATGAGATGTGCACAGTGGCTCTGTTGAGCCAGTATGAGCCAGGTCTAGCACAGCCCACTGATATCCTGTGTTTGGGGGAGGCAGGAAAGCCTGGTGATCAGAGCACAGGCCTGAGTCAGGCTGCTTACTCTGGAGTGCCAGCTCTGCCTCTGATCTGGGCAGAGCCCCATCTTGGCCTTCAGTTCCTCTCCTGTCAAGTGAGGAAAGCAAGCCGGGTAGGCATGGTGGGCTCCTAAGAGGGAGCAGCGCCTGGGAAGCCAGGGCTGAGTAGGCAGCTAGGGCCCTGAATACAGTGCAGAGCCCAGAATGGGGCAGCAGGCACTGCTTTGAGGACAGGTGGTCCTGGCTAGGTTAACACAAAAGTGAGTCTACACCTGCTGGGGCATGAGGTGAGCCACTACTGTTACTGCTATTCCATGGTCTGAAGTTCACAGGAACGTTTTCCAGATACCAGGCCACTTCTTAAGGTTCTGACACTTATAAAAGACCACGCTTGTGCCGTCTCAAACTCCTGCATCTGGCTGTTGCAGTGCTCCCTACAGAACAGAACCCGAAGCTGGGGGAATGGTATGGGGCACCCCAAAGGACCCTGGTAAGTGACAGCCATCCCCCATGTGAATGAGGAGGGGTGGGGAACAAGGACACCTTGCTCCTGCTCATTGACCTGTGCAACCTCTGTGGCAAAAGGGGGAATTTTTTCTGAGATCAACAAGGTGATGTCATCTTAGGGAAAGTGTTTCCCAGGTGTCTGGCTAGAGGCCTGTGTCTGTGGCCCCATCTGCCCCACCCCCTGTACACACCTCTGCTGGCTGAGGTTGACACAACCCTGTTCCCTGTCACTCTGTTCCCGCTTATCTCCCGCCTTTTCGGCGCCACTACCTTCTTGGAAATGAGTTAGGACAAAGGGGAGGGGGCTTAGCACCTCCGCCTCTCCTAGCAGGCCCCATAAAAGCGGCTGTAACGGCCCAGACACCAGAGCGGTCCTAGACTTCACAGCAGAACAGCTAGCCAGACGGCACGATGGCACTGAACGTGCGGATCCAGGCTGCCTGTCTGCTGCTCCTCCTCCTGGCCAGCCTGACCAGTGCCTCAGCTCTGCACCAGGTGAGAGCCCACGGGGCCGGGGCCCAGCAGGCAGCCACGTGGGAGAGCCAGGCCCTCGGAGGGGACTGCTGAGGGCAGTGGACTGGGCAGATGGCAAGGCAGGCAAAGGGGGGATGGGCAGCTGCCTAAAATACAGAGATAGGGTCCAAGTGGCAGGGACTGGGGGTCCCAAACTAATTCTACATTTGAGTGCCTACTCTGTGTAAAGTCCTATTCTAAACAGTGGGGATCAAGCAACGAACAAGGGAGATGAAAGAAGATTTTTGCTCTTATGGTGCATACAATCTGGTCAGGGAATTAGTAAAAACAAAAGATCATGGTGTTTAGTAAATGCTACTCAGGTTTAACAAAAAAATTGTAGAGTGACCATGGTGGTGGGAGGTGGAAGGAGATAGGTGAGATCAAGAGCTGGCAGTCAAGCAGGAGTGTTTTGTGAGAAAATGGTATTTGACCTAGAACTTGGAGGGTGAGACGGAGACGGTAAGCTAAAACCCGAGGTGGGGGCAAGCATGGTGTACTTGATAATCAGGCTGTAGGAAGTGGGTGCTGGTGCTTGGAGCTGAGATTGAGCGGTGGGCATGCTGAGTCTTATGGGCAATCATGCAAACCCTGATTTTCCTCCAAGTGCAGGAAGAGCCCTGCAGGCTTTTCTAATGGGTAAAGCCACAACATGACTGATATGTGTGGGAATGGATTGTAGGGGCAAGATGGAGGCAGGTTTTTTTATGGGTGAGGGGTGGCATCCAGGCCAGGGAGGGTGATGTCCCAAAGAAGAGCAGCAGCTGTGGAGAGAGTAGGAGGCCTGGGTGTCTGCAGGAAGGAGATTGCCTGTGGGGAGGTGAGAAAGGCCAGAAAGCAAGGCTTCCAGCTGAGGGGAGAATGGGTTGGTGTGCAAATGAAGCTCTGCGGGCCCCTTCCATCCTCAGTATTCCCTTCTGCTTTCACAGACAACACAGCTTGCAGACCTCCAGACCCAGGATACAGCTGGAGCCACAGCTGGCTTGATGGTGAGAACACCTGGGCCTCCTTTCAGAGCCTCACAGCCTTCCCTGAGCCCACACCCGCTCACTCTTCCTTCCTTCCTACAGCCTGGGCTGCAGAGACGGAGGCGGCGAGACACTCACTTCCCCATCTGCATCTTCTGTTGTGGCTGCTGTTACCCATCCAAGTGTGGGATCTGCTGCAAGACATAGTCTCCCTGCCCTCACGCCCTCCCTTATTTATTCCTGCCGCCCTCGAACACTCGGTAAATGGTCTCAGAATAAAATGACTGTTCCAGCTTTTATTTTCCAAACCAGCGTGTTGCCTTTTCTCCCTGCCCAAGGCCTATGCCAGAGGCCTGCCTGGCTACTGTCTTGTAAGGGTGTACTCAGTGGGATGTGCGGGGTTGTTGTGTATCGAGGTTGCAAGGAAGCTTGGTGAAAGAAATTTGTTTTCTGCTCTTCCCCTTCTTTAAGCCCCACTTCATAAGACCTAGAATTTTTGTTGCTACAGCAGGAAATAAAAACTAAACAAAGTGCCGTTACCGGTTTGGCTCAGTAGATAGAGCGTCGGCCTGCGGACTGAAGGGTCCCAGGTTCGATTCCGGTCAAGGGCATGTACCTTGGTTGTGGGCACATCCCCAGTGGGAGATGTGCAGGAGGCAGCTGATGGATGTTTCTCTCTCATCGATGTTTCTAACTCTCTATCTCTCTCCCTTCCTCTCTGTAAAAAAATAAAATATATTTTTTAAAAAAACAACTAAACAAAGTTTCTTCTTTAAGTCTTGAAATGGGTGACAAACTCAAATGCCTAGCGAGGGTTCTCAAAGTCAGGTCTGGGGCTCCATCCAAGGCCCCACAGGTGGACACTATTAAGATGTTACTATTTCCTACACTCTCATTTTCACATGAGTGTGCAGTGGGGTTTTCCAGAAGCTCTGTGACATGATGACATCATCACTCTGATGGCTAATGGATTGTAGTTGTGCTTTAAAAATTTCCCAGTTTCAATTTTTAATATGTTAAGCAACTGTACATATAGCCCACTTAAAGTTGTTGGAGTCCTCAGTAATTTTGCAGAAATGGTTCCTGAGACCAAAATGTTTGAGAACCACTGGCCTTGCAGACAGCTGCAGTAAATGAGGGAGGTGTGGATTTGTTTCGCAGGAGCATATTAGGTTGTAATCTCTCAATAAGGACACACTTTGCACATGACACACAGAAGAGAATACCGTTCACCTTCACAAGGAATTAAGGTCCCTCCCATTCTTTTTAAAAACTATATCCCTCTCAATTTATCCAATTTTCCCACTTTTGATAGAAACAAAGATGCATTTCACTATCTTAGCCTATAAGAAAACATCAGCAGTGGTGTGATGTTGAAGGGGCTTGGCCATTTGGCTTCAGTGTTGTGTATGGACAGGAAGTGGGGAGGCCTGATCCCATCTAAAGTGGCTCCGGGTGAAACATGGCTAGAGCTTCTTTCCCAGAGAAGGTGGCCATCCTTCCTGATTGTAAAAATTTTGGCAACTGATTAAAGGAATTTAATTTTTTTAAATCAACACTCTGGGAGCTAAACTAAACCCAACTGGGAGCTGGATCAGTTTGGTAACCCACATACTTCTGCTTTCTGCCTTCGAAGCCATGAGAGGCTCCTCCTCTGAGAGGATTTCCTGAACCAAGACTAAGGGGCGGGAGAGGAAGGCAAGCTGGAGAGCCTGGCCTCATTTGCTGTAGGATGGAGCAGGCATCTCTCTACCCCCACCTTCCACCCCCTTTTCTGAACCCCACCTCCTCATGTGTGAAAGGACAGAAGTGTCCCTACAGTGTTCAGCTGATTGGGCTGTTGAGCGGCTCAGCAAGGAATGAGTGTGAAATGGTTTTGGAAACTGTCAAATGCCTCATCAATATAAAGGATCAGTATAAAGGGGAAGGAAGAGGACTCCGGACCCCCTCAATAAATGCCTGGGAGGTGGGAAACCTGAAACGACTAAATACATTTCATGATGCTGAGTACTCTTTGCTCATCTTAGCAAGTTCTCCAGGTGGTCCCAGAGCGGCAGAGGTGCTCCAGTTTCTGTGGGCACCAGAATCTGCTAGGGGGCAGATTGCCAGAGTTGCTGACTCTGCAGGGCTGGGGTGAGGCCATGGAACTTGCATTTCTAATAAGCTTCCAGGCAATACTGATGCTGCTGGCGGGTGGGGGTGGGGGTGGGGGGTACAAAGCTGACAACTCCTGGTACAAAGCTGACAACTCTGGCTGAGCGCTGAGACCAAGAACCAGCTATCCCTCAAGAGAGCTTTAAACAAGTGGGCCTGAGGTCTTGATCTGCCTTGAGTTGACTTTTGCTTGCACTGCACAGTATTTTTAGATACAATTGGGCTAATACCTAAAAAGCAAGGTATGGCACATAAAAATCTGAACTCCTGACATTATGGGCTAAACTGTGAAGATTTAAATCCCAGTACCTCAGATTGTGACCTTATTTGGAGAGAGGGTCTGTAGAGAGGTAATTAAGTTAAAATGAGGTCATTAGGGTTGGTTCTAACCCAGGAGGACTGGTGTCCTATAAAAGGGGTTCTTGGGCACAGAGGTCCTCACCCAGGGAGAACGCCTGCTGAACATGAAGGTGGCCATCTGCAAGCCCAGGGGACCCTGAAGGGAAGGAACAGCTCCTTTCCCCCAGCCCTCGTAAGGAACCGATGCCAAAATGCTGACTTCCCACTTTCAGCCTCCAGCAGTGATATAATAAACTTTCTAAGCCATTCGTTTTGTGGTACTTTGTCACAGTGTCCCTAGCCTTGAAGGGAAGGACTGGATGATCTGGCAGAGTTGGGGGCTGGGTGTGAGTGGCACCGCTCCCCTGTAGGCAGGCCTATGCTCTCCGGTCCCCCAGTCCTCCTGTGTTCTGGACACCGGGGTTTTCAGATTTCGGTAATAGTTGCCAGTGCTGTCTATGGAACTCACTCGCCTGTGCATCCTTCTCTCAGGGACAGCCTTCAATTCACACCCAGAAAGATGTACCCCAAAACAGCGCAGGTACATGAACCCAAGGGGTTTGGTGCTGACACTGGAGGCTGTAACGTGAGTATCCAGGTCATGGTGCCCTCCCCCAAAGCCCAGGCACCAGGCCCCTCTCTTCTCCAGGACCCAGGCGTTCAAGCCCCACCCCACTCTCAATGGGCCTTTGTCCCTGACTGGGAAAGGCACGGGCAGAGTCTGACATCATAAAGCCTGATGTGGGGATGGGACTCTCCTTCCCTCCTCCATCCAGCCTTCTCTCCTCAATTCCCTGTCTGAGGGATTTCCCGCCCCTCAGCCCGCCAACCACCCAGGCTCTCCCTTGGGAGGAAGGACACTCCCTTCCTCCCTCCCTCCCCACAGAAGATGCCCCAATGTGACTGAGCAGCTCACAGTCAAAACACTACTGCACTTTACCAAACCACTGCCAGCTCCCACCACCACTTTGCAGAGATCGTGCCAATGGAAGGGTCTGGATGGCAGGAGGATCACGCGGAATCTGCCCACAGCGGGTCCCTACCCTGCTCAGAGTCAGCACAGCCCCCAGCAAATACCCTTGGGGCTCTGTTCTAGGGGAGTAAGACTGACAGACAGATAGAAACACTGCCCTCTGGAAGCTCCTGGCTAGTGGGGAAGGAGCTCACCGATTGTGCAGATGAGCAGATGTGCTGAGGGGTGTGGAGGGACAGTCACATGTAAATGAGGGACTTTGGCTTGGTGAGAAGGCAGGCCGGCTTCCAGAGGAAGTGGCATCCACTCGGTGGCTCTGGCTAGGCAGAGTGGGCGTGGGGCGAGGTAGAGGAGCTTTCCAGGAGGAGGGAATCAGTGCAAAGGCCTCCAGTCAGAAGGTGCCACAGGGTACTGGACAGATACGTGCATGCATCCACCCTTCGTTTATGAAGCTTAGCTGCGCCAGGAGCTGGGCTACAGCAGGCAAAGCCCTCGTCCTCCTGGAGGTCATGTTCTCATGAGAGGAGATAGTCAATACCTAAGGTCATTTCTGATGACAAGAAGAGCCTAGAAGCAAATAGACCAGGATGCAGGCACCACTGTGACCAGGGAAGTGACTGTAAGGGAGGGTGGAGGTGACACTGAAGCCCAGAATGGCAAGGTCCTGTCTCCTCTCCCGCCCACACCGGCCCCTGTTGCCTCTCCTGACCAGGGTTGTACCTGTCATTGCCACCAAGATTCCCTGGATGCTGAGGACAACGCCTTCTGTTTCTCAGTCTGAGATGTTCAGAGATATTAGAACGCCCTCCCAGGGACTCCGAACCAGGGTGCACAGCAATGCAGGAGAGGGGAACAAGTGAGGCAGCCCCCCCATCCCGTCCAGGAAGGAGCTAGTAGAACCCAGGCATCAGGCTGCCCAGTCGAGCAATGGTGACAAGGGCCCCTTTGTGCCCCCCTCCCCCGGGGACAGGGAGGAGCTGGGCCCTGGAGGCAGGCGGTCCCTGGCACCCACGGGGGGAGGGGGGTGGTGGCAGGAAGGAGGGGCCGGCAAGTGGGGGCCTAGACCCTGGGAGGCCAGGGGACTGTCAGCAGGGGTGAGGAGCAGAGGGTGCAGACACAGGAGCATCCTGGTGAGTACACAGCAGCCAAGAGGGGCTGGGGACAGGGTGGGAGCAGAGGGCCATGACTGAGAGGGTGAAGCAGGGGCACCGGAGGTATGTGCAAGGTGAGGATGGCGCTGTGAACTGCCACTAATTTAGGATGGGGAGGGTGTTCCTTGGGACTTTGGAATGAGCTGGGACCATGGCAGGACAGTGACAGGGCTTTGGGAAGAAACTACAGAGAGAGAAAGAAGGGCCCTCCTCAGCACCCCTCCTGGTGGAGGTTCTGCAGGAACAGCTGCCCTGGGGCTTCCAAGTTTGGGGCAGATGTGGTGGAAATGCCTGGGGCTGGGTGAAGAGCTGACTGATGCCCAGGTGATTAGATACCTGCATCCTGCCCTCTGGGAGGGTGAGGCAGTGGGGTTGGAGTGAGCAAGTTCCAGCACCTGGGAGCACAACAAGGGGTGTGCGTGTGTGCGTGCGCGTGTGTGTACATGTGTGTGTGCGTGTGTGTACACGTGTGTGTGCGTGTGTGTGCGTGTGTGCGCGTGTGGGTGTGTACCACCGTGGGTGGGTCTGAATTTACATCAGTGTTTGTCAACCTTTTTTCATTACACCCCCACCAAAAAAATTTTTAGACCTGCTCTTCCTAAAGCCCACTGGCCCTGTGAATTTCACTACTACAGATGTGCCGTGCACGTTTATGTACTGTGGCCCTGGAGGGTCACCATCACTGCCATCATCTGCCTTGTGTCCATCAGTATGTGTCTGGGCAGGTCTGTCCTAGCTGCATGTCAGTGTGGGTGTGCAGCCGTGTGTCTTTGTGAGCATGGCATGCAGGCAGGTCCACGTGCATGCCTGAACGTGGTGCCAATGTCAGTGCAGGTGTGCTTCTGTGACTGTGTGTGCCAGCACAGTCTACGAACACAGGGGTCTCAGTGCCTGTTCACATTGTAGGGTCCTGACCAGGTGTCCACATGAGTCTCTGTGGCCCAAGCCTGCTCCTCGGGCTGGGTCTAGATCTATCATATTTCAGAGCAGCATTTGCATGTGTTTGGCTGTGTATGCATCTGTGTCCGTGGGAAGAGGGTGGTGAAGGCCTGGAAAGGCAGCTCTTGGAGACCCTGTCTCCAACCCTGAGGGGGACCTACAGAGCAGCCAGGAGGGTCTCCTGACCTCCCAACCCCTGGTCCTTCCTGGCCCCACATAGAGCCCAGCCAGGACTGTGTCTCTTCTCTCACCCCACCTACCCCAGGAGTCCCCCAAGATGCAGCACCCTCCCCCTGAGGGAACAGGGCTCTTTTGTGCTGGGCACTGGCCTCTGCTGAGGGTGGGGACAGCAGGGGCCGTCTGTGGGGTGGGAGCGGGCGGCAGGAATTCACACGGCATGTTGGGAATGCTGATGCTGTGAAACCCAGTCATTGATGGCCCTGAGTCTCTGCCTACCACCTCCAGGTCTCCCCCCACTCACCACATCCCCTTCCCCCACAAGGCTCTGTCATTCCCCTTTCCTTCCCCACAGTTCTCCATGGCAGTTTGGTGGGGTGGGGAGTGACCCTATGTAGAGTAGCTGCTAGGCTGTGTGGGAGGGGCCCGAGCATCCACGGGCAGGCAGCCTTACGACAGGCAGCAACTCATAGCAGATGCTGCGCGGGACAGGGGTGCTCAGGCTCCTGCCCCCTTGCACCTGTCTGACTCTTATTCCAGGTTGGCAGGCTGACATCTTCAAGTGGGACCAGAAGACACCCCAACTCAGGGAGACTGAGGTGAGGGGCAGGGTTCCTTCCTCCGGGCTCCCCCTTCTTCCTGCTGCTGGTCCAGCTTGGCTCTGTCATTACTTCCTGAGAGTCCCCAGGGGCACCATGGTGCTGAGGATAATTGTCAGCATCTTATGACCACGTAGAGACAGGACAGTTGGGGGTTAAGCCTGCACACCTGGAGCCGGGCAGATAGGGCTTGGCCTAGAGCAGTGATGGCGAACCTTTTGAGCTCGGCGTGTCAGCATTTTGAAAAACCCTAACTTAACTCTGGTGCCGTGTCACATATAGAAATTTTTTGATATTTGCAACCATAGTAAAACAAAGATTTATATTTTTGATATTTATTTTATATATTTAAATGCCATTTAACAAAGAAAAATCAACCAAAAAAATGAGTTCGCGTGTCACCTCTGACACGCGTGTCTTAGGTTCGCCATCACTGGAGTTGATACTTACGAGCTGTGTGGCTTGGACAGGTTACTTAACCCTCTGGAACTCAGTTGTAAAATGAGAATAATGACTGCACCCGCCTCAAAGAGATCGAATGAATTAATATGGCAGAGTAAAGCACTGAGGACTGGTACCTGGTCAATGCCATAGAAATGTTTGTCTTTATCAATATTAATGGCAGCACCTACTGTCTGAACAAGCCCCCTCCTGAAGCCTTAATAGAAGAACCCCTTCCCTAATCCTTAACCCCTCCTGTCCCTCCTCCAGCTGTCATCACACGCTGTACAAAATGATATTCCTCACAGCACTGCCTCTGTTTTGGATTATGATTGCAGGTACTGGCCGGGGAGGGGGTGGCTGGGGATTCTGGGGCCTCGGCCTGAGCAGGCTGCGCTTGTTTCTGTGGGTCCCTGGATCCCTCAGGCTGGGGGAAGGTGACGAGAATGGGGCCAGGTGATTCGGTCAGGACATGTCCCTTGGCCTCAGCAGTCCTACTCACCCACAGCCTCTCGAGGGGGTCACTGGGGTGCCTGGATGCCCTCGTCCATCTCGGCCTTCGAGGGCACATGCGTCTCCATCCCCTGCCGCTTTGACTTCCCTGACGAGCTGCGGCCTGCCGTTGTGCATGGCGTCTGGTACTTCAACAGCCCCTACCCGAAAAACTACCCCCCGGTGGTCTTCAAGTCACGCACCCAAGTCGTCCACGAGAGCTTCCAGGGCCGCAGCCGCCTCCTGGGGGACCTGGGCCTGCGCAACTGCACCCTCCTGCTCAGCAACCTCAGCCCCGAGCTTGGCGGCAAGTACTACTTCCGCGGGGACTTAGGGGGCTACAACCAGTACACCTTCTCCGAGCACAGCGTCCTGGACATCATCAGTGAGTGCCCCGGGGGTTGCACAGCAGTGGGGCGGGGGCATCCCTGGGGCAGGCAGGGGTGTAGCAGCACAGACCCAGGGACTTGTTTGTTAGGCTGGGAGGTGCAAAGCCGGGTGCCCACACAGACCAGGCGGATGACAGAAATGAGCAGAGCGGGGCCCCAAGCAGTCTCGTGGCCCTCAAAGGGAAAGGGGGATGGATAGGGCTAAGGTCTCCTGATCACTGCGTTCGCTGGGCAACTGTGGGAAAGTGACTTAACTTCTCTGAGCCTTGGTTTCCTCTTCTGCAATAGGGGCAGGGGCAGCACTTTAAGCTCAGTGAGTGAGTGCTTGTCAGGTGCTCAGAGACGTGGCTGGCACATGGCACTGGCTCTGCTCACCGCGCTGGGTGAGAATGCAGAGCCATTGCTGCCAGGCAGTTTGAACTTGAAAAAGAAACCAGAATTGTGTATTTTCCTGTGATCTCTGAATTCCTAAACATTAGCTGCTGGTTCCGATATATATTTTAATTCCTAAATGTAGGCCAAATAAAATGCAGCTCTGGGCCAGATTTGACCATCAGAGTAGGGCCCACTGCTTGATTTCGGACATTCCTACTGCCGAGTGCCTCAGAAGCCCTACTGCCTGGGGCTCTTAGATTCAGGCTTCTGTCAGCAGTGGGTCTAGCTAGATTACAGGCCTGATCCACCTCCAACACACACACACACACACACACACACACACACACACACACACACACACACACGGAAGTACACCAAATCAAACATGGGGAGGAGACAGGCTTCTTAAGGAATATGTTGCAGTGTCAAGACACAGATGATCAAGCCAGAGTGACAGGGTTTGAAGCTCAGTGTTACCAGCTGTGGCCTCAATCTCCTCAACTGCAGAATGAGTAAAGTAATATTACCTACCTGCTAGCATGGCTGGGAGGCAAATTCAACGCTGTGAAGGACTCAGACCAGCAATTGTTGTTTTCATTACCATTACACCGTGGTTGGATCTGTGCAGGGCTCTGGGTGAAGGTAACCGGGCAGAGAACGTTTCAGGGAATTCTGTATCCAAGGGGAGGGAACCAGGTACCAGGATTGGAGTTGGTCAAGGTGGGGATGTCTGCTTCTTCCGTCCTCCTTCTCCCTGCCCATGTAGACACCCCCAACATCGTGGTCCCCCTGGAAGTGGTGGCAGGCACGGAAGTGGAGGTCAGCTGCCTGGTGCCTGACAACTGCCCAGAGCTGCGCCCAGAGCTGAGCTGGCTGGGCCACGATGGCCTGGGGGAGCCGGCTGTGCTGGGTCGGCTGCGCGAGGACGAGGGCACGTGGGTGCAGATGTCGCTGCTACACTTCGTGCCCACTAGGGAGGCCAATGGCCTTCGGCTGGGCTGCCAGGCCTCCTTCCCCAACACCACCCTGCAGTTCGAGGGCTACGCCAGTCTGGACGTCAAGTGTGAGCCTGGGTGCCACCCGGGGGTGGGGGTGGGGCCCGTGGCTTCTGCCTGCTGATTCCACTGTGTCGTTGGCCTTAGACCCCCCTGTGATTGTGGAGATGAACTCCTCGGTGGAGGCCATCGAGGGGTCCCACGTCGGCCTGCTCTGCGGGGCTGACAGCAACCCGCTGCCGCTGCTGACCTGGATGCGGGACGGCACGGTGCTTCGGGAGGCCGTGGCCGAGAGCCTGTTCCTTGAGCTGGACGAAGTGACCCCCGGGGAGGACGGCGTCTACGCCTGCCTGGCAGAGAACGCCTATGGCCAGGACAACCGCACCGTGGGGCTCAGCGTCATGTGTGAGTGGCCGCCCTGCGGACTCGCTGGGCACTGTCCTGCAGAGCAGGGATTAGGGGAAAGGGGCCCTGCCCAGGGCGGGCGGGGCCATCAGGGACAGCACTGTGGTTGAGGGAAGATGGAGAGGAGGGCTGTGGGTCAAGGCATTCATTCATTCCTTCATTCTTTGCACAAATATCTAGTGAACACCTACTCTGCACCACTCTCACCCCTGGGACAGGAGCAGAAGACAGATGTGGTCCCTGTCACCCAGGAAAGCTGGTTTTATTCCGTTTCCTGGGGCAGCCTGGCTGACCTGGGAGTAGATCAGGGCCTGACCCTACGAATCTGAGTTTTAAATGAGTCCCAATGGGAGGGCTGGGGGGACCCCAGGCCTCACCCAGCCCATCGTGTGCACCTGTACATTATGGAGCCCCAGAGGAGGGGGCTAATCAGACAGGATTCTTAGCTAGGAACCCAGGAGAGGTCATTCATTCATTTTTTCATTCACAAATACTTATTGAGGCAAAACGCCAGGGCTGTGGATAATAATAATGACAGCTACAGCCAACATTTACTCAGCAGTTTCTGACTACTTTACACAAATGCTCTTCCCCCAGGCATCCCAAAGGCTGGCTCCTCCCACCTCCTTCTACTCTCACTGAAGCCTTCCCTCACCATCCTAGTTAAAACAGCAACCACCCTAACTTCCCATCCCTCCCTTCATTTTTCTCCAAAGCACTTATCCCGAATTTGCCAATGACACATTTTATTTACTTACATGGCAACTACCCACATGGGCAGGGATCTTCCTCTACCTCGTTCAGGCTGGAACAGTGCCTATTGCTTAAGTTCTCAGTTACCCCTATGGAGTTAGAACTATTATTAAGCCCATTTTCCAGATAAGAAAAAATGAGGCCCACAGAGGTTAAGACACACAGCTGGAAGGAGCAGGGCCTGGATTCAGACACAAGCATTCTGGCTGTAGAGCCCCTGTTCTTGTAAACAGGACAGCCAGGCCTGGGGTTCCCCGAGCCATCCTGAGCTGCTGTGCTTGGATTGGGGTTTATGGGTCACATTTGGGGGTAGAGGTTGGCTGGCAGAAGAGGTACCTCCTGGCATCTGACCATCACCCCCTGTTCTGCCCCTAGATGCACCCTGGAAGCCAACGGTGAACGTGACATTGGTGGCTGTGGAGGGGGAGACGGTCTCCATCCTGTGCTCCACACAGAGCAACCCGGATCCTATTCTCACCATCTTCAAAGAGAAGCAGATCCTGGCTACAGTCATCTACGAGAGTGAACTGCAGGTGGAGCTGCCGGCTGTCACACCTGAGGATGATGGAGAGTACTGGTGTGTGGCCGAGAACCAGTATGGCCAGAGAGCCACCGCCTTCAACCTCTCCGTGGAGTGTGAGTATGCCCCCTCCAACCCCCGTCCCCTGCTGAGAGCGGGCTTGACTGGTGTCTCCCCTCCACCTGAGGTAGATGGTTCAATAGGGGACGTCTGGGTAACCAAGAGTTAACGTTGCACCAGCAGGTAAGGATGGGGAAGGCAGGAAAGTGGAATCCACATAAGAAAATACAAGTCCCACCTGAGAACACTTGTCTCCACATCCTGGAGTGTGCTTTTACCCAGGGAGACTCTGGATCCTGTGGCCACTGCCCCTTTAACTAAAATAGTAACCATGAAATCTAACCCTGTGGGGCATCCCTATGTACCAGGCATTGTTGGAAGCTCTGTATAGGGACCCACTCATTTCATCCTTATGACATCCCTATGAGGGGGTTGTTCCATTACTGCCCCTAGTTTCTAGAGAAAGAAGCGGAGGCCCAGAGAGGTTGTACCACTTGCCCAAGGTCACACAGCTAGGAAAGGGGAGAATTTTAAGATTCAAATCCAGGCAGTTTGGTTCCACTCTTCTGTGCTGCCCAAAGCTTACTTCATCCTGCATTATTACATCAGAATACAGTCAGTGGTCTAGCAGTGGTTCTGTGCAAAGGGCTGTGTGGCTCTGTGAGAGGTGGGGCATAGCACCAAGAAGACACCAAGCTTATTAACAGATATAAGCCAGGGAGATGAGATGGATGCACATAAAAAGCTAACTGCCTTGGAAATGAAACTCCTTGTTCCACTGCCAGCTGGTGCCTCCCCAGCATCCTCTCTATGGACAGCACCACTAACACACCAATGCCCACCCTGGCTACCATTCTGGGTTGTAGCTCCCAAGTCACAGTTTTGATCCCCACTCCTTCAGAAACTCTCTCTGGAATGTCACCTCCATATTTCCATTTCTCCTGCTTCCTCCTCAGCTCTGACCTGACCTCTGGCACTAGTCTCCAAACTTCACTACTCTCAACCTCAATTACTTCACTTATAATGGTCCCCCGACACAAGTTTGCCAGAAGATAATGAGCACAGCCCATACATAATATTCTGCATGTATGGTGATAACCAGTACATGGTAGCTATCGATCATTCCCGGAGTGCCATCTTCCAGGGCAATGCCATGGCCATCCACTCCTTTGCTGACCTTTCATCATTGGCCACATTCCCTTCAGTCCCTGGTCACTCACAGCATCCAATGTGGTCACCATGTATGGGCTTTGTGGCACTGTCTTCTCCATATGTGCCCTTTGGGCCCAGCTTCCCTCTTCTGATGTACCCTTTTTTTTCTGTCACACCCCAAGCCAGTGGTCCTTAAGTTTAAGAGTCAGAACCCACTGAACATACACACACACCATCTCATGTACATTGTCAGTCACCCCCCCTCCGCCCCCCACATAGTAAGAGTGGTTGCAGCAAATGGCCATAAAGGGCCTATTCCGGGTCACGATTCCATCCTCTACAGGTGTGGCTGGGTCCTCCTGGTGGCCTGTGAAGCAGGTGTGTGTTAGCCTTAGTCCTTAACTAAGTAGAACGAAGGTCAGAATTCCCCCATGCTCATGCAGCTAGGAAGGTTGGTCAGAGCCAAGATTCTTCTGGACTCCCGTCTGCCCCAGATGTTACCTGGTAAACCTCGGCTGCTTCACCTCCCTGCAGGTCTTAGCACCCAAGGACTCACTTAATCTGGATTTTTTAAAAAACAACAACTCAATTTGGAATATAAAGCCATCAACCCACGGGAGTAGCGGAGCAGCTATGACATTTCCCCTCCCCCCACCCCCCTGCTAAGCTCCTCAGGCGTCTCCAAGGCCTGTGTCATAGTGCGTTCCCTCTGGGAGTGCAGCCTCAGCCCTAAAGTCTGTGTCCCTTAGCACCTGGCTTTAGTGCTCACTGACAATGGTGGGTACCCAGTCTGGTGCAGGGTTCCCAGTCTTACCTGCCCACCCCAGAGCCGGCATGGCTTGGGCACTGCAGGAGGCTCTCACCCTTACAGAGTGTTTGCAACATGCAAGCGACGAGTCTGAGCTCTTTGCCTGTATTGGCAATTTTATTCTCACAACAATGTGATTGGGAGAGGGGACTGTTGTTCTTTACCCCAAACCAGTTTAAGGAAACTGAAATGTTACTGGTATCAAGTAAGTACCCGAGAGCTGAACCACCCTGGATCTATATGCCAGCTCTCTCTCCGCCAGTTTAAGGAAACTGAAATGTTACTGGTATCAAGTACCCGAGAGCTGAACCACCCTGGGTCTATATGCCAGCTCTCTCTCCATCTTGCTGCACCATCTCAGACAAGAGACTTCACCTTTACTGAGCCTAAATCATTTCCTCTGAAAAATGAGTGTGATAAGAGTATCTTACTCCAAAGTTGGGTATGAAGACTACAGAAATGATGGTGATCTTCCACAGCATCTGACACTTCCTATATGTTCCGTAAGTCTTAGATATCCTCATCGCTTCCCACCCATCTTTCCTTTGGACTCCAGGCTGGATGTCCGCCCTGCATGCTGAAGCCAAGGCCTTGCTCACATGCTCCCTCTGCTGGAATGGTTCTATTTTTCTAATCATTAGTCCTCGGGTGGATGTTAATTTGTCTTTACAGCACAATCCTGTGTCTATCTTCAGAGTTCCTGTAGCCCCTGTGAGTTAAGGACCATTACCCTGTTTGCATAAATGAGAACTCCATCTTGGAGGCCCAAGGATGCTGAGGGCCTGATTGAAGCCACCAGCCAGTAGATGGCCACTTGGGGTTTGTCTAGTGTCAATTGGGGTGTCCCAGGAGGCCTGCAAAGCTTGGAAAATGCTGAGCACATGCAGGCAGGTGCCAGCATTCCCGCAGCATCTCGGGCAGACACTGTCACTGGAGCACTAGCGGTGCAGTCTTGAACGAAGGGGTTTTTAAAAAAATTTAATTGCTGTCCATTCAGGTTTGTCATTATTGGTTTATTTTGTAGTGTGTTAATTCGTTAACACTACAGCAAGCCTGGTGTATGCCTGCCTAAACAGAATTGGGGGTATTTAACTTTTGATTTACTAGACTTAGATATGTGTACGAATTGAGGTTCTGATTAGAACCATCTCTATTATGTATACATCTGGTCACGTGACTCCCTGGCCCATCACTGTCACCTGCATATTCTTTTGCTGGAAAGTGAAAATACTAGTAAGTGGGCTGGCGAGCTGAGGGTCTTTGGCCCGTGTGTACGTGGGTTTTGGTCAGAACCGAGAACCAGAACTCAGGCTACGGTGAGCAAAAGGGAGTGCTCGACTCTCCAGGAGGAAAGAGAATATAGTTTTAAAAAGCAGCATTCAAATTTTGACGATAATTTCATATTTTGGAAAATGAAAGAAAATCATCATACCTGTACCATTTTAAAAAATACAAAGGCAGTAATGCAAAGCTCAACAGAACCGTGGGTGGAGGGTGGTGCTGGGTTCGAGTGGCACTGGGACTCTCATGAAGGGGGTCAGAATGCAAGGGGGCTCTGGAGAGTCAACAGGGCCGTCTGCAGGGTGGCCTGAAAGGGGGGCGGCAGAACTCAATAGGTCACCCCACAAGTCTTCCCAGAGCTCTGCTACGTGAGAGACACGATGTAAGTGTGGGCAACAGAGCAAGACAGAATAAGAGCCTGTCTTGGTGGAAAAGAGAGACAAGCCGTATCAATATATAACCCGGGTAGGAATGAGTGCTGGGCAGAAAACTTAGCGGGACAGGAGTGATGTCAGTGAAGCGAGGTGGTAGAGAAGGAGAAAGTATCTGAGTGGTCTGAGTAGAACCTTCATGGAGCGAAGAAGAGAGTTGGGAAGGTGCCTTCAGGGAGTGTTCCAGGCTGAGGGAGAAACACAAATACCTGGGTGGGAAAAGCTCCATAAACCCGAGAAACAGCAAGGAGGCTGGTGTGGCGGGAAGGAATGAGCCTTTCAGGGTAAGACACGGAGGTCAGAGTGTGGCTCAGTCCCGCAGGGTCTTGCAGTCCAAGGCAAATAAGTTGGATTTTATTCTAAGTGACACAGAGCGATTGGAGGATAGGTTTAAGCAGGGAGCACCATGATGTGATTTATGTTTTGTGAGGTGAACACAGTTAGCCGTGTAAAGGAGAAAGCGCAGCTCACCTCGATGACAGCTATGCGGCTCCGGGCCCTCAGCCGGGGAGTCCTGGCTTCCGGCTGTCTCCAGCCACTCCGACCGATTTTGCCCCTGCAGTTGCTCCGGTGATCCTTTTGGAGTCCCACTGTGCAGCGGCCCGAGACACGGTGCAGTGCCTGTGCGTGGTGAAGTCCAACCCGGAGCCGTCTGTGGCCTTCGAGCTGCCCTCGCGCAACGTGACAGTGAACGAGACAGAGCGGGAGTTCGTGTACTCGGAGCGCAGTGGCCTCCTGCTCACCAGCATTCTCACGCTGCGGGGACAGGCCCAGGCCCCGCCCCGCGTCATCTGCACCTCCCGCAACCTCTACGGCACCAAGAGCCTGGAGCTGCCCTTCCAGGGAGCCCGTGAGTGGCGTGGTCTGGGGCTGGGAGCCACAGGGAAGAGGGGGCTCCTCTTGGATCCAGGCTCCTCTCCCCAAGGCTGGCTGACCATCAGCCACCCTGGGTCAGGCTACGCAGGTGGATCATACGGTAAAGAGGTCCCTCTGGACCGGAAGGAGAGGCCGCCCTGAGTTTGCCCGACTGTCCTGGGCCCTCCAGGCCCTCCAGGCTAGTCAGTCAGTGAAGGATGTGCCAGCTGTACAGATATTTTTCACTGTCACTGATGTCCCAGTCCGTCTCCTAAGAACCCAGGCGTGTTCGCTCCCACCAGCAGTCTGAGGGCACCTGGGTTTTCTCTCTCCTCAGACCGCCTGATGTGGGCTAAGATTGGGCCCGTGGGAGCCGTGGTTGCCTTTGCCATCCTGATTGCCATCGTCTGCTACATTACCCAGACACGCAGAAAGTGAGTGCCCCACCGGGGCCGACCTGGGGGAGGGGAGAGACTCTAACGGTGGGGGAGGGGTGGAGGGAGGCTGAGGGCTAGGCAAGGGAGGGCAGCCCTGTGTATGTGGGAGGGTGTATTCTGCTCTGAGGATGTTCCGCTGGACGGAGGAGAAAGGAGTCCTGCTTCCATGAGCCACTACAGGTCAGCATGTGCCAGTGCCTGAGCCAAGCACTTTCCACCAGTCATTTCCTGTTTCTCCACTCTGCCCTCCTGCCCTCCAAGAGGTGTGATGGGGAAAGCCAGCTTCCCTGCTTGCAGCTACAGCGTCGGTCACAGTTGGTTCCAGAAGTGCCAATGACTACCCACATCTGTGGCAACAAAAATGCTCCCCAGCCCAAACCACACCCACCTGCCACCACTGTGCTGCTATTTTCCTTCCTTGTGGCTCTACCGAAAATGAGTTAATCTCCCTGCTCCATATCTTGGCAGCAAGAGGGATAGACAGACCCAGAGCAAATGAAGAGAACCTGGAGAAGCCAGGAGGGTCCTAAAAAGTGGTAGAGACCAGGGGTCACAAAACAGGGGAGGGATGGACGGTGGTGGACAGGAAGGGCTGGTCATTGTAGAGCCCGTCTGCCCCATCTTAGATTGGTGGGACCAACTCTGGGGTCCCTTGGGCCAAATTCCTAAGGTAGATGAGGGTATAGAAAGGGAGGGGAAGGGAGGCCTGGGAGTCCCACTGGGGCTCTCATTTCCTGCCCAACAGAAAGAACGTGACAGAGAGCCCCAGCTTCTCCGCAGGGGACAACCCCCCAGTCCTGTTCAGCAGCGACTTCCGCATCTCGGGGGCACCGGAGAAGGTGAGGGCCAGAACCCTGTGGCTCCAAGCTAGTTGGGACCTAAATGTCAGGGACACTGGGGTCCTGGGAGAGGCCTGGGAGGCCAAGGGGCAGAGGGGAGGAAGTATGGAGGGCTGGCTTGGACCTAGGCTGGGAGGGGTGCTGAGGCTGAGACTGTGAAGGGGACTATGGGGCTCAGGCCCAAGGGAAGCCCTCATGTAGGTCTATGACAGCATTTCCTTCTCCAATAGTCCAGAGTGGTCTCTACCCTGGAATGAGCACTCAGGAGGTAGGTTCCGGGGGGGCCTCAGTGTGCCTGCCTCTGGGCCCTCAGTGGGCCTTGGGGCTGTCATGCATATGTGTGCGTCCCTGTCAGGAGTCCAAGATGGTCCCTGGTTAAGTCTGCCCTGCCCAGCACTCCTAGCCTTGTCTATTCTGTCCCACTGCTACTCCCTTCTGTCTGTCTGTCTTTGGCCATTGTTCTATGTGTCTGTCCAAAGGCTTGTGTGTGTGTGGGAGGGGAGTATGGGGGTTGGGTGAGGGTGGTGGTAGAAAGCATGAAGGGGAAGCCAAAGCCACACCTACAGGATCACCAAGATTGAGGTGTACAAACATTTGGAAAGGTGAAATCTGACCAGGTGGCTTTACTCTGGAAAGGTGTTATGGATTGAGTTGTGTGCCCCCAAATTCCTATGTTGAAGAAGTTTTCCTGAAGACATTGAATTTGTAGGCAACTTTCAGGCTAAGCGATGAGGTGGGTGTTGCGAAGGGGGATCAGCATGGGAAAAGGCTCTAGAGTGGACACGGGGACTGTGGGGCTGGCTGGGCTGGAGGTCCTTGAGAAAAGAGGTTCATATGGAGCTTTGGGACTTAACTCTAAGGTATGGGGTGCAAGTGACTCCAGCCTTTGGATCTGGAAAAGGTGGAACGGGACCCTTCTAATGGTTGGTTCCCTTCATAGAGTGAGAGGCGCTTGGGATCTGAGAGGAGGCTTCTGGGCCTTCGGGGGGAGCACCCAGAGCTGGACCTGAGCTTTTCTCACTCGGACCTGGGAAAACGACCCACCAAGGACAGCTACACCCTGACAGAGGAGCTGGCCGAGTATGCGGAAATCCGTGTCAAGTGAGGGAGCTGGGGGCAGCCTATGTGGCCGCCACCCTCGCAGAGCCCTCCCTGGCCCACACTGGCTGCGGGCTCCCTTCCTCCCTAAAGTACTGGGGGCTGAGGCAGGAAAGGGATGGAGCAGGTGACAGCAAGGTCCTGGGGGTCTGGCCCCCCATCCTTCCCAGCTGCCCCTCCCCAGCCAGCACTGCATCCTCACAGTGTGGCTCTCCTCTAACCTCCTCTAACCTCATCTGTCTGGAGGGGAGTTTTGTCTGTCTGTGTTATTTATTGCTATCCCCTGCCTGGTCTCCTCCCCTACACCTGGCCCCAGGGTGTATACTGAAGGGACATGGAATAAATGCCCCAAAGCCAAATGCCTGTCTAGATCCTGATGATTTCTGACCTGTCCCTGTGGGAGACTTCTATCCCCCTCCTTACCCTCTGCTGGGCCCTGTGTGTGGGCAAGGTCCAGGGATTCTAGCCCTGAGCCCAAGCCAACCACCATTAAGTTGCTCCCACTCTGAGCTGTGGGCTGGATCTGGCTCACAGCATGCCTTATTTGACTTCTGGTTTATTTCACATAACAGCCCTCATTCCTGCCTCCGCCACAATCAGAGTGACTGACAGTGTTGCACTTGCACTTGACCACCACAGCTGTGACTCACTGAAAGAGAAGGGTTATGGGCTCCCTATACACCGCCGTAGTTCCCACCATTTCCTGTTGTCCCACACCTGGCTGGTTTCCCTCACTCACTGACATGCCCTCCTGTGCCCTGAAGGTCAGGGGTGACCCGAGGCCTATTCATGAGCCTGTATTGGTTTGACTGCCATCCTTAACATTCATGTTGCACTCTGCAACTTCAGTCTTCAAACTACTCCATTTGGTTTAAGAAACATTACTTAGGTTCCAGCTGTGCGTTGAGCCCATTCAGGAGGCTCAGGCTATCCTGGGAAGGGACCCCCAGGACAACCCTCTGAAGATGAAAACACTGGGGCCAAGAGAAGCTAGGTGATTTTTCCAGGGTCCTGAAGCTAGTAAATGGTGTGGCCAGGCTCCAGACCCTGAGTGGCACACTCACAGGAGATTTACTAGCCACACCCTACCTCCTGACTTCCCAGGGGCCACGCCTTGTCGAGGTTGCAAATTTGTCAGCTGGCTGTGGACAACCTGTGCCTGTGGTCCAGACTCTCTTGGAAGACTCTCGAGACGGTTTGGGCAGACACATGGAGAGACTTGTTGGGTGGCTCTAGGGTGGGGGCCATGTTCCCCTAGCACACCCAAGCAGCACTACTGATCCTGTGCACAGTCCTGCCTTCACATGGCTAAATCTTGGTCTGTTTCAGCCTAATGAACTCTGCTGACCTCACTCTGATGACTCCCTAAGACCCTGCCAACCACAAAGGTCCACAGGTCCCTGTGGCCTTGGTGTATCCTGAGACTTTTGCTGAGTGGCCTCAGACCCAGCACTGGTGCTGAGTTTGAATCTGTATGAACGTGGTGAACACCACTCGCCCCTACCTGGTCACTCACTGAGAACCTACTTCATGCAACTTGTGTACTGCCCAGAGGCTTTTTCATGACTGAGCTTAACGGGCAGCCAGCAGGAGGAGGTGAATCTAGGATTTCAGGTGTCTGGGGCCCTTTGCTGACCAGCTTGATGCTAATGGAAGCTGGTCTTGTTATGTAGCTTGACCCCTCCCATGTGCACAGGCCAAGTAGAGGCAGCCACAAACTGTGGATTGCTTTGTAGCTCCAAACAGGTAGCCCAGGGATGATCACAGAAAGTACCTGACATTGAACTGTACCAGAATCCCTCCCAAGAGGCCTCAGAAACAACACACCTGTTGGCAGGATTCAGACCCCATCAGAGCATGACCCAATTACCTCTACAACCAACACATCAAAAGAGAGATCTTGGCAGGCACCAGACCCTGCTGGGATGAATTCTGCTATGTGGGGTCAGCCTCTTCACAGTAGCTCATACACTGTGGTCAGGGTCAATCCTCATAGTCAACTGGGCTGACTATGGGCCAACAGCAATCAAGACTCAACTACAACCAGAGGCTCACATAATCCTCACAAGTTTCCTAGAATAGGTGATCAGGGAGATTCCACCACCAAGCCCAGAAAACACCTATTACATAAGGCCACCATGCCAAGACTGGGAACATAGAAGATCTACCTAATATACAGAAACAAATACTGAGAGACAGCCAAATTGGGAGACAAAGAAATATACCCCAAATGTAAAAACAAGAGAAATCCCCAGAAAAAGAATGAAATGAAATGGAGGTAAGCAATTTAACTGGTACAGATTTCAAAACAATAATTATAATGATGCTCAAGAAATTTAGGGTAAGAATGGATAAACTCAGTGAGAACTTAAACAAAGAGATAGTAACCATAAAAGAGAACATAGAAACTATAAAAAAGAACCAGTCAGAAATGAAGAATACAATATCAGAAATGAAGAATACTCTAAAAGGAATCAATATCAGGTAAAATGAAGCAGAAAATCAAATCAGTGATTTAGAAGACAAGGTAGCAGAAAACTCCAAATCAGAGCAGAAAAAAATTTTTTTAAATGAGGATAGAGCCTGGCTGGCATGGCTCAGTGGTTGAGCGTTAACCTATGAACTGGGAGGTCGAAGTTTGATTCCCAGTCAGGTCACGTGCCTGGGTTGAGGGCTCAATCCCTAGTGTGGGGTGTGCAGGAGGCAGCTGATCAGTGGTTCTCTCTCATCATTGATGTTTCTATTTCTCACTCCCTCTGCCTTCCTCTCTGAAATCAATAACAATATAATTTAAAAAATGAGGATAGTTTAAGGGACTTCTGGGACAAAATCAAGCATAACAACATTCATATCATAAAGTACCAGAAGAGAAGAGAGAGTGAGCAAGGGACTGAGAACCTAGTTGAAGAAATAAATGACTGAAAACTTTCCTAATCTGGTAAAGGAAAAAACCCCACACAAGTCCAGGAAGTGCAGAGTCCCAAACAAGATGAACCCAAAGAGGCCCACACCAAAACACATCATAATTAAAATAGCAAAGATTAAAGACAAAGAAAGAATCTTAAAAGCAGAAAGAGAAAGACAGTTATCTGCAAGGGAACTCCCATAAGACCATCAGCTGATTTCTCAACAGAAGCATTTCATGCCAGAAGTGATTGGCACAAAATAGTCAAAGTGATGAAAGCAAGGACCTACAACCAAAATTACTTTACCCAGCAAAGCTATCATTTAGATTTGAAGGACAGATAAAGAGCTCCTACACAAGAAGAAGCTAAAGGAGTTCATTACCACCAAACCAGTTTTTTTGTTTTGTTTTGTTTTATTTTTGTTTTTAAAGAAAGAGACGTTTTATTAGCCTTGTTACGGCAATGCATTAAATGAAGGGATCCTCAGTGCACAGCCCACCCAAGCTGCAAGCAGATAAATCAGAGAGTGGAACCGATTATTGTACACAAGTGCAGCCACAGGATCACCCTGAACCTCAGACAGAAGATTGAAAATCACTTTACAAAAAAAAAGTAAATAAAAATAACACCCATTTTTCTATTTAAAGAAGTGCCAGCTCTTGAGTGGCAGAGCATGGAAAGACCAATCGCTTTAATGCTCAGCTGTGCAGCCTGTGAGGGCCAGGCCTGTCTTGGCTTCTAAAGCTTAATTTAAGCATTCTAGAGTTTCCTCTTTTGAAGTACTTCTGCTTTAGAATTTTCTTTCTCTACTAATTTATGAACTGTGTCAGTCTAACAGTTAGCCAGCCTTCATTAGTTGTAAGTGTTAAGACCACAGAACCTCCCTTTGTAAGGCTTATATCTGAGTCAAGAATGAAGAGAAACTAAACACCAGAACCTTAAAAAGTCAAATGATAGTGGAGCCAGTGCCCATTTAGAAAAGCACTCTTACCCTCTCCCCCTTAAAGTTCTACTTTAGTAAATATTAACATATAACCAATTAGGAAAATATTTAACCCTGTTAGCAAAATTAACACCATCATTGCGAGAGTTACTCTTTTGTGCATAGTAAATGTTGCAAGATGAACTTCACATTGGATAAAGCAGATCTGAAAATCAGTTTGCAATAAAGTGTGCCTCCCTCAACGTCAACCTGAGCTCAGGGAAATGAACAGAGCCCTGCATCTTCTGCTGGTCTGCAGCCACGCTAAATCGTCTGGTAGCCGGCATAGCTCCTCTTCCTGCCAATGAGGTACGCGATGAGGACGATGAGGACCAGCCCTACCAGGGCACCACCCACGGTGATGGGGATTGGCATGTTATTCTCATCCAGCTGACATTCTTCCACAGACCCAAACTTGTCACCTTCTACCTGGAAAGCCTGGACCCACACTTTGAAAATGTTGACAGAAAAGGCCTCTGTGACCCAAATGTGCTCCTTGGCATTACACTTGTAGGAATTCCCTATAGTGGCCTGAAGTGCTCTCAGTAAGCTGTTAGTGGCCTTGAAGGTGGGGTCTTTGGTGTCCGGAAGAGTCATGTTCAATTGGATTTCTTGAAAAAAAAAACACCCCCACACACAAAAAACAAAACAGCTAGAACTCACATTCATTCCAAACTGGAAGACTAGGAAAGTGCTGGTCTCACTCTGGAGCTCAAGGGTCATGAGCTGGGTAGTGCAGCTCCCACCGACTTTGGTGTTATCTGCGTTAATGTTGAATACTCTGGTCACAGTCTTGTCTTCCTTCTTCTTATAGGTGACATTCAGCTGCACCCCAAGCTGGCAAGCAGACAGGTTCCGTTGGTCCCACTCACGTTGTACTTGTGCACCGAGGGGCTCTCAGGCACTGGAGACGGTGGAGTGGGGAGGGGTTGGTGAAGGTTGGGAGGGGAAGGGCGGGGAGGTGAAGAGTGGGGAGGGGATGATGAGATGTTGGTGAATTGTTGGGGAAGGTCCATCTTGCATACAGCATGTCTCTTTCTTGCTGAAGCTAATTTGAAAGGTTTGCCTAGATGGTGACAGTTACACTATTCATGTGGACCTGGTTGCTGCTCACACATATGTATTTTTTATTTATGTCTGCCATGATGTCAGTTATGGATTTTATAGTCTTGACTCCCTGGAAGCTTGCATTGGGGAAAATCTGTGTGTCTGACAAGTCATAAAACAGAACGCATCATCTGGACACTGTAACGTGTAGCATTTCTTGCTAAATTGAGGGCCAGTGTATGTCTTCTTCCAAAAGCAATCATGAGACTGGGGTTAGAAGCTCCTCTTTACCACAGGAGCTGCTATTTAATGCTTTGCATTAGGTGACAGGTCGAAGATCACATTCTTAGAGCCACTCTTGGTATTATAGTTGATTGAGAAGTCAGCAGAGAAGTTGGCCATTATACAAGCTGTCCTGTTGCCAACCTTCACTACAAACAACACTGCTGATGCACCACACAAGGCCTGCGAGTAACAGCAGGAGCAGTGGTTGCCTCCGGGGGTCGCCATGGGCACCAGGGCCACGGGAATGGGAACTTGGAGGGGTCGGGTGGTTGGGCCACCAGAGGGTGGGCGCTGGGGAAGGGCTGGGGGCCGGTGTGAGAGCAGCAGGTCCTGCGGTCAAGAGCACCACCAAACCAGTTTTATAAGAAATGTTAAAGGGACTTCTTTAGGAAGAGAAAGAGAAAAAAAATAGTTATAAAAAACCAAAATTACAATAAATGCACACCTATCAGTAGTCACTTTAATTGTAAATGAATTAAATGCTCCAATTAAAAGACATAGGGTAGCTAAATGGGTAAGGAAACAAGACCCATATATATGATGTCTACAAGAGACCCACCTCAGAATGAAAGATACACACAGACTGAAAGTAAAGGGATAGAAAAAGATATTTTATGCAAATGGGACCAAAAAAGAAGCCAGGGTATCAATACTTATAACAGATAAAATAGACTTTAAAACAAAGGCTATATTAAGAGACAAAGGAAGACATTACATAATGATAAAGAGATCAATACAATAAGAGGATAGAACCCTTGTAAACATTTATGCATCCAACCAAAGAGCACCTAAATATACAAAGCAAAAGGGAGAGAGCAACAATAATAAAATCATAGTAGGAGATTTTAACACCTCACTGATATCAATGGATAGATCATCCACACAAAAAATCAACCAGGAAATAGCAGCCTTAAATGACACACTAGACCACATGGATTTAATTGATATTTTCAAAATATTTCTCCCCAAAGCAACAGAATATGCATTCTTTTCAAATGTACATGGAACACTTTCAGGAATAGGCTACATGTTAGAACACAAAAAAAGTCTCAGTAAATTGAAGAAGATTAAATTCATATCAAGCATCTTCTCCAACCACAATGGTATGAAACTAGAAATCAATTACAAGAAAAAAACCTAAAAAACACAAAACACTTGGAGGCTAAAGCACATGTTACTAAACAATGAATGAACTAACAATTAGATCAAGGAAGAAATCAAAATATACCTGAGACAAATGAAAACACAATAACCCCAAATCTGTGGGACATAATGAAAGCAGTCCTAAGAGGGAAATTCATAGCATTATAGTCCTACCCCAAGAAGTAAGAAAAACTCAAATAAATTAAATTTATACCTTAAGGAACTAGAAAAAGCACAACAAGCAAAGTTCAAAGTGAGTAGAAGGAAGGAAATGATAAATATCAGAGTGGAAATAAATGAAAAATAGTCTAACAAAAACAATATAAAAGATCAGCAAAACCAAGAGCTGATAGAGATAAAAAGATAAACAAAATAAATAAACCTTTAAGCAGACTCATCAAGAAACAAAGAAAGCCCTAGCTGGTTTGGCTCAGTGGATAGAGCGCTGGCCTGCGGACTGGAGGGTCCTGGGTTTGATTCCAGTCAAGGGCACATGCTTGGGTTGCGTTTGCTCAAATAGTGACATGCTCACAGCTGAGACATGCTGGGCATTTTGGAAGCAAGCTAACACAGGAAGGGGAATTTGCTCTAAAACTCTCTTAGGCTGGGAAAGGGAGCCTGCACTCCCACCCCCTCCTTGCAACACAGAAGCTGTTAAATATCTAAACAGAACCAAAGCCTGCTGAAGCCCACTCAGAGTCTGAAACGCTGCCTTCAATGCTACTTACCAGACCCAAACTTGTCACCTTCTACCTGGAAAGCCTGGACCCATACTTTGAAAATGTTGACAGAAAAGGCCTCTGTGACCCAAATGTGCTCCTTGGCATTACACTTGTAGGAATTCCCTATAGTGGCCTGAAGTGCTCTCAGTAAGCTGTTAGTGGCCTTGAAGGTGGGGTCTTTGGTGTCGGGAAGAGTCATGTTCAATTGGATTTCTTGAAAAAAAAAAAACACCCCCACACACAAAAAACAAAACAGCTAGAACTCACATTCATTCCAAACTGGAAGACTAGGAAAGTGCTGGTCTCACTCTGGAGCTCAAGGGTCATGAGCTGGGTAGTGCAGCTCCCACCGACTTTGGTGTTATCTGCGTTAATGTTGAATACTCTGGTCACAGTCTTGTCTTCCTTCTTCTTATAGGTGACATTCAGCTGCACCCCAAGCTGGCAAGCAGACAGGTTCCGTTGGTCCCACTCACGTTGTACTTGTGCACCGAGGGGCTCTCAGGCACTGGAGACGGTGGAGTGGGGAGGGGTTGGTGAAGGTTGGGAGGGGAAGGGCGGGGAGGTGAAGAGTGGGGAGGGGATGATGAGATGTTGGTGAATTGTTGGGGAAGGTCCATCTTGCATACAGCATGTCTCTTTCTTGCTGAAGCTAATTTGAAAGGTTTGCCTAGATGGTGACAGTTACACTATTCATGTGGACCTGGTTGCTGCTCACACATATGTATTTTTTATTTATGTCTGCCATGATGTCAGTTATGGATTTTATAGTCTTGACTCCCTGGAAGCTTGCATTGGGGAAAATCTGTGTGTCTGACAAGTCATAAAACAGAACGCATCATCTGGACACTGTAACGTGTAGCATTTCTTGCTAAATTGAGGGCCAGTGTATGTCTTCTTCCAAAAGCAATCATGAGACTGGGGTTAGAAGCTCCTCTTTACCACAGGAGCTGCTATTTAATGCTTTGCATTAGGTGACAGGTCGAAGATCACATTCTTAGAGCCACTCTTGGTATTATAGTTGATTGAGAAGTCAGCAGAGAAGTTGGCCATTATACAAGCTGTCCTGTTGCCAACCTTCACTACAAACAACACTGCTGATGCACCACACAAGGCCTGCGAGTAACAGCAGGAGCAGTGGTTGCCTCCGGGGGTCGCCATGGGCACCAGGGCCACGGGAATGGGAACTTGGAGGGGTCGGGTGGTTGGGCCACCAGAGGGTGGGCGCTGGGGAAGGGCTGGGGGCCGGTGTGAGAGCAGCAGGTCCTGCGGTCAAGAGCACCACCAAACCAGTTTTATAAGAAATGTTAAAGGGACTTCTTTAGGAAGAGAAAGAGAAAAAAAATAGTTATAAAAAACCAAAATTACAATAAATGCACACCTATCAGTAGTCACTTTAATTGTAAATGAATTAAATGCTCCAATTAAAAGACATAGGGTAGCTAAATGGGTAAGGAAACAAGACCCATATATATGATGTCTACAAGAGACCCACCTCAGAATGAAAGATACACACAGACTGAAAGTAAAGGGATAGAAAAAGATATTTTATGCAAATGGGACCAAAAAAGAAGCCAGGGTATCAATACTTATAACAGATAAAATAGACTTTAAAACAAAGGCTATATTAAGAGACAAAGGAAGACATTACATAATGATAAAGAGATCAATACAATAAGAGGATAGAACCCTTGTAAACATTTATGCATCCAACCAAAGAGCACCTAAATATACAAAGCAAAAGGGAGAGAGCAACAATAATAAAATCATAGTAGGAGATTTTAACACCTCACTGATATCAATGGATAGATCATCCACACAAAAAATCAACCAGGAAATAGCAGCCTTAAATGACACACTAGACCACATGGATTTAATTGATATTTTCAAAATATTTCTCCCCAAAGCAACAGAATATGCATTCTTTTCAAATGTACATGGAACACTTTCAGGAATAGGCTACATGTTAGAACACAAAAAAAGTCTCAGTAAATTGAAGAAGATTAAATTCATATCAAGCATCTTCTCCAACCACAATGGTATGAAACTAGAAATCAATTACAAGAAAAAAACCTAAAAAACACAAAACACTTGGAGGCTAAAGCACATGTTACTAAACAATGAATGAACTAACAATTAGATCAAGGAAGAAATCAAAATATACCTGAGACAAATGAAAACACAATAACCCCAAATCTGTGGGACATAATGAAAGCAGTCCTAAGAGGGAAATTCATAGCATTATAGTCCTACCCCAAGAAGTAAGAAAAACTCAAATAAATTAAATTTATACCTTAAGGAACTAGAAAAAGCACAACAAGCAAAGTTCAAAGTGAGTAGAAGGAAGATGATGATAAATATCAGAGTGGAAATAAATGAAAAATAGTCTAACAAAAACAATATAAAAGATCAGCAAAACCAAGAGCTGATAGTAAAAAGATAATAAACAAAATAAATAAACCTTTAAGCAGACTCATCAAGAAACAAAGAGAGCCCTAGCTGGTTTGGCTCAGTGGATAGAGCGCTGGCCTGCGGACTGGAGGGTCCTGGGTTTGATTCCAGTCAAGGGCACATGCTTGGGTTGCGGGCTTGATCCCCAGTAAGGGGTGTGCAGGATGCAGCCAATCAATGATTCTCATCATTGATGTTTCTATCTCTATCTCCCTCTCCCTTCCTCTCTGAAATCAATAAAATGTTTTTAAAAAAAAAAAAAGAAACAAAGAGAGAGGACCCAAACAAATAAAATCAGATATGAAAAGGAGAAGTAACTGACACCACAAAAATAAAAATTATTATAAGAAAACTAGAGGCCCAGTGCACGGATTCATGCACGGGGTGTGTGTGTGGGGGTCCCTCAGCCTGGCCGGTGAGGATCGGGCTGAAACTGGCTCTCCAACATCCCTCGAGGGGTCCTGGATTATGAGAGGGTGGTTCTCTGGTGATGCACCCCAGAATCGGGCTCCCTCCTCTCTGGTTCCCGGTGTGTCACTCAAGAACCGCAGCTGCCAAGTCACTGCGTTGAGAGTCTAGCCCCTGGTAGTCAGTGCATGTCATAGCTACCAGTTGGACGGTTGAACAGTGGGCCAGTCGCCTAGGCTTTTACATATATAGATATTATGACAACAAATTGGATAACCTGGAAAAAATGAATACATTCCTAGAATGCACACAATCTTTCAAAACTGATGCTCAACCACTGAATTAAAAAGAAAAAGAGAACCAAGATGGTGGCATAGGTAAACACCGGAGATTGCTGCCTCGCACAACCACTTCAAGAATACAACTAAAAGACAGAATGGGCATCATCCCGAACCACAGGAAGGCTGGCTGAGTGGAAATACTACAACTAGAAGGAAAGAGAAAAGCATACCAGGACTCAGAGGAGCTGCGGTGCGGAAGTTAAGTGCACAGGTACGGAGGCGGACGCAGAAAGGGCTGGCAGCTGAGGACATGGTTGGCTTTTTCAATCAGGAGGGAGTCTCAAACTCCCGACTGCTCTGAACTCCAGTTCCGGGCGAGTCTCTGGGGACCCTGACTGATACGGGGAGAGGCTAGACTGTCTGGCATCATTCACATCTTGAGGGCGGCTTTCTCTCAGAGGTGCTTGCAGTGATTACCGGGACACTGAGACTCGGGGCCTCTTAGGGCAGGACTGATGATCAGCCATAGCTATTTGCTCCACCCTATTGATCCCCTGGGACCCCGCCCCGCCCAAGCTGTGCACGGAGGCTTTTGCAATCTGAAAATTACCTAACAAACTTGAAGCTGGCCCAAGGCCCCAGGGCAACTTGCATTCCTTCACAGCTGAGCTCCTGCTGAGTAGCCTCAGGCAAAGGCTAGATTAGCACCTCCTGAAAGATCCAGGAGCCAGTATACCCGGTGGTCAGAGTGGGACCATCCAGATTGCAACCCCTCGGACCCATAAGAAACACACTCAGGGGGCAGACTCAGTGAGCACCAAAGCTCCACTGAAGCAAGTCTTGCCCCATAAGGGTGTCTCCAGCACAGAAGTTCTCCCACTGCAGACATAGCTGATTCTCACAGCCAATTGGCCTGGAGGTCAATTCCTCCCAGTGATACCTACAA
>NW_005356042.1:1154477-1171419 GCF_000412655.1 Myotis brandtii | reverse complement strand
ATGTAGGTTATAAATTTGTTAATAATTTTTTATAAATAGTAATCATTTTATCTTATTGAAAACATATTTGGGTTTAAGCTTACCAAAGCAGATGTTTTGAAAATTAGGCAATGATGTATTTCATGTAAATGATAATTGACTGATTTGTCCATTTTTGTGATTTATTTCACAGTTTATAAAATATTTTACATTTCTCAGTTAATTTAATTTTTTCAAATAACCCTATGAGTGGGATTAATTTATTTTACATATAAAAAAAACAAGTTCTGAATGCCCAAACTAACTAGGTTTAGTAATATAACTTTGGGTTTTAGGCCAGTGGCTTTCAAAACACCATTCACTTCATATTAGTACACAATATATACTCAATAAATATTTGTTTCAAGGAATATTATTTAAGGCTAAGTACAGTCTTATAGAATATGAGTATGTATGGCATAAAATTATGTTTGATGAGTGAATATCATCAGATTAAATCTATGTAGAAATAATTATGTAGACTATGATTCTTAAAACAGAAAATGTAGAATTATCTAAGACTTTATCTGTATACAAATTTTATGTTCTGCATGACATGCCTTTCAAAACATATTTGAAGGTTTCAGATAGAGGTCCTCTCTGGACCCAAAAATCTCTCTAGATCTTTTCACTTCTAATATTGAGAATGTGCTATTGAGTTGATGGGTAGCATTCTTATGTGTATGGTTAATAAATTCATGGATTTTCTAAGAAAAAAAGAAAGAAAAAGAATATCTGGACAGATCAATTACAACTAATGAAATCAAAGCAGTAATAATAAAAAACACTCCCAACGAACAAAAGTTCTGGACCCAATGGCTTCACAGATGAATTGCAGCAAACATTCAAATAAAGATAACACATGCCTTCTCAAACTATTCCAAAAAATTCAAGAGGAAGGAAGACTCCCAAGCTCATTTTAAAAGGCCAGCATTATCCTAACTCCTAAACCAGATAAAGATATTACAAAGAAAGTAAATTATGAGCCAATATCCCTGATAAATATAGATGCAAAAATATTCAACAAAATATTAGCAAACCAAATTCAGCAATTAAAAGATCATACACAATGATCAAGTAGAATTTATTCCTGGGATGCAAGGTTGGTACGCTATATGCAAATCAATTAATGTGATAAACCAAATAAATAAAATGAAGGATAAAAATCATATGATAATACCAACAGATGCAGAGAAAGCATTTTATAAAATCTAGCACCCATTTAGGACAAAAACTCTCAGCAAAAGTGGGAATATAAGGAACATGCCTCAACATAATAAAGGTCATATATGACAAACCCATAACTAACATCATATTCAATGGGCAAAAACTAAAAGCATTTCCCTTAAGATCAGGAATATTACAGGGATTCCACTTTCTTTTTTAAGAAATTAAATATATTTTTATTTATTTCAGGGAGGAAGGGAGAGGGAGAGAGAGAGAGAGACAGAAACATCAATGATGAGTGAGAGTCAGCTATTGGCTGCCTCCTGCAAGCCCCATACCAGGATCGAGCTTATAACCAAGGTATGTGTCCTGACCAGGAATCGAACCATGACCTCCTTGTTCATGGGTTGATGCTCAATCACTGAGCCACACCGGCCAGGTGGGATGTCCTCTTTCATCACTCTTATTCAACATTAGAGGCCCGGTGCATGAATTCGTGCACGGGTGAGGTCCTTAGGCCTGGCCGGAGATCAAGGCCTATTGGGGCCATCTTGCCCAGTTCCGACTGGGGCCTGGCCAGCCAGGAGTGGCCTGCTGGCTGCTGGATGGGGGGAGGGACCACAGGAGGTTTGCCGGCTGCAGGGAGGGACTGGGGGAGGTTGGCTGGTCATGGGAGGTTGGTTGTGGGAGTGCACTGACCATCAGGGGGCAGCTCCTGCATTGAGCGTCTGCCCCCTGGTGGTCAGTGAGTGTCATAGCGATCAGTCGTTTGGTTGTAATGGTCGCTTAGGCTTTTATATATATAGACTAGAGGCCTGATGCACGAAAATTCATGCAAGAGTACGCCTTCTTTCCCCAGGCTGCTGGCACTAGCTTCCCTCTGGCACCCGGGACCCAAGCTTCCCTTCTCCAGCTGCCTGCAGGCACCCAGGACCCAGGCTGGCTTCTCCCGGGCCGCCAGCAGGCACCTGGGACCCGGGCTTTCCTCCCACCAGCCAGCCGCAGGCACCCAGGACCCGAGCTTCCCTCCCTCAGGCTGGCTGAAGGCACCCGGGATCACAGGAAGTTTCCCCCAGGCCAGCCCAGGCACCTAGGACCGCGGGCGGCTTCCCCTGGGGCTGGTCCCTGGCTTTGTCAGGAAGGACATCCAGAATGATGTCTGGTCTAATTAGCATATTACCCTTTTATTAGTATAGATAGTACTTGAAAGTCCTAAACACAGTAAGGAGACAAGAAGAAGAAATAAAAGGCATTCAAATTAGAAAGGCAAAAGTAAAACTGCCATTATTTGTAGATGACATGATACTGTATGTATAAAATCCTAAAGATTCCACCATAACACTACTAGAACTGATAAATGAATTTAGTAAAGTAGGAGGATACAAAATAAATATCCAGAAATTGGTTGCATTTTTATATACCAATAATAAACTGTCAGAAATGGTAACTAAAGATAGGAACAAGATGGCAACATAGGGACTCGCTGGTATTCGCGACCTCCCACAACCACATCAAAATTACAACTAAAATACAGAACAACCAACATTCAGAACCACATGAAAGCTGCCTGCATGGAAGTCCCACAACTGGAGAAGTAAAGAAAAAAACACGTTGAGACTGGTAGGAGGGGTGGAGGTGCAGAATGGGCTGGTCTGGCACCCACGTGGGACTTTTTAATCCAAAGATTGTCCCTGTGGAGGCTGCTATGAGAAGCAAAGGGTCCCAGCCTCACACCAGACCCCCCACCCAGGGTCCCAGAGCTGAGAAGAGAAGTCCCATAACTTTGGATTGTACAAACCAGTATGGATTGTGGCTGAGGGACACAGAAGCTGCCAGAAACCAGGAGCCCCTTTTAAAGGGTTAGGCACAAACTTACTTGGACTCACTTCCTCTGAACTCCAGCACCAGGAGGCACTGGGGGACCCAGACATATATGGGAAGGAACTGAATTGTCTGGCATTGGGGCAAGAACTCGGGGGAGGCTTTCTACCAGACTGAGATACTCACAGGGGTCATTGTTCATATGCTGAGACCTTCCCTGTCCCAGGGATGACTGCCAACCATATCTGAATCCCCATCAACCTGAGCACACTGTTTGCTCTGCCCTGGTGATTCCCTGAGACCCCATCCCATCCAATTTGCAACCCCACCCAAGCTGTTTGCAGCAGCTTTTCCGTATGAATGGCCTGTCCTGGCTCAGGCTTCAGACTTTGCTAAAATCTCTCAAACAAGTTGCAGCTGGTGTCAGTGTGCTCCAAATCCTACATAATAAAAGGCCAGCCACCATAAGCATAACGACCAGAATGACCAGAGACCAGAACCACCACGGCCCCTCGCTGGGCTGGCCCCTCCCCCAAGAAAGCAGTTAGGGGCAATCAGGCAGGCAGGCAGAGTGGTTAGAGGTGATCAGGTAGGCAGGCCAGTGGTTAGGAGAGATCAGGTAGGCAGACGGCCCCTCGCCAGGCTGGCCCCGCCCCCAAGTAAGTGGTTAGGGGTGATCAGGCAGGCAGGAAGAGTGGTTAGGGGTGATCAGGTAGGCAGGCAAGTGGTTAGGGGTGAGCAGGTAGGCAGGTGAGTGGTTAGGGGCAATCAGGTAGGCAGATGGTCCCTTGCAGAGCTGGCCCCTTGCAGGGCTGGCCCCGCCCCCCAGCAAAGAAAGAGGGAGACCCAGGCCACTGGCAGCGACTCTCTGGCAGGTGTGCGGTTGGCCTGCAGAGGGAAGCCCAGGCCAGCCAAGCCATCACATCCCATGCCTGTCGCCTGCAGAGGGAGGCCACCAGTGGCAGGGGAGGGGGGGCAGCACTGCATAGATGGCAAGCAGTGGCAGCGGTGGGGGGTGGGGCCAGCTGCCTGCAGATGGGGGAAGGAAAGCTCCGATAGGCCCTGATCTCAGGCCAGGCCTAGGGACCCTACCCAAGGGGTCCCGGATTGTGAGAGGGTGCAGGCCAGGCTGAGGGACCACCCCCACCTGCCGAGTGCACGAATTTTTGTGCACCAGGCCTCTAGTCTATCAATAAAAAGTCCAAGACCTGGCACCAGCACCAGCCTGCCTTGTTTCACAGCTGGGCCTCACCTGGGCACTTCCAAACCCTATAAAAATAGGAGGAATCTGCAGATCTCTCTGTAGCTCCTGCCACGTGGTTGACTTTGCATCTCCCTGGAGACCCAAGAGCCAGTACACCCAGTGGACAGCTTCAAACCATACCAGGTTACAACTCTACACATCCACAAGTGACACACTCAAGGGCCAGACTCAGTGAGCTCCATAGCCCTACTGAAGCAAGTCCTGCCTCACAGGGTTGTTTCCTACACAGCAGCTCTCCCACTGTAGTCACAGCTGGTCCTCACAGCCAATTGGCCTGGTGGTCAATTCCTTCCAGTGACACCAACAGCAATCAAGTCTCAACTACAACAAAACTTCCACATAGTCCACAAAGGGGTGCACCTAGAGTACCCAGCTCAGGTGACTGTGGAGGCAAAGCCACTAGGCACTATAGGACACCTACTACACAAGACCACTCTACCAACTCCAGAAGACATAGAAGCTCTATCCAATACATAGAAAAAAATACAGGGAAGCAGCCAAAATGCATAGACAAAGAAGTATGTCACAAATTAAAGAAATGGAAGCAAGCAAACTACTGGATACAGAGTTCAAAACTATGGTTATAAGGTTACTCAAGAATCTTCATGATACCTTCAAGGGACTTAGTGAGACTTTCAAGGATCTTAGTGAGAATGCCAAAGACATGGAAAAGAACTAGTCAGAAATTAAGCATACACTAATATAAATAAACAATAATTTACAGGCATTCAATAGTAGAGTGGAGGATTCTGAGAATCAAATCAATGATTTGAAATACAAAGAAGCAAAAACCACCCAATCAGAAGAGCAAAAAGAAAAAAGAATTCAAAAATATGAAGATAGCATAAGGAGACTCTGGGACAACTTCAAGTGTACTAACATTTGTATTATGGGGATGCCAGAAAGAGATGAGAAAGATATTGAAAACTTATTTGAAGAAATAATGACAGAAAACTTATACCTGGTGAAAGAAATAGACTTATAAGCCCAGGAAGCACAGAGAGTCCCAAACAAGAGGAATAAAAAAAAACACACAAAAAACCAAAAAAACCCCACACCAAGACACATCAAAATTAAAATGCCAAGGGCTAAAGACAAAGAGAGAATCTTAAAAGCAGAAGAGAAAAAGCAATTAGCTACCTATAAGGGAGTACCCATACAACTGTCAGCTGATTTCTCAACAGAAACTATGCAGGCCAGAAGGGAGTGATAAATGTTCAAAGTGATGAGTAGCAAAAATTTACAACCAAGACTACTCTACCCAGCAAAGCTATCATTTAGAATTGAAGGTCAGGTAAGAGCTTCACAGACAAGAAAAAGCAAAAGGAGTCCATCACCACCAAATCAGTATTACATGAAATGTTGAGGGGTATTCTTTAAGAAGAGGAAGAAGAAGAAGAAGAAGAAGAAGAAGAAGAAGAAGAAGAAGAAGAAGAAGGAGAAGGAGAAGGAGAAGGAGAAGGAGAAGGAGAAGGAGAAGGAGAAGGAGAAGGAGAAGGAGAAGGAGAAGGAGAAGGAGAAGGAGAAGGAGAAGGAGAAGGAGAAGGAGAAGGAGAAGGAGAAGGAGAAGGAGAAGGAGAAGGAGAAGGAGAAGGAGAAGGAGAAGGAGAAGGAGAAGGAGAAGGAGAAGGAGAAGGAGAAGGAGAAGGAGAAGGAGAAGGAGAAGGAGAAGGAGAAGGAGAAGGAGAAGGAGAAGGAGAAGGAGAAGGAGAAGGAGAAGGAGAAGGAGAAGGAGAAGGAGAAGGAGAAGGAGAAGGAGAAGGAGAAGGAGAAGTATCAACAATTGAATCTAAAAATCAAAATAAATGAATTGGAAATCTAATAAACAGAATTAACTGGTGAATAAAATAGAATCAGAGGTATGGAAATGGAACAGACTGATGATTCTCAGAGGGAATGGGGTTGGGGGGGGAGAAAGAGATTAAACAAAGATCTGATATGCATATATGCACTACCTATGGACACAGACAATAGGGTGGCGAAGACCTGGGGAGGGATGGGAACCAGGTGGAGGAGGCCAATGCAGGGGGGACGGGGGCGGGGGAGGCACATCTGTAATACTCTCAACAATAAAGATTTTTTTAAAAAAGAAATGGAAGCTAAGAAAATAATTCAATTTCCAATTGCATAAAAAAATACTTAGGAATAAATTTAACCAAGAAGGTAACTGTACTCATTTTCCCAGCCAGGTGGCTCAGTTGGAGTGTTGTCCCATACACCAAAAGCTTTCAGGTTTAATCTCCAGTCAAGGCATGGACGGGAGGCAACTGATTTATATTTCTCTCTCACATCAATGTCTGTCTCTCATATTGGTGTTTTTATCTCAGGCTCTCTCCCCCTTCTCTATCTCTAAAATCAATAAACATATCCTTAGGTGAGGATTTTAAAAAAGGCCTGTACTCAGAATATTATAAGACACTGAAGAAAGAAATTGAAAAAATATAAATAAATGCAAGCATATATCGTGTTCATGGTTAAGAAGAATTAACATCATTAAAATGTTCATGTTACCCAAGGCAATCTATAGATCCAGCACAATTTCTATCAAAATACCAATGCCACCCAGGCCAGTATGGCTTAGTGGTTAGAGCATCAACTTGAGCACCAAAGAGCACGTACCTGGGTTGCAGGTTTGATTCCCTGGCCCCAGTTGGGGTGTGTGCAGGAGGCATCCAATCAATGTGTCTCTTTCACATTGATGTTTCTCTCCCTCTTTCTGCCTCCCTCCCTCCCTTCTTCCCTTCTACTCTCTCAAAACAAACAAATACTAATGGTGTATTTCACAGAACTGGAACAAGTAATCAAAAAATTTCTATGGAACCACAAAAGACCCCAACTAGCCTCAGCAATCTTGAGACAGAAGGACAAAAATTTGACATATCACACTACTTGATATCAAACTATACTACAAGGCTATAGTAATAAAAAACAGCATGGTATTGGCATAAAAATAGACATATAGTGCATCGGAACAGAATGGAGAGCCCAGAAATAAAACAACACATATATAGTCAATTAATATTTGAGAAAAGAGGCAAGAACATACAGTGGTAAAGACAGTCTATTCAATAAACGGTATTGGGAAAATTGGACAGAAAAATGAAACTAGAACACTTTTCTACCCCATATGCAAAAATAAACTCAAAATATATTAAAGACCTAAAGTAAGACTTGAAACTATAAAGCTCCTAGAATAAAACATAGGCAGTAAAACTTTTTGAGAGCTTAAAAGTGAGCCCTTTCACATCTCCGCACTTCCTACCAGTCTCTATGCAGTCTCCACTTTCTGTCCTTGGTTCTCTTCAGTTAGTCTTCATTAGATTTTTCAGGGTGGTTTTTCTATATTTTAGTTGTTTTTCCAGTTTGGTCCTGACACTCTCCCAGGACAGCAGCTGAAGGTCCGGAGTGATATCTCAGCTGTGGGGGGTTCCCACTGAGAACTCTGGGGTCTAAACCCCAAGCTGGGCTTCCCAGCAGAAAGCACCACAACTGAGAAAGGTGCCTACAGAACATCTGGCTGTGAAAAGCAGCAGGGTTGCTGTCTGACAGAGAAAGATGGCTAGAAATGCAGGCACCCTCTTAAAGGGCCAACACACAGAATTTCATGTGCAGCCACTCACCTTGTGCATTGGCAGAGGGAGGGCAGAGTCGACTGAGCTGTGTGAGGAGCGTCCAGGGTTGGGGATCTGGTGTTGGAGTTCAGAGGGCAGCCACCCTGGTTTCCTGTGAAGAGTCATTGCCTCCTGCTGCGGAGGACATCTTTATCCATGGACATTTGCTATCCAGGCAGTTTGGCCTTGGGGGGAAGACAGCTGCCCCACCCTGTTGGGAGACCTCTTGACCCACCCTAGGTCCATAGCCTGAGGCAAATCAAGACTGAGCGTCAAATGGACTGCAGGCAGAGGCGGATCTCTGGAGGTGTTGAGTCTTTGCCTGATCTCCTTCTGGGGCCAGGGTTAGGAAAAGCAGACCCCGGTGCATACCTTGGTCCTTTCCAAAGACAGAAAGCCCCAGAAGAAGGAGCCACAAGCTGTGGATTGCTGATTGCTCCAAACAGGGTACCCAGCGCCAGTCAGAAACAGCCGCTGACCTTGTCCAGCACTAGAGATTGGAAGTCATAGCAGATCTACCTAATAGATAGGCACAAACCCAAATAGGGAGCCAAAATGGGGAGACAAAAAGACAAACCCCAAGTGAAAGAATAAGAGAATTCCACAGAAGAAGAGCTAAACAAAATGGAGATAAGAAATTTATCAGATATAGAATACAGAATAATGACAGCAAAGATGATCAAAGTATGAGAAAAGGTATCTATACTAATAAAAGCCTAGGTGGCCCTCGTGCCCTCGTGTGATCCCTGACGTCATCACAAGATGGCCACCACAAGATGACCGCCACAAGATTTATACTAATAAAAGCCTAGGTGGCCTTCTCACCCTCGTGTGACGCCCTCACGTCATCACAAGATGGCCACCCCCACGTCATCACAAGATGGCCACCACCATGTCATCACAAGATGGCTGCCACAAGATAGCCAGCAGGGGATGCTGCCACAAGATAGCCGGCAGGGGATGGCAGTTGGGGGCCATCGGGCCAGCAGGGGAGCAGTTAGGCATCAATCGGGCCAGCTGGGGAGTGGTTAGGAGCGATCAGGCTGGCAGGCAGAAGTGGTTAGGAGCTAGCAGTTCCGAATTGTGAGAGGAATGTCCGACTGCTGGTTTAGGCCAGATCCTCGCAGGCCAGTTTGAGGGACCCCATCGGTGTACGATTAATGGAATAAGAGAATCACCATTTTGCAATCATCATGGTAACAGTTGGTTCAAGCCAAAGTCTTCAATGAATTCTAAAAACTAAAGGGTGAAGATTTGAAGACTAGGCTCTCTGCATAGTTCACAATATTTCCCTGTAAATTACACAATTACTTACAAAGGCAAAAAGACAACTTTACAATGGAAAAACCTGACAGACACCTTCTTACCATCTCCTAAAATGGGACAAAACCAACATGTGTCTCCCTACATGATGCGCTAAGAAAGACATAATGGCACTTCTGTGGTCTTCCTGCCAAAGCACATAATCTGTATCTCATCTTTAACAAATATCAGACAAACCCAAGTGAGGGACAAGTGACAAAATTATGGGCTTGGACTCTTCAAAAATGGCAATGTTGTGAAAAACAGAGAAAGGCTGAAGAAATCTTGTGGATTGAAGAGATTTATGAGACACGAAAGCTGAATGCAGTGAATAATCTGGAATTGGATTCTGGGTGGAGGGGAGGAAGAGAGTGGGGGAGGGGAAAACTAAAAGGGATATTGTTGGGTTAATTGATAAAATTTGAGTACCAGCTGTGGTTTAGCTAATGGCATTAGATGTCTTGATTTTAATCCTTCTATCATCGATATGTAAGAGAATATCTTTGGTATTAAGAAATGCAGCCTGAAGTCTTTAGGGATAAAGGAGCATGATGTTTACAGCTTATTCTTTTTTTTTTTTTTTAGGCGAGCCCGTCGGGGAACCGTGGCACCCGGGACCCACACGCACTCTCAGCGAGAAACTCGGGACGCTGAAGGTCTTCCTGGCATGTGGTGTCCTCCGTGCCAGCCACCAGGAGGCCACGGTCAGACCGCCGGGCCTGGGTGTGCGCCCACAGAGCCCTGGAAGATCTGCCTGGGTTTCGCTATTCCATCCCACATTGGATGCGTCTGCGCCTGCCAGGGTTCCCTAAGTCCCCTGTGGGACAAGCGGGGTGCAGCCGCACGACCTCCTTGCATCCCTTCCGAACGGAGGGGCTGGCATTTGCCCTGCACCCAGGGGAGATGGAGGCCCAGGGAGAAGGGCCGGGACCAGCTCGCGGGGCTCCACGCCCATGCTCCCCGCCGGGTGCTCACCAGAGGGCCCTCAGCCCCTGCTGCTATAACGCACAGCCTGCGGGACGCCCTGTCTGCCCGCGGGCCCTGGGGGCCTGCCCAGACGCTCCAGGGGGCCTGGGTGGCCGAGTGGCACCCACTTATGTACAACTTATTCTTAAGTGGTTTGGGGGGAAGGGAGGGAATGCATGTATGTGTATTATGTAAAAGTAGGTTTACAGTTGTTTGTATGGAAAATCTATATATATAAAAGCCTAAGTAACTGTTAGGACTGGATGACTAGCTGGTAGCTATGATGCACACTGACCACCAGGGGGCAGATGCTCAACACAGGAGCTGCCCCCTGGTGGTCAGTGTGCTCCAACAGCCAACCTCAGTGGTCCCTCCCCCCTGCCTGCTGGCCCCAATCTGCCTGATCGCCAGCCAGGCCGAGGGACCCCACCCGTGCATGAATTCGTGCGCCAGGCCTCTAGTCTATAATAATAAAAGCATAATATGCAAATCAACCGAAGGGCTGAGCAGCAGAATGACCATCCAGATGACCACACTATGACACGCACTGGCGCCAGGCTAGCCAAGGCAGGTGCGATGCGATTGGTCAGGGGGCCGCCATCGCCCCAAAGGAGGCCCAGGCCACCCTCTGCAGGGTGATCCATGCAAGGAGGTGGGGGGGTTCCATGATCGATTGCCCACAGAGGGAGGCCCAGGCCACCAGTTGGCGGTCAATAGATGGGGGTGGGGGGGCTCCAATTGCCCCAAAGAGGGAGGCCCAATCCATGAACATGGGGGGCGATAGATTGGGGGTGGGGCTCCACAGAACTGGGGAACCGGTTGTGTGTGGCAGTGGATGCGGGCTGCGCCAGGCCAAGGCGGGTGTGGGGCTGAGAAAGAAAACAGACCTGGGTTCAAATGATAGGCAGACCAAACTTGGGGTGAGAAGAGGTCTTCTGCTTGGCTACTGCCCAGCCTGCAGGTTGAGGTTGTCACCTCTGTTCAGGGAGCAGATGGAGTTGAGAGAGAGGTGGGCGGGAGAGGAGGCTTAGAGCTTTGCTACAGCAGTGCTGTGAGCACCCAACCCCAACCCAGGGGTGGAGATTGGAGCAGCCAGTGCAGACCTGAAGCCCTTTCCTCACTGAGAATGAATGAGGGTCCTCAGGACAGGGTCATTTTTATTTCTTACATTTCTTCAAGTCAATTCAATTGATTGAATTTTTTAAAAAAAAAAACTTAGCCTTTCCTAAGCTTTTATAGAAAAAAAAATCACCAGTGTGGTATGCTGGTTTTCTTTTGTTCTGATACACACTAAATAAAGCATAAATATTAGTGGAAAAATCACTCCTAGCCCTTCCTTGAATCACCTGGCTGTCTGGCGTGGGGGTGGGGTGGGACTTCAGGCAGCACAGGGTTACCCAGAATCCCTCATTATTGACATTGTTCTGCTCCTTAGGGCAAAGTCCTTAAGGGCATTCACACCAGGCCAGACCTGCTGGAGCCAGGCTCTGTTGTCAGGGGACAGGTGTGTCAGGGCAGGGCCCCTGTGTGTGCAAGAGATCTGGTAGAAAGTTCCACTGTGGCTGCTGTGAACCCCTACTATTCTCTGCCTCGTCTCATACCACCTAGCCTTAGTTCAGCTCCTGGAATTTCCCCAAACTCGTTCCCACTTGAGGCTTTCATGCAGGGTGTTCCTGGGTAACTTTCCTTCCACAGGGACCTCTGACCACTGAGGCCCTAAGGCATGCTTCTGTTCTATGCTCTAAAAGTACACTTTGCATTTACCTTGGGAGCGGGTGTCACAAGTGGCAGTCAGGCATTATGTGTAAGGTTATTTGTCTAATGTTCTTCTCCCTGGGAGACTGCCAGTCCTGTGAGGAAAGGGCTTGGGCAGGCTGCAGGGCAGGGGCCCCTCCCCAGGGCTCACAGCCAACTACCACTGCATCTCTTCCTTTCTCCTGCTTAGGGACAAAGCAGCTTCCTTCCATCACCTTCCCTCCCAACTTGGGTTTGGTTATTCCTGCCTCTAGACTTTGACTTTGACCTCTGTTGAATCCTCTGCCTTCTTGGAAAAACAGAGGAAAGCTGCCTTCCTCAAGGGCCACCCGAATTTTGTGCAGCCCCGAAGCTCTCTTTTTACTGCTCCCTTAGCACTTTGGGGCCTTGGGGCTCCTGTGGCTTCTCACCAAAATGGCAGTGGAGCACAGTGGTAAGGGCATTGACTGAGGAGCCGGGGCTCTGTGTTCAAATCAGAGCTGCACAGTTACCACCTGGGGGACCCCAGAGAAGTGATTTAACTTCTTGCATCGGCTCCTCCAAACACCTGGAGGCCTCATCAAAACACAGAGTGCTGGGTCCACACCAGAGTTTTCCATTCCTGCAGCCTGGAATGGGGCCTGAGAATTTGCCTTCCAAACAAGTGCCCAGGTGATGCTGTTGCTGCTGGTGCAGGGACTCCACTTTGAGAACCATTGTCATAGTTGCAATAGAAGGTACATGGAGATGAGTTAATATAAATCAGGTAGAATCATATGGCAGGAAGTAAGTGCTAACAACTGTTAGTTATTAATACCGCTTATACCAGAGGATCTGAGCTTCTTTATTTTTTCTTGTTTGTTTGTTTATTTATTTTAAGTGAACTTTAAATTATATTTTTCAATCACAATTTACATTCAATATTATTTTGTATTAGTCTCCGGTGTACAGCATAGTGGTTAGACAATCATATATATTACAAAGTGTTTCTGCCAATATTTCCAGAACCCACCTGGCACCATACATAGTTATTAAAATTTTTTTACAATTTTAATCATTTTTTATTTTCAATTGTAGTTGACATACATTAGTTGCAGCTGTACACCCAAGTGACCAGACATTACATAACTTAATAAGTGATCACCCCAATAAATCCTGCACACATACCTTCACCTTTTTCACCTAACCTCCCAACCCCCTCTAATCTGGCAACCAACAAAAAATTCTCTATGAGTCTGTTTCTGTTCTGCTTGTTCATTTTGTTTGTAGATTCAATTGCTGATAGATATGTATTTATTGCCATTTTGTTGTTCATATTTTTTATCTTCTTCTTAAAGAAGACCCTTCAGCATTTCATATAATACTGGTTTGGTGGTGATGAACTCGCTTAGCTTTTTCTTGTCTGTGAAGCTCTTTATATGTCCACCAGTTCTAAATGATAGCTTTGCTGGATAGAGTAATCTTGGTTGTAGGTCCTTGCTTTTCATCACTTTGAATATTTCTTGCCACTCCCTTCTAGCCTACAAAGTGCCGTTTGAGAAATTAGCTGACGGTCTTATGGGAGCTCACTTGCATGTAACTAACTGCTTTTCTCTTGCTGTTGTTAAGATTCTCTCTTTGTCTTTATCCTTTTGCCTTTTGATTATGATGTGTTTTGGTGTGGGCCTCTTTGGGTTCATCTTGTTTGAGACTCTCTGTGCTTCCTGGACTTGTATAGGGTGTCCCAAAATTCACGCAAGAAGTAATTTTGATAGAAAACACAGGTTTATAATTAAAAATTGTAAATTTTTTATTGATTCATAAAGTATACAGTATAGGGTTATGTATGGAATAGCACATTGGGTAAATGGCCTCCACGGCTTTGCTGGCACATACGCAAAGCCGTGGTCTTCATTGGTCTTCATTGTCCCTGCTCCTGGGCCATAATTGGTACTTGGTAATGCTTATCAAATTGAAGGGATTGAAATCAAAGGGCAACAGATATTAGAATCTGATTCAATAAACCAAGTAAAATTAGGCTTTTATTTTTTGTTGTTGTTGTTGTTGTTAATGCTCACGTAAAATTCAAATCTTGCGTGAATTTTGGTACACCCTATATGTCTGTTTCCTTCACCAGGTTAGGGAAGTTTTATGTCATTATTTCTTCAAATAGGTTTTCAATTTCTTTCTCTCTCTCTTCTTTTTCCAGTACCCCCATGATGCAAATGTTGGTATGCTTGAAGTTATCCCAGAGGCTCCTTATATTATCCTCATTTGGGGGAAATCTTTTCTCTTTTTGCTCTTCTGATTGGGTGTTTTTTGCTTCCTTATATTCCAAATTGATGATTTGATTCTCAGCTTCACCTATTCTATTGTTGAATCCCTATAAATTATTTTTTATTTCAGTTAGTGTATCCTTCATATCTGACTGGTTCATTTTTATATGCTATTGAGGTCCTCACTAAGTTCCTTGAGCATCCTTATAACCAGTGTTTTGAGCTCTGCAATTTGTTTAGTTCTTTTTCTGGAGTTTTGTTCTGTTTTTTCATTTGAGCCATGTTTATTTGTCTTCTCATTTTGGCCCCTTCCTGGTGTTTGTTTCTATATATTAGGTAGAACTGCTATGTCTCCTAGTTTATTTGTCTTCTCATTTTGGCCCCTTCCTGGTGTTTTTTTTCTATATATTAGGTAGAACTGCTATGTCTCCTATGCTTGGTATCGTGGGCATAGGGTGCCCAGGCAAGGCCAAGCTGTGAACCAAGGCTGGCTGCTGCTAGTGCTAGGCCTGGGACTACTTAGTGAGAGGTATGGGACTTGCTGAGGCAAGATGATGCTTGTTTAAGAGATTTTAGGAAAATCTGAAGCATGAGCCAAGACAGGCCATTCCTGTGGTAAACCCACTGGAAACAGTTTGGGTGGGCCTGGAAGTTGGTGGGACAGGATCTCGGGGAATCACCAAAGTGGGGCAAACAGTGTGAGCCAGGTTGAGGGAGTCTCAGATATGGCACCTGTCTACAGGCTCCATAGGGGAAGGGCTCATCAAAAGAACAATGGCTTCTGCCAGCACTTCTGTATGGCAGAATGTTGCCCCTCCAGCTCTCACCCTGATGTCAAATAATTTAGTTCCTCCCTGTATGTTTCTGGTGGCTTCAAAGCTGCTGCCCCCATGCTGGAGCTCAGAGGAAGTGAGTCTAAGTTTGTGCATGGGCCCTTTAAAAGGAACTTCCTGGGACTCCAACAGCCTCCATTTCCCTTAGACTCAAACTCTGCTGATTTTTACAACCAGAACTTATGGTGAATTCTCTTCCTGGCACTGAAACCCTGAGCTGGTGGGCCTAGTGTGGTACTCCTCAGGGGGTACCTTAACAGCTGAGATATCCCTCCTGATTTTTATTCACCAAACATGAGTGTGGCACCAGCCTTCTGAGTCTCTGCCCCTCCGACCAGTCCTGATGTGGCTTCTTCTTTAATTTCATAGTGGTAGGACTTGCATTCAGCTCAGTTTCAGGTGGTTCTAAATGATGGTTGTTCTGTAGTTTAGTTGTAATTTTGATGTGATTGTGGGAGGAGGCAAGTACTGCATTTGCCTACACCTCCATCTTGACTCGGTTATTACAATATTATTAACTATATTCCCTATGCTGTGCTTTATATCCCATGACTATTTTGTATCTACCAATTTATATTTCTTAATCCCTTCACATTTTTCACCCAGTCTGCCATTGCCCCCTCCTCTCTGTCAACCATCAGTTTGTTCTCTGTATCTATGAATCTGTTTCTGTTTTGTTGTTCATTTATATTGTTCTTTAAATTCCACATATGAGTGGAATGCTGCCTATGGTTTCTTCTAGGATTTTTATGGTTTCACAACTTACATTTAAGTCTTTTATCCATTTTGAGTTTATTCTTGAGTATGGTATAAGTTGGTGGTCTAGTTTCTTTCTTTCTTTCTTTCTTTCTTTCTTTCTTTCTTTCTTTCTTTCTTTCTTTCTTTCTTTCTTTCTTTTGCGGGTATCTGTCCAATTTTCCCAAACCACTTATTGAAGAGACTGTCTTAACTCCATTGTGTCTTCTTGCCACTTTTCTCAAATATTAATTGAGTGTAATGTCTTGGGTCGATTTCTAGGGTCTCTGTTCTGTTTCATTGATTTATATTACTGTCCTTGTGCCAGTACCAGGCTATTTTGAATACAGTTGCTTTGTAGTATAACTTGACATCTGGTATTGTGATCCCTCCAATTTTGTTCTCCTTTCTCAAGATTGCTATGGCTATTTGAGGTCTTTTTTGGTTCTATATAAATTTTTGGAATATTTGTTCTAGATCTGTGAAATATGCCATTGGTATTTTAACAGGGATTGCATTGAATCTGTAGATTGTTTTGGGTAGCATGGGCATTTTAATGATGTTAATATACCAATCCATGAACACGGTATGTTCTTCCACTTGTTTATAACTTCCTCTATCTATTTTTTCAACATCCTGTAGTTTTCTGAGTACACCTAGTAAATCTAACAAAGCATATATAAGACTCATATACAGAAAACTATAAAACACTGCTGAAAAAATCAAAGAAGAAAAGACCTAAATACATACCATGTTAATGAACTGGAATACTAAACATAGTAAAGATGTCACTTATTCTCAAATTTACTAGGTGTACCAGTTAATAATGTGGATTTTGTAATCAACGAAAACATAATTTCAAGAGAAACATCAAAAGTGCTTTATTCAAAGTAATGTCCATTGCTAGCTACACATTTCCCCCATCCTTAGGTAATTTGTGGATACCGTCCCAATAGAACTTTTCTTGTTTTGAGGCAAACCATTCAGAGACCCAATTTTCCACTTCTTCATACGTTTTGAAGTGCTGCTCAGAAAGTGCGTGTGCCATCGATCAGAACAAGTGGTAATCTGAAGGAGCAAGGTCTGGTGAATACAGCAGGTGGGTTAATAATTCCCAGGCAAGATCTTTTAACATGTCTTTAACTGGTTTTGAAGTGTGTGATGGTGCATCATCATGAAGCAAAATTACTTTGCCGTGTCTTCTGGAACATTCTGGTTGTTTCACGATCAAAGCAT
>NW_005356042.1:1147131-1154328 GCF_000412655.1 Myotis brandtii | reverse complement strand
ATCACCAGTCACAATTCGATGCAAAAAAGACTTTCTTTCGTGCCGTTGAAGCAACATTTTACTGATGACTTTTCGGTTTTCCATTTGTCTTTCGTTCAGTTGATGTGGCACCCATTTTTCTTCCTTTAAAATTGTTTGCTGAGCAACATTTAATCTTTCTGAAAATTATTTTTGAGTTTGACACGCATCTTCATCCAATAATGCTTGTAATTGTTGGTCTTTAAACTTTTTGGTTGACCTGGGAGTTCTTTGTTTTTCACATAGAAATCATCACTTTTAAAGCGTTTAAACCAACGTTCACAAGTATCTTGAGATGGAGCATGTTCACCATAAGCTTCCTGAAGTATTCAGCAGCACTTTTCTTCAAAATAAAGTAATGAATTAAAACTTCCTGCAAATGCTCTTTTTTGGCATGAAATTCGACATTTTAAAAATATCTATGATGTTAACACCTTCATTTGACATATGAAGTTTTGAAGCTTGCTGTCAATACAACAAAATAGCATACATACCAAATTGCATATATATCAACATATGTGTAACTCCATCTATTGAAAAAAATCCGCATTATTAACCGGTACACCTACTATTACACGTAAGTACTTCTTTTGTTAAGCCATTATAAATGGAATTGTATTTTGAATTTCAGTTTCCATATGTTCGTTGTTAGTACAAAAAATGTGGCTAATTTTTGTATTGATCTTGCATTCTGTAACCTTGCTGAACTCACTTATGAGAGAATTTTTTCCCCTTGGGATATTCTACATAGAACATTGTGTTATGTGTAGATAGGGATGGTTTAATTTATTCCTTTCAAATTTATATGCTTTTTATTGCCTTTCTTTCCCTAATTGTGCTGTCTAGAAGTTTCAGTATTGTCTTGAATAGGAATGGTGAGAAGTGAACATCCTTCCCTTGTTCTCACTCTTAGGGGAGAAAGTATTTAGTCTTTTAGTGCGGAAGTTTTTGTAGGTTAGTTATAGGCTATTACATTGCAGAATTTTCTTTCTATTTCTAGTTTTCAGAGAATTTTAATCATGAATGGGTGTTGAATATTATAAAATTTATTTTCTGCAACAATTTATATAACCATGTGATTTTTTTTCTTTATCTTATTAATATGAGAGTGCATTAGTTGATTTTCAAATATTGAACCAGCCCTGCATCCCTGGAATAATATACTTGGCCATACTGTATAATTCTTTTTATATATTGCTGGATTCTATTTGCTCATATTTTGTTAAGGATTTCTGCATCTATATTTATGAGGAATATTTGTTTGTCTTTTTTTGTACTATCTTTGTTTTGTTGGTTTATTTTTTTTTTCTGATTTGGCTTCATGGTAATACTGGTTTCATAGAATGAACTGGAAGAGATTATGTAGAATCGGTGTTAATTCTTTTTTAAATGTTGCGTGGATTATATGGGCTGTAAGTTTCTTTTTCAGGTTTTAAATTACTTTAGTTGTTATAGGACTATTCAAGTTACCTAATTTACATTCAGTGAATTGGGGTAGTTTATACTTTTTGAGAAGTAACCACTAACACTATAGTAATACAAAGGATTGTAAGAAAATACTATGAACGACTATATGCCAACAGCTGGACAATGTGCATGAAATGGATAAATTCCTAGAAAAGTACATTCTCAATCTCTAGTGCAGGACAGTGTCAATTGCTGTTACTGTCCATTTAGATCAGGCAAAGACTCAAAGCCTCCAGAGACCTCCTCTGCCTACAGACGGATAGGATTCTGTGTTAAATTCCCTGCAGGCAATCGTGCACAGGTGTGATGGGAGTTTTTTCCTCCACAGTGTGGACAATTGCTTCTGTCTGGAGGCTAATTGTTATTCTCAGTCTCTTATTGGGCCTCAGAAACTCCACACCATGGGGCAAGGTGTTTTCCAACAGAGCGGTCAACTGTCTTTCCCCCAGGCAAACCTGCCTGTATAGCAGATGTCTGTGTGAGAAAGATGACATCCGTAGCATGAGGAAATCACTCTGCACAGGAAACCAGGGTGCCTGCCTTCTGAGCTCTAACCCCAGAGCCCCTGATCCTGCTTCTGCTCACACAGCTCCAGTCCACTCTGCCCTCCCTCTGCTGGAGCACAAGGTTGGTGGCTCCACAGGGAATTTCTATTGTTCTATGTTCCATTTTATGAATTCTTTCTTCTACACTTTCCATTCTGCTATTGAACCCATTCATTAAGGTTTTTATTTCAGTTAATATATTTTTTTAGTTCTAAAATTTCCTTTTGGTTCTCTTTATATTTTCTATTTCTTTGCTGAAACTTTCTATTTTTTTCCATTTGTTTCAAGCATGTTTGTAATTGATCACTAAAGCATTTTTATGATAGCTGCTTTAAAACCTTTGTCAGATAATTTTAACATCTGTATCATCTTGGTATTTGTGCCTGTTGATAATTTTTTTCATTCAGTTTGAGAACTTTCTTGGATTTTAGTAGGATAAGGGATTTTTCAATCGAAACCTGGAATTTTGGATATTATGTTATAGGAATGGATCTTTTAAAATTATTTTTTATTGTTGAAAGTATTACATATGTACCCCTTCATCCCCATTACCCCTCTCCAGCCCGCTCCTGCCCCCCGCCCCAGGCCTTCACCACCTTACTGTCCTTGGTTATCAGGGTTCTCTCAAGCAAGTCTTCCATTGATTATTCAGGCAGTTTTTCTGTATTTTAGTTGTAATTCCAGTTTGGTCCTGGGAGCATGTCAATGCAGCATCCACGTACTCCGCCGCCATTTTTAATCTTGCTCAGGAATGGACCTTAAATCTGTGTTATAACAAACCTCCCCAACAATGCTCCAATGAAATGAAGCGGGGCACTGCCTCACTATTGTTAAGTGGGGGTAGAAGTCCAGATTCTCCATTCAGCCTCCCTTGACCCGGGGGGCAGGGGGTGGATGAAAGTTCCTTGTTTTTGGACAGGAGAGGGAGTTCAGGTCCCCCATTAGGCACCCACTATTACCACCCTAGTTGGGAGGGGTAACTTATTATGGCAGTCCATATGGCTTCCACACAGATTCTACTGTAGGATGTGGGCTTGTTACCACTGAGTGATGGTGGAAGTCCTGACTGACCATTAGACCTCCTCTTACACCACTCCAGTGAGGAGGGGAGCCCCGCGGGGATGAGAGCCCAGCTCCAGACTCAGCCTCCTCTGGTACCACTTAGATGGGGCTCAAGGGAGTGGCCTGAGGACCCGTGCTAAAAAAGTCTAGGCTCCCCACTCAGCCTTTGCTGCCAGGGAGTGAGAGTGAACCTGCAGGTTTTTCTGTAGTTGAGCAGTTATTGCCTGAAAGATTTCTGTCTATCTAGACTGCCCCTTTCCTGGTTCTTTGGCTAGAAGAGCGGGATTTTACTGAAACCTTTTTGGTCTGTGCTCATTGGTAGTTCCAGCTGCTGGCTTCTCCAGAATTTAGTCTGGAATATATGAGGCAAAGAAAATCAATGGAATTCACTGCCATATTATTCCTCAGATCCTGAGGTCCCTAACTAGTGTACCTTATTTACACCTTTCAGAATTTTCTTATGCTTGTTTTACAATGTCCAGGGTTTTTGTTATACTTAAAGAAAGAAATAGGGGAAAGTACATCTACCTCATCTCCCCAGAACCATGTCCAGTATTTTTGCCATATCGTCTTTGCCACAGGCATTTTTGCCACAAGCATGTTTGCAACAGAACTAATTGACCATAAAGCAATTTTGTCACACATGAAAATAAAATAACTGGTTGATATTTTGTATGTTTTTTTGTTTGTTTGGGTTTTTGGTTTCATTTCTTTATTGAGTAACTAGAGGGCCAATGCATGAAATTCGTGCACAGGATTGGGGGGTTTCCCTCAGCCCAGCCTGCACCCTCTCCAATCTGGGACCTCTCGGGGGGTGTCCGACTGCCAGTTTAGGCGAGATCCCAGGGATCGGGCCTAAACCAGCAGTTGGACATCCTTCTCACAATCCGGGACCGCCGGTTCCTAACCACTTGCCTGCCTGCCTACCTGATCGCTCCTAACGCCAGCAGTCGGACATCCTTCTCACAATCCGGGACCGCCAGTTCCTAACCGCTCGCCTGCCTGCCTACCTGATCGCTCCTAATTGCCTCCCCCACCAGCATGATCACCCCTAACCACCACTGCCTGCCAGCCTGATCACCCCCAACTGCCTACCCCTGCTGGCCTGGTCGCCCCCCAAACTGCCCTCCTCGCCAACCTGGTCACCCCAACAGCCTGCTGGTCAGTGCTTTGGTCGTCCCTCACTAACCCCCCTGCCAGCCTGGTCGCCCCATGCAGCCTGCTGGTCAGTGCTTTGGTTGTCCCTCGCTAACCCCCCTGCCAGCCTGGTTGCCCCACGCAGCCTTCTGGTCAGTCCTTCGGTTGTCCCTCACTAGCCCTCCTGCCGGCCTGGTCACACCACGCAGCTGCTGTGTGATTGTTACTGTTACTTTTCGGTCATCCCATCTGGTCGTGACAGGCCTAGGCTATTATTAGTATAGATCAATCAACCACTGTAAAAAAATAAAATAATTGACAGTTTGGTGTTTTTATTTGTTTGTTTGGTTTCATTTCTCCATTGACAAAGTTACTCACATTTTAGTATTATAAATAAGTCATAGCTAGTCCTTGCAGTGGTAGGTACAGTGATGAGAAGACATGGTGTTGGTCTTAAAATAGTTAGCATTTATTTGCCCCAAGAGTTGGTTTCCTGTTTTGAAACACATTACATTAGGAGGGGAAAAAAGGCCAATGACCCTCTTTGAGGGCACAGAGTTGAACCCACATTTCCCATGAACAAAGACAAGTGCTTAGGTACAAAATAACGTCAGTTATTTGCACAGTATTGCTATGAATCTACACACATTTTAAATGCATTCAAATATTTTGTATTTCTTAATAACGTCTTCTTAAATTTGTTATGTTTAACTAGAGGCCCAGTGCATGAAATTCATGCACTGGTAGGGTCCATAGTGGCTACCGGCTGCTGGCTGGGTACTCCCTCCCTTCCCCCGGCCACCTGCTGCTACCAGCTGGGGCATCCTGCCACCACCATCGGTCAGGGCCTCCCTGCCTTCCCCTGGCTGGCCCTACCCCCTGGTCGAACTACTGGATGGACTCCCGGTTGAGGGGACAATTTGTATACTAAACTTTTATTATATAAGATTTTATTTTTAATATTTCTCTTTTCTTTTTAACTGTAAGAGACCTTTATTGGGTAAATTACAGAGGTAGAAAAAGTAATCCTAGAAGAAATGGACTTAGCAAACAAGTTCTAGAGTTAAAGGAAGGGCCCTTGGAGCTTGGGAGTGAGGGAGCTAATGGTAATGTGGTGGGGGCGGGGAGGGGAAGGGAAAACATGGACATGCTCCTGGGAGGGAGAGCGCTCTCTTTTATTTTTCATTATTTTACTTTTTTATGGCAAAATTGCCTTATGGCCAGTTATATGGCAAAAACATTTCTGGCAAAAATTCTTGAAACAAAGATGCTAGAATCAAGGTATCTAGAACCTCCCAGGACATCACTGCCTTTTGAAGACCTTGTTCTTCCCTCTTTTATTCCTAATGCTCAGCAGTCAGCAGAGTGGTGTCAGAGTGAAGATTTCGCAGAAGCTTCCCTTATCATCTGTAGGATTTGCATGGCTTTGCCTATTGTCCAGTTCTGGTTTCAAATACTCACAGACTAGACACCTGATAAAAGTGGTGAGGTTTTAGTTCCAAGACTTGCCCATATAATCATAGTTCACATAAGTTATCTTCTTCCTTTCTGATATCTGTGGGCTCTTTCTCAACCCTTGGGGGTTCCTGAAACGTCAATGTTCATGGTCGGATTCCCTACCTTTCAAGCCTATAGAACAGTGATGGCGAACCTTTTGAGCTCGGCGTGTCAACATTTTGAAAAACCCTAACTTAACTCTGGTGCTGTGTCACATATAGAAATTTTTTGATATTTGCAAACATAGTAAAACAAAGATTTATATTTTTGATATTTATTTTATATATTTAAATGCCATTTAACAAAGAAAAATTAACCAAAAAAATGAGTTCGCGTGTCACCTCTGACACACGTGTCATAGGTTCGCCATCACTGCTATAGAATAATTGGATGGTGAAACTAAACGACAAATACTTTCAAGTTGACCTGTGCCTTTTCCAGCAGGCTGACAGTTCTAATCTGCTTGGATTGAGTCATTGTCATTTCCTAAGAGCTGGATACAGGGGAACTTGTGGAGGAGCTCACTCTGAAACTCATCTGATGTAGAAACTCCATACACTGAGAAAAAACTGACCAGACATTTGAGTGTTCCTTCCAAACTGACTCCAAGCCCATATCCCCTTCATTGCCTCTTTTCCCCACTTCCCAGATCGGCATGCCTCTTAGTCACCTTCAGAGCCACTAAGAGGCAGGGGGTGTGTCCAAAGGGTGAAAATTAGTTACTGAAGACTTCACTGTGCTTCCCCTTTCACTCTCAGATGCTGCCAGGGTCTCTGAAGAGAGAAGATACCAGGAAACAGGTAAAAACTATTTTTGTTTTGGTGGTTTGTGTGTGTGTTATTTTTTTTGCGTTCAACAGGCAAGTATAGAGCAGCTACTGTGTGCCAGGCACAGTTCTTGGGGTTGGTAGTACAATGGGACCCTCTCCCTCTCTTGCTGCGTTATAGCAGGTTGTAGAGGCCTGTCTTTGAGCATCTCCCCTGCTGGGCTTGGTGAGCCTCTGAGAATAGGATGGTCACTGGATGTCCAAGAGGGAAGAATGAACTCAGGGAGGCTGGCCCTGAGGTCCTGAACAGTGTAGCCTTGTCCTGAGTCTTTGTGCCTAATGCCTACTGTCCCTAGCCTCCACACTCCACCACGCTTTAGCAGCCTTTCAATTCCAGGCCTGGAGCCCACTTCTTGTGCCCCAGAGACTTTCTGGAGCTCCTTCAGGTAAGCACCCAGCCCCTCTCCCATTCATCCTGGAATTATTAAGCCAGTTCTCAATGAGAGGGTGGATGCTGGCTGCTGGCACAGTGGCCCAGCTGCTGAAGGCTAGTCTTTGCATGGAATCTGGCCCTTGCCACAGACCTTGTGGAAACTCAAAGGGGATCCAAAGTGCATCTCTAAAAACACTGACCCTGCAACCCTGCTGAGTTTTTCGTGGAAAATGTAAAGTAGTCCCCATGGCTATAGAAGTATGTACCCTAAC
>NW_005356042.1:1136141-1147053 GCF_000412655.1 Myotis brandtii | reverse complement strand
GTGTGTGTGTGTGTGTGTGTGTGTGTGTGTAACACTATTAGTGCCTACAGAGCTGGTGTCAGCTCTGCCTGGAGAGACTGCACCCGTTCAGAACCTTTACCCCTAATCCCTGCCTGGGCCAAGCCAGCACAGCCACTACCCCTGGGGACAGACCCCTTCATGCTTTCAGCACACCAGGTACTGCATACCCAACAGCCTTTGGCAGAAGCCACATAGCTGGTGGGGGGTGGGGGACACTGATGTGTGGGAAATGTTGGCTGGGTGGGTGGGAGGGGCACGGATCTGTGCTGAGAAAGGAGACACACTCAGTGGACACATCCTGCCTGACTCCCCAGGGACGGCATTGAGGGCACAGCCATGCAAATTAAGACTTAAATTTAACTTTATGTAAATGTAACTTTGTAAAAGTATAGTAAGGTGGTGGCCAGCTCACTGGAGAGAGGGAGAGAGACAGAAAGAGGGGGAGAGAGAGAGAGAGAGAGAGAGAGAGAGAGAGGTTGAACATTGGCAGTCCTTAGACTGTCTGTGGTGCACAGACAGGCTGCTTGTTTATGTTTTTTTTTAAGCAGGATATTTCACATGGCAATTTGGCTTCTCTTAAAACAGTGGAGGATCAGGTAGTGCTGAGCCCATATTCCCACTTGGCCACAATTGGCTAGACCCAGGATCACCTGGTTGATTTATGTTTCCTACCCAGCCCCTAGAGCATCTGAGAGGGACCCCTGGACTTCTAAGTCTTCTCAGACCCCTTTAAATGCTCTCCTGATATCATACTTAATTATTAGGTCATGTCTCTTCCCTATGTAAATTCTTTACTAGTTGCCCCAAAGTGAGCTCCAAGTTTCCTATAGCCTGGTACTTGCAGTGCTCAGTTGTCTGGTGCTATTCAAAGCCCAAGAGCTAGGCAGGAAGTTTATACAATCATGGATGGATAGACGATGCATGGATGGATTGGTGGGTAGATGGATGTAAGAAAGGAAGGAGTGCTGGGAAGAGAGATTGAGACTAGCCCTGCAAGGATCTCGGACTGATGAGAGAGCCATAGCATACCAAAGAAGCCCAATGTGCATCCAGAACCCCACATCCCTCTATGCAGCCAGACATGGGCTTCCCGGGATCAGGGACAAGGGGTTGGAACTCAGTAAACGAGCAAGAAAAGTTGTCTAAGAAGAAGTAAGCGACCAGGTGGCTCAAAAACACACTCTTTCTGCCCCAGGCTCCTGCTTAGACACAACACCATGCATCTCCTTGGCCCCTTGTTCCTGCTCCTCGGTAAGGATTGTGGTCTGGGCTGGTGCTTGGGTTCTGGGGTGACTGTGGAGCTGGAGGAGGAGGAGAGATCTGGGGCAGAGAAGAGTAAATGTGGGGTAGGCTTTGTGTCTTGCTCTTTGTGTGTGTGTGTGTGTGTGTGTGTCTCCCTCTCTCTTCAGAGGGGATTCTTTACTCCTTTGAAAGTTCTCCATGTCCCTCAATAATGCTTTCTGATCATTGTGGTGGGTTTCAGAATACTTGGCTTTTTCTAACTCAAGCACATGGAACTTTGCGCACCCGGCCACCCTCTATGCCTGGGAGGGAGCCTGTGTCTGGATTCCCTGCCGCTACACAATGCCAGAGGATGGAATGGTCCTGGAAAACCTGACTGTGTACCAGAATTATGTGTATGACAACAAGACCAAGGACTACAGTGGGACAATCCTCTATGAGAAGACAAAGTCACAGGGAAGAGTGAAATTCCTGGGAGACAACAAATCCAACTGCACCCTTCGCATCCACCCTGTAAAAGTCCAAGACAGTGGTCAGCTGGGGCTGAGGATGACGTCAAAGAATGAAAAGAGGATGGGGATGACATCAAAGAGTGGAAAGTGGATGGAGGAAATAGTCCTCAACATCTCCAGTAAGGCCCTGGGCATGGTGTCCTCTACCTCAGGCAAGGGTAGGAGGGAAGTGGGAAACACCACCTCCTGGGACAGGGCCTGAAAACCAGGTGGCCTACAGAGGCCAGGCAGGGGGTGCCAATGAGTGACTCAGCAGCACAAGACAATGGGGCTGTGGCCAAATTGGAGCATGCGCTCTTGTTCCTCCTCAAGCACCCACTTGCCACCCAGCTTCTGCCCATTGCGCAGTCTGGATGCCAGGTGACCTGATTTTTCAAGGGAAAACCCTAGATTTTTAAGTAAAATCTTGCAATGTGTTAATGTCGGTGATTAATTCTAACTGGCCCTTCATAGCTAAATGACATGTGTAGGGGCAGATAAAGCACAGATCTGAGGCCTTCCCCTGGGGCATGTGCTCACTCCGTTTTATAGCCTGTCTTGGTGGGGGGACTAGGCAGCCCTATGTTTGGAGTAAGAGATGTAGCTTCAGACCCTGCAGTTGGAGGGTAGCCCAGCCCCGGGAGAGCCAAGATTGGCTGTCCACCGTCCTGCTCCACCAGAGGAGCCTCCGAAAGGAGTGCTGTTAGTTGTGCCTCCAATAGCGAGGCCATTAGTGCAGGCTTGTTGTCAAAACTAAGAAATGCATGTTAAGCTAAACTGGTAAAATTCATTTAGGGGTGATGGGAGAACGATCTTGAAAACATTTATTTTTTTTTATTTTTTGAAAACATTTAGAAAGCAAACATTTGGGAGTAGAATAAAATAAGCACAAAATATGACGTGTAATTCTAAGGAGGTTCAGCACTTGCAAGACCTTTCAGAGGATGCTTTCACTGAGCAAAAGTGATTCAAAGCAGAGAAAGGCAGGCCTGGAGAGAGGTGGGTGGACTAGTAAGGGGATCCTGAAAGGTTATTTGGGCCAGAGCATCTAAAGCCAGGTGTGAGGGCTGGTACGCAGTAGTCCTCAGTTTTCCAGGCTGCCAGCATGGTCTCTACTCTTTTGCAGAGACGGCTCCTCCACCTCGCATTGAGCTCCCTCCAGAAATCTGGGAGTCCCGAGAAGTCACTCTGACCTGCATGCTGAATTTTGCCTGCTTTGAGTACCAGATCAAGTTGCTGTGGTTCCTGGAAGAGTTACCTCAACATCCCTCTGTCCCCTTGACTTCCCTGACCACCAAGACTATCTTCACCCAGAGCCAGCTCACATTGCAGCCGCAGTGGACTGACCATGGCAAGAATCTGACCTGCCAGGTCTGGAATGACACAGCAGATGGGCCGCTCTCTCAGGAAACGGTGCGGCTAGATGTGAAGCGTGAGTCTCTCCAATGCTCCTATGGGAAGGACGAGGAACTTGTCCTCTCCTCTCAGCCCTTCAGTGAGCACCCAGGGTAGCATGAGCCTCCATGGAAGGAAGTATAATCAGTCTGTGGGCCCCAGAGCCGGGAGTGGTCCAACTGAGCTGGGTTCCCTCCTCCACCATCCCTGTGGTCAGCTCTGGTATATCTGGAAACTGACTCATTTCAGCATCTGCTTATAGGAGTAGGGAACCATTTTGCTGCCGAGGGCCATTTGGATATTTATAACATCATTTGTGGGCCATACAAAATTATCAACTTAAAAACTAGCTGCTATATTTGGTCAAACATTTAATTACCTCACCCCTAATGCCTTGGCAGGGCCAGACCAAATGACTTCATGGGCCTTATACAGCCCGTGAGCAGGATGTTCCCCATCCCTGGTCAGAATAAAATATTTTAATCTAGCCTCCAGCCATGACGTGATTTTGGGATCATCTGGTTAGGTTTTATTGTTCTTTGGGGAGAGGGGAGGGATTTTTTTTTCCATCATTCATTCATTCGTTCAATAGATATTTGTTGCAAATCTACTAGGTGCAAGGCCTTATTATGGCTGCTGGGGAGACGGCAGTGAGCAAAATTCTTGCCCGTGTGGAGCTAGCATTGCAGTGGTAAAGACAAGCAAAAAGAGATCAACAAAGAAATAGAGTTCATAACAGTAGGTAGTGCTAAGTGTATTAGGAAAAACTAAAGCAGGGCTTGGAAAGAGGGAGACTTCTGTGACGCAGGTGAACTTGTGCTGAGGTTTGAGTGAAGGGAGGGACTGAGGCAGGCAGATATTTTTGAGAAAATTCCAGGAAGAGGAAAGAATGAGGAGAAATTTTTGAAGTAGTAACATAGTGTATCTGTGACAAACAAGGGGCCACAGAGCCCCAGCACAATGTCTGAGGGGCCCAGTGTAGGAAAGGATGGTTGAGGGGGACCAGGGCACTTGAGCTTGTAGGCAGCAGTCAGGTTTTAGACTCCACTGAATGGTTTCAAGCAAGGGAGTGACAAGGTCTGATTGACAGTATTAGGAATGCTGCTGCTGCTGGGGAGACCAGACCTGCAGGGACTGGGAGTGGGAGGAGCAGAGACAGGAGTTAGGAGGCTGTGACGGTTGCCAGCCCATGCTTGTTGACAAGGCTGCACACCCCACACACTATACACAGGCCACTGCTTTATCAGAAGAAGGGCCTGGCAACTTCTCACTGCTTTACACTCTCTAAGAATTCCCTGTCTCCTCCCTCACTGTCCCTCTGCTCCTCCAGACTCCCCAAAGTTGAAGGTCAGTCCCAAAGAAGCCAATGTAACAGAGGATAAACCTGTGACCATGACGTGCCAGGTCATCAGCAGCTACCCAGAGTACCAGACTCTTTCCTGGCTCAAGGATGGAATCCCCGTGACAGAGCAGGAGACACTGCAGAGGGAGCAGAAGATTCTCAAGCTAACTCTGCCTAAAGTGACCAAACAGATGAGTGGAAAGTATCACTGCGAGGCCCGCAATGATGTGGGCTCAGCAACATCAGAAGTGGTCCTCCAAGTGCACTGTGAGCCTCCTGGGAGCTGTGGAAGGGCAGGCAGGGAGTTAGTGGGGTGGAACCAAGGCCCTTAAGAGGTCAGCAGCAGAGGCCTCTGCTCAACTCCCCCACTTGCCTCTGCCCCTTTTTCCAGATGCTCCAGAACCTTCCAGGGTTCAGATCTTCTCCTCACCAGCTAAGGAGGGAACTAGTGTAAAGCTGATTTGTATATCACAAGCCAATCCTCCTCCAACCAATTATACCTGGTATCACGATAGCAATGAAGTGTGGAGAGGGACAGAGGAGACCTTCGAGATCCCACAGGTCCGCCTCAGGCACGCTGGGAATTATTACTGCGTGGCACAAAACAGTATTGGTCGTGGACACGCTCACCAGAATGCTGAGTTGGATGTCCAATGTGAGTAGTCAGAGCCTTTGGGTCCTAGAGGGAGAAGAGGGATGTGGGTGGAGGAGGAAGCAGATGAGTGCAGGGCATTCCTGGGTCCTAGGGTGGACAGCAAGCAGAAGCCAGGGCCTCCTGACATGTAAGCTCCTTGGGTGTTCTGCTGTTGTTCACAGCTGTATTCTCAGCACCAGAACAGGGTCTGGCTGGTGGTAGGTGCTTAATAGATGTTTGTTGAACGAATAAACTGCTTGATGCCAGGGCCCCTTGAGGGACACAGAGACTTGGCATCACTAAGCAGTGGCTGTGTCCCAGAAGGGGTTCTGAAGTGTTCAAGGAGAACTGAGGCAAAACGTGTCATTACCTCTCCATCATCAGACCTTGTTTAACACAGTAAATCTTGTCACTTAGTCAAGCCCAGGACAAAGAGAATCCATAGTTTTCATCCTTGGACCTTGGAACATTATCATCTGGACCAAATACGCTGATGGGAATGCCCAGATCTTGAACATCTAGATATATCGCCTGATATGTGATAGCAGCAGTGGCACCGATGCTTATTAAGTGTTTACTACACACCATGCTGCTTTAAGGACATCATCTTATTTTGTCCTGGCAACAATCCCATGAGGTTAGATATTCTTAGGACCTCATTTGACAGATAAGTAAACTGAGTCCTGCAGTCCATGGTCACACAGTTCTACGTGGTAGGGCCCAGCAGCCTGGCTTCAGAGCTGTGCTTATTATTATTATTTTTATTGTTGTTGTCATTTTTTTCTTTTTTTAAAATATTTTATTGATTTTTACAGAGAGGAAGGGAGAGGGATAGAGAGTTAGAAACATCGATGAGAGGGAAACATCAATCAGCTGCCTCCTGCACCCGCCCCCCCCCCCCCCCCCGGGGATATGCCCGCAACCAAGGTACATGTCCTTGACCGGAATCGAACCTGGGACCCTGAGTCCGCAGGCCGACGCTCTATCCACTGAGCCAAACCGGTCAGGGCAATGTTGTTGTCATTTTTACTAACACTCATGCTGCAGCCACCCAGCTGTGTGTGCCAGACCCTTGCAAAGACCCACAAACAGCACCACATGTTCTCTGTCAGAGCTGTGCTCCTAACTGCTGCTCCATCCTGCCTCTAACCACAGCCAGGCCAGACAAGAAGGGGAGGGTTTCTGTCCTAACACAGATGCAGGAAGGAAGCACGAGCCTTCCTGTGGTTAGTTTAGGAACTACGTGAATGCTGGAAGGAATAGGTATTACGACCCGCTGACTTTTCTTCACCCATTTCTCTCACTTCCTCCCAGATTCCCCCAAGGAGGTAACCATGGTGATTCAAAATCCCACACCAATTCGAGAAGGAGACAATGTGACCCTGTTCTGTAACTATAATTCCAGTAACCCCAGCGTTACCAGATATGAATGGAGTCCCCCCGGCTCCTGGAAAGAGCTAGTACCTGGGGTGCTAATGATTCAAAAAGTTGCCTGGAATGCCATGCCATTCACCTGTGCAGCCTGTAACCTGTGGTGTTCGTGGGCTCAACCTGTCAGCCTGCAGGTCCAGTGTGAGTGACCTGGGCAGGGCCATCTGGGAGGTGGCTTGGGTGGGAGATGGGGCTCTAGGGCGAGGAGGCAGAAGCCTGGACGAGAGTCTTTACAGAGAATTGAGGGGGTAAGAGTCAGGCCTCAGCACCAAGGGGAGAGGAACTCCTGGGGCAGGAGGAGAAAATGGGACCCAAGAAGTCAGACCGAGGCCCTTGCTCTCCAGATGCCCCCAGAGATGTCAAGGTCCTGTGGATTAGTCCCCGTTCTGAGATTCACTCCGGACACGCAGTCCTCCTCCGATGTAACTTCTCTAGCAGCCGTCCCACGGACGTCCACTTCTTCTGGAAGAAGAATGGGATCTTTCTGAAGGAAGGAAGAGAACTGAGCTTTGGCTCCATCTCCCCAGAAGACGCTGGAAGTTACAGCTGCGTGGTCCGCAACTCCATAGGACAGAGCACATCCGAGGCCTGGGTGCTCTCAGTGCTGTGTGAGTGGCTGGGCCTGGACCTAAGAGCAGAGAAGGGCAGGTAACTGGCCACCTGGATTCTGATTTCGCTTTTTCGTACAGATGCACCTAGGAGGCTACGGGTGTCCATTAGCCCTAAAGACAGTGTGATGGAGGGAAAGAAAGCAGTCCTGACGTGTGAGAGCGATGCCAACCCTCCCATCTCCCGCTACACCTGGTTTGACTGGAATAACCAGAACCTCCACCATGATCATCAGACGCTGAGATTGGATCCTGTGAAGGTCCAGCACTCAGGCGCCTATTGGTGCCAGGGGGACAACCGACTGGGTGTGGACCGGTCGCCCCCTAGCACCCTCACTGTCTACTGTAAGGCCCCTTCCCTCTTCTTCTCTGGCCTTGGCCACTCCTGTGGTTTTGCCCCGAGACTGAATTCCAGACCACCTACCCCTTCTTCCCTCTCCTCTCCCTCCCTATCCTGCCAGGCCAGCCCAACCCGTGTGCTCAAAGGCACACCCTGCTGCACACAGCTCCCTGGCTCCCTCCTCCCGCCCAGTCTCTCCTGTCTCTCTCCAGGAGGATTCCCTGGCAGGCTGCTTCCACCCTCCAGACATCCTGAGCTCCCACGGGGTCCCTCTCTCTGTCTCTCTCTGTCTCACCCTTGTTTTTATCTTTTGAAACTTGAGTGTTTTTTTAAGACCATACAAGTACATGGTAAAAGACTAAAACAGCATGAAAGGGTACATAGTGGAAATACCTCTCCTTTCTTGCTCCCTGAGAACTCTGTCCTCTTCTTCAAAGCCTTCACTGTTGGCAGCGGTCTACGTCTCCTCAGAGGATTCTGTATGTGCACAGTGTGCCTCTGTCCATCGGTGTCTACACACCCTTCCTTACACAAATGGTAGCAGGGCTCACACTTTGCCCTGAATCTCCCTGCTCCCCCCTCAATGTAATAACACCACTTGGAGAGTGCATACAGAGGGTGTCTGGAAACATAGGGAAGATATTTTATTTATTTATTATGCTTTGTTCAGATTTATGATTGGAGCTATGTTTTTAAATTTAGAGGATTATTGCCTGCAAAATGGCACACTCAAAGGAAATAGCCTGCGCGTGTTACTTTGAAATGCAACACTGTCTGAAAGCATGTCCCCTGGTCTCCCCTGGAGACCTGTCTCTTTTCCTGAAGGCCACGCTGTATTCCGGTGTGTGAATGCTGCTTAGTGCCCTTCTCACGCGTGTGCAGTCTCTTGCTCAGGGCACCCCTGCAAGGATAGTTGCAGGATAAATTCCTACGTGGAATTGCTGGGTGCAAGGACAGTTTTGTGAAGTTCTCATAGGAAGGCCAAGCGCCCTCTGAAGAAGTGGTACTTATTTATGAGGCTTCCGTGCTTCGTGTGCGCCCCTGCCTGTCACAAACAGGACCTCTTAACGGCAGGTCCAGAGGGCAGGGACTAGCTTCTCTCTCTTCGTCTGCACTGTGTCCTCACTGGTGGAGATTATGCAGGAGAAAGGACAGGATGCCCTCCAGGCGAATGTCCAGGGCAGAGTGGGCTGGTATCTGACTGAGACAATGTCCTCAATGGAGGGTCCTCCTTTCCCCACAGATAGCCCACAGACCATCAGCCGGCGAGTGGCCCTGGGACTGGGGCTGTGCCTGGTCATCCTCTTCCTGGCATTCCTGGGAGTCAAGTTTCAGGGAAGGTGAGCTCCTCACACTGCCCCCCCCTTTCTCTTCCTTCTGCCTTTCCTCCTCTGTCCCTCAGCCCATTCCAGGGAGTAACTCCAGTTACTCAGTCCTGTAGGACCCAGCTCACCCACTCCACAGGGTCCTGTCCCCATCCCTTGCTCCTCACTGAGCGGGTCTTTATTTCTTAGCTGGAAGAGGATTCAGAGCCAGCAAGGGCCTCAGGAAAATTCCAGTGGGCAGAGCTTCTTTGTGAGGAATAACAAGGTAGGATGGAAGAAAGACCAAGTGCAGGCAGACCTTGAAGTCAAGCAAAGAAGCAAAGTGAAGGGGGCGATGAAGAGTGCTGTGGAGAAGCCTGGGCCGTCAGCCTCCTGGGGAAGGGAACTGTGGTGGGGAAAGGAGGGGTGAGAGCTGAGACCCTGTCCCTCATGCAGATTAGAAGAGCCCCCCTCCCTGAAGGCCCCCAGTCCCTGGGCTGCTACAATCCGGTGATGGAAGATTCCATCAGCTATGCGACGCTGCGCTTTCCTGTCGGCGAGACGGACACACCGAGGATTGGGTACTGAGGGGACCGGGAGGGTGACATTTGCACCCTGGGGGGGCTGTGGGAGGGAAAGCCCACGTCTCACCTGCCATCTTTGTGCCAAGCCCATGCCAAGCACCACCATGTTCCCATTTCCTCATTCCAGCTCCATGACAACCCACCCACTTTGGTAAGTAATGGTCTCAGGAATTGGACCTGCTCCTTCAAGCCAGGAGAATGTATGCCCAGAGTCAGTCTCTATCACCTAGTTAGTGATGACGAACCTTTTGAGCTCGGCGTGTCAGCATTTTGAAAAACCCTAACTTAATTCTGGTGCCGTGTCACATATAGAAATTTTTTGATATTTGCAACCATAGTAAAACAAAGACTTATATTTTTGATATTTATTTTATATATTTAAATGCCATTTAACAAAGAAAAATCAACCAAAAAAATGAGTTTACTTGTCACCTCTGACACGCATGTCATAGGTTCGCCATCACTGACCTAGGTTAAGGCTGTGGTACTCACTCATTTGACAATTAGCTCCTACTGTGAGCATTAGGCGTACACATAAAGGGCTGAGAGGCTGGGGTGCTCTTGGGGTCTAGGGGAGTTAAAAGAAGGGGCAGAATTCATAAGAAATGCTTCATTTGTGGTCACCTATCTGCCTTTCCTCTCAGGGATGCAGGGACCCCAGAGGTGCACAGACCTTCCCTAAACAGGGACAACACGGTCACTTACTCTGTGGTGCAGAAGCGTCAAGTGGTAAGAGGGCAGGGTGTGGAAGGAGGGAGTGGAGGACCTGGCCCCAGCTGTGAGCCCCAGGTGGGGAGGCTTGGGTGGTCTCAGCGGTGTCAAGGCTGGGTGCTGGGGAGGCAGCTCAGGCACAGGGCCAGCACCTCCCACTCCGAGATGCCAACGGCAGCCAGTTTCTGAACAAGAGTGCTCCTGCTTGGGCTCTTGACCCCCCCTCCCCTGTGGAGTCAAGGAGAGAAAACAGTGGGTCAGCCACGCTGACCATGATGTGACTTTCTCAGGGCGACTATGAGAACGTGATTCCAGATGTTCCAGAAGACGATGGGATACATTACTCGGAGCTGGTTCATTTGGGGCTTGGGGAGCGGCCTCTGAGACAGGAAGGAGTGGAGTACGTGACCCTAAAGCACTAATGTGTCCAAGTGGCTGAGCTGGAGGTGCCTAGGGGCTGTCGGGGATAGTCATGGCCCCTGCAGTCCCTGTTGCTCAGTTGAGAAGTTACACAACCTCTCCTTACACACACACACACACACACACACACACACACGCACACACCCACATGCACATACGTGCGTACACACACAATTACTGCACCCCAGTTGGTACAGAGAACTTTGGACATGAGACAGTCTTCCCTCTCAGCATTGTAACCTCAACCATCCAAAAGGCCTGGCCCTGTCCTGTCCCACGCTCCTTCCGTCCCAGAAAATCATCTGAACACCTAGCCTGCACTGTACAAATCCCCCTGCCCCTCCCCAACCATCTGCCACCACCCCCCCCCTCCAACACCCACCCCCAGC
>NW_005356042.1:1122941-1136080 GCF_000412655.1 Myotis brandtii | reverse complement strand
GTCCCTGTGGAGATCAGCTGGTCGCTAGCTTTTCCTCTTTCCCTCCCCATCTCCTTAACACCCCACCCTCCAGCCCCACTCTGAGAGCCCCACTCACTAATCTTATGCCTAATCTATCTGGAGCAAAGTCCAGAGAAAGGAACAGAAATGAGGTAGAAAGAGGAACTACCTGGCTCTGACTTCTCTCTATGTCAGCGAGGCATTCCACGGAGAGGATCACGCGGCTGCAGCCCACCTTCAGGGGCTGGTGGTGTGAGACATACACCCGTGTGAACAAACATGTAACAAGCACGGAGTTGCACAATAAAAATGTCTTGGTATTATTTCAAAGAATCAGTGAGCTAATTCTGGTCTGTGGTATCAGAGTAGGACAGAGATATGGGATGGCCTCATGGATGGGGCTTAAGGAAAAGGGACAGGAGTCAAGGTAATTTCATGATTAAGTCAGGAGACTGAAAAGTCTGTTATCTTGTTGCAAAGAGCCCACTGGGTCTGCCCCCTCTGCTTTACTAGCCAAGCCATCTTGGGCAAAGTTCATCTGCTTATTTGAGCCTCAGTTTTTGTCCAAGTGGTTCAGTGTAGGAAGTGCTGTATAATCTTACATTGCTTGAGTCCCGTTATGAGAAGCCTTATGCAATAGCCAAAAGTCCCCGAAACCAAAGTCCCATCTTATTTGCATCTCTTGAAGAATGCAAAAAGGGGAAGCCAACCCGTTACTCACAGTTATTCTCAAGAGTGACTCTGCCAAGTTCCTTTACAATCCAAGCTGCCTAAGAGCTCCTCAAAGGCCTGCTGCCCTGAGAAACCTCTTAGCTTTTCTACCTCCCGCAGTCGCCCCACCAGTTCCCTATTGCATTCGCTAATTCCGACTTTCCAGTAGGTCCTTGCAACTTCCCTGCACTTGTCAGGTTTGATCTCTCCCCTCCCATTCTCCCATTATGCCAACGGGCAAAGGCCCATTCTCCATAGGAGCAAGAACATGTGGTTAATCCACCTCTCTTCCCTGTCCCCTTTCCTGTCTGCTCAATACCTGAAAGCTCTCAAAGAGAAGAGGAGGTTCTGCTCATCCTCAGAATTACACAGAGTGAGGCACTGATTTCTTATCAGCCTACTTTGTCCCCACTTTATTTTTGTTTTTTTTGTACTTTATCTTTATTGTTGAAAGTATTACCACCCCCTCCCCAGGGCTTCACCACACTACTGTCTGTGTCCGTGGGTTGTGCATATATGCATATAAATTCTTTGGTTGATCTCTTCCTATCCCTCCCCCACACCCTACCCTCACCCCCACACTTCCCGGCTTCCCTCTGAAATACTTCAGTCTGTTGCATACTTTAATGTCTCTGGATCTATTTTGTTTGTCAGTTTATTTTGTTCATTAGATTCCACATATAAGAGATCATGTGATAATTGTCTTTCTCTGACTGGCTTATTTCACTTGGCATAATACTCTCCAGGTCCCTCCATGCTATCTCAAGGGTAAGAGATCCTTCTTTTTTTTACTGCTGCATAGTATTCCATTGTGTACCATATGAACCACAGTTTTTTTATCCATTCATCTACTGATGGACACTTGGGTTGTTTCCAGATTTTAGCTATTGTAAATTGTGCTGCTATGAACATAGGAGTGCATATATTCCTTTCTGATTGGTGTTTCAGGCTTCTTAGAATATATTCCTAGAAGTGGGATCACTGGGTCAAATGGCAGTTCTATTTTTACTTTTTAAAAAAACATATTTTATTGATTTCAGAGAGGAAGGGAGAGAGAAATAGAAACATCAATGATGAGAGAGAATCATTGATCAGCTGCCTCCTGCTTGCCCTGCACTGGGGATGGAGCCCACACCCCAGCATGTGCCCTGACCTGGAATCAAACAGTGACATCCTGGTTCATAGGTCGATACTCAACCACTGAGCAACACTGGCCAGGCTATTTTTAATATTTTGAGGAAACTCCACACTGTTTTCCATAGTGGTTGTACCAGTCTGTATTCTCAGTGTACAAGGGTTCCTTTTTCTCCACTTCCTTGCCAGCTTTTGTTTTTTGTTGATTTATTGATGATAATCATTCTGGCAGGTGTGAAGTGGTACCTCATAGTCGTTTTAATTTGCATCTCTCTGATGATTAGTGACGTTGAGCATTTTTTTCATATGTCTCTTGGCCATTTGTATGTTCTCTTTGGAGACGTGTCTATTCAGATCGTCTGCCCACTTTTTAATTGGATTATTGGTCTTCCTTTTGTTGAGTTGTATGAGTACTTTATATATTGGGAAATTAACCCCTTATGTATCATTGGCAAATATGTTCTTCTATGAAGTGGGTTCCCTTTTCATTTTGATGCTGGTTTCCTTTGCTGTGCAGAAGCTTTTTAGTTTGATATAGTCCCATTTGTTTATTGTTTCCTTTGTTCCTCTTGCCCCTAGGCAATCTATCTGTGAAAATTCTGCTACATGAGATGTCTGACATTTTTTTTACCTATGTTTTTGTCTAGGATTTGATGGTTTCATGACTTTGTATTATGCCCATTTTGAGTTTATTCCATTTAAGTATTTTATCCATTTTTAAGTTTATTCTTGTCTATGGTGTAATTTGGTGGTTTAGTTTCATTTTTTTGCATGTACCTGTCCAGTTTTCGCAACACCATTTAGAGAATATCTTTGCTCCATTGTATTCTCTTGCCTCCATTGTCAAATATTAATTGAACATAGTGGCTTAGGTTGATTTCTGGGTTCTCTGTTCTATTCCATTGATGTATATGTGCCTGTTCTTGTGCCAGGACCAGGCTGTTTTTATTACAGTGGCTTTGATATCTGATACTGTGATCCCTCCAACTTTGTTCTTCTTTCTCAAGATTGCTGCTGCTATTCAGGGTCTTTTTTAATTCCATATAAATTTTTGGAGTATGTGTTCTAGCTCTGTGAAATATGCTATTGGTATTTTAATAGGGATTGCATTGAATCTATAGATTGCTTTGGGTAGTATGGCCATTTTAATTATGTTAATTCTAGCAGTCCATGAACACATCTTTATATCTTTTTCTATCTCTTTTTTCCTGTCCTTTAGTTTTCTGAGTCTTTTACCTCCTTGGTTAAGTTTATTTCTAATTTTCCTAATTTTGTTGTTTTAATAGTAAATGGGATTATTTTTTAAGTTTTTCTTTCTGAGAGATCATTATTAGTGTATAAAAAAGCCATAGATTTCTGGGTGTTAATTTTGTACCCTGCTACATTGCCAAATTCATTTACTAAATCTAGAAGTTTTTTGTGTAGTCCTTAGGGTTTTCTATGTACAATATCATGTCATCTGCAGATAATGACAATTTTACGTCCTTTTTTCCAATTTGGATATCTTTTTTTTTCTTCTTGCCCGATTGCTGTAGCTAAGACTTCAGCACTATGTTGAATAGGAGTGGTGAAAGAGGACATCCCTGTCTTATTCCTGTTCTTGGGGAAATGGTTTTAGTTTTTGCCCATTAAGTATGATGTTGGCTGTAGGTTTGTCATATATGGCCTTTATTATGTTGAGGTATGATCCCTCTTTTCCTACTTTGCTGACAGTTTTTATCAAAAATGGATGCTGAATTTTGTCGAATGCTTTTTCTGTGTCTATTGATAGGATCATGTGATTTTTGTCTTTCAATTTTTTTTATGCGACTTGAGAATATTGCACTAGCCTGCATACTGGAGTAAATCCCACTTGGTCATGGTGTATGATCTTTTATTATATTGCTGAATTCGATTTGCTAATATTTTGTTGAGGATTTTAGTATCTATGTTCATCAAGGATATTGGCCAGTAATTCTCCTTCTTTGTAGTGTCTTTATCTGGTTTTGGAATTAGGATAATGCTGGCCTCCTAAAAGAGTTTGGAAGTGTTCCTTCCTCTTCGATTTTTTGGAATAGTTTGAGGAGGATGGGTGTTGGTTGTTCTTTGAAGGCTTGGTAAAACTCCCCTGTGAATCTGTCTTGACCAGGGGTTTTGTTTGCTGGGACCTTTTTAGTACTGCTTCAATTTCATTAATTGTTATTGGCCTACTCAGGTTTTTTTATTCTTCCTGATTCAGTTTCGGAAGATTGTATTTTTCTAGAAATATGTCCATTTCGTCCATGTTGTCTGGCTTGAGTTGTTCATAGTATTTTCTTACAATCTTGTATTTCTGTGGTGACAGTTGTTACTTTACCTCTTTTCTTTCTGATTTTACTTATTTGGATCCTCTCTCTTTGTTTCTTGATGAGTCTAGCAAAAGGTTCATCAAACTTGTTTATCTTTTCAAAGAACCATCTATTGGATTCATTGATCTTTTCTATTGTGTTTTCAATCTCTATGTCATTTATTTCCACTCTGATCTTTATTTTTTCCTTTATTCTACTTACTCTGAGCTTTTCTTGTTGTTCACTTTCTAATTTGTTTAGTTGATATGTTAAATAGTTTATTAGAGCTTTTTCTTGTTTCTTGAGGTAGGCCTGTAATGCTATGAACTTCCCTCTCAGGACTGCTTTTGTTGTGTCTCATAGATTTTTGGTTGTTGTGTGTTCATTTTCATTTGTTTCCATGAAGTTTTTTTTTTTATTTCTTCCTTGATTTCATTGGTAACTCATTCATTGTTTAATAACATGCTATTTAGCCTCCATGTGTTTGAATGTTTTTGAGTGTTTTTATTGTAATTAATTTCTAGTTTCATGCCATTATGATCTGAGAAAATGCTTGATATGATTTCTATACTCTTGAACTTGTAGAGATTTATTTTTTGTCCTAATATGTGGTCAATCTTTCAGAATTTCCCATATGCACTTGAGAAGAATGTATATTCTGCAGCTTTGGGGTGGAATATTCTGTAAATGTCAATTAAATTCATCTGTTCTAGTGTGTCATATAAGGTCTCTGTTTTTGTTGTTATTAACTTTTTGTCTGGAAGATATATGCAGTGATGTCAGTGTTGTTAAAGTCCCCTGCTATGACTGTAATCCTGTCAATGTCTCCCTTAAGGTTCTCCAACAGAGTTTTTATATATTTAGGTACTCCTATATTGGGTGCATATATGTTTACTAGAGTTATATCCTTTTGTATTATGTAATGACCATCTTTGTCTCTTTTTATGGCCTTTGTTTTGAAGTCTATTTTGTCAAATATAAGTATTGCTACCCCGGCTTTTTTCTTTTCATTTCCATTTGCATGAAAAATTTTTTTCCATCCTTTCACTTTCAGTCTGTGTCAATCTTTGTTCTGAGGTGGGTCTCTTGTAGACAGCATATATATGGGTCATGTTTTCTTATCCACTCAGTCCCCCTATGTCTTTTGACTGGAGCTTTTAATCCATTTACATTTAAGGTTATTATTGATAGGTAGTTATATATGCCATTTTTTTCTTTCTACTTATGTTTCTCTCTCTCTCTCTCTCTCTCTCTCTCTCTCTCTCTCTCTCTTTCTTCTTCTTCTTAAAGCACTCTCTTTAACATTTCCTGCAATGCTGGTTTGATGGTAATGTACTCCTTCAGCATTTTTGGGGGGGTTGGGGGTCTGGGAAGCTCTTTATTTTTCCTTCAATTTTAAATGATAGCCTTGCTGGATAGAGTTGTCTTGGGTTCGGGTTCTTGTTTTTCATTACTTTGAATACTTCATGACAATCCCTTCTGTTGAGAAATCAGCTGACATTCTAATGGGTACTCCCTTGTAGGTAACTTTCTGTCTCTCTTTTGCTGCCTTTAAGATACTTTCTTTGTCTTTCATGTTTGACATTTTGATTATGATGTGTCTTGGAATGAGTCTCTTTGGGTTCATCTTGATTGAAACTCTCTGTGCTTCCTGAACTTGTGTGACTTTTTCCTTCACCAAATTATGGAAGTTTTCTGTCATTATTTATTTAACCTGGTTCTCTATCCTTGCTCACTTTCTTCTCCTTCTGGTATCCCTATGATGCAAATGTTGTTATGTCGCATGTCCCAAAGTTCCATTAAACTGTCCTCCTGCATAATTTTTTTTCTTTTTGCTGCTCTTTGATTGTGTTTTTTCTACCTTGTTCTCCAAGTCACTGATTCACTCTTCTGCCTCATTTAACCTACTTTTTATTCCTTCCCATGTATTCTTGATGCCAGTTATGTTATTCCTCATTTCCAACTGATTTTTTAAAAGAAAATCTTTATTGTTGAAAGTATTACATAGGTTCTCCTTTTCCCCCATTATCCTCTTTCATCCTGCTCACCCTCCCCCGCCCCAAGGCCCTCAACACCGCATTGTCTGTGTCCATGGGTTATGCATATATGCATACAAGTTCATTGATTGAGCTCTTCCCACCCACCCTCCCCTGCCTTCCCAGTCTGTTCATGCTTTTGTGTCTCTGGGTCTTATTTATAGTTTCTATTTCTTGTTTCATACTGTTGTAAGTCCCACTAAGTGTCTTGAAATTCTCGCTAAGTTCCTTGTGTATTCATTATCATTACTATGAGCTCTATATCTGATAAATTGCTTGCCTCCATTTTGTTTAACTCTCTTTCTGGAGTGTCCTCCTTTTCTTTTATTTGGGGGTTGTTTTTTGTCTCCCATTTTTGTTGTTCCTTTGTATTTTTTTCTATGTATTAAAGAAAATTGCTATGCCTCCCAGTCTTCACAGGGTGGCCTTATGTAGTAAATATTTTATGGGACCCAGTGGCGCAGTTTCTTAAATCCCCTGAGCTGGTTACTTGTGTGTTACTTGGGCTCTCCCATTATAAATGGGTCCTGAATGCTGCTGTCCCATTTCTGGGAAGAATCTCCTCTGACGTTGGCTGACTGTGAGGCTCACCCCCAACCACATCATCCAAGCTATTGCCTAGGTGCTGGCAGATAAAAACAAAATAAAACAAAATAAAAACATACAAGGCCCCTAAACAACAACAAAAGCAACCACAAAAGAAGAGAAAATTTGAAAGAAGAAAAAGTACAATAAAAGGAGAAAAGAAAAATAAATATGAAAGGGCAAAGATGAAAGAAAAAAGTTAAGAATAAAGAATAGGGGAAGGAAAATTGTATAAAAGAAAAGAGAAATAAGATAATTACATAAAGGAAAATAGACAAGAAAGCAGATAGACAAAATAATAGGAAAAGGAAAAGCAAATAGAAAGAAAGAGAAAGAAGAAAAAATAGAGTAAGAAAAGGGAAGGGAAAATTAGACCTATAAAAGAAAAAAGAGAGACTAAAATAATAATCAATAAAGAAGAAAGACACAGAAGATAAAGAAAAAAAAAGTAAAGTGGCATTGATCTCAGTGCCTCCTGGGAGGTCCCTTTGGATCCTGCTCTTCTGATGACCAAGGCTGTTCTGTCTGCTAATGCTGGGCTTCCCAAGGAGGTACTCAGGTGCTAACCACTGTCAGGAACTGTCCTCCTTTGGCTGTCAGCAACCTGTTTGAAATTTCCAGGGATCCACAGTTTGTGTCTTTCTCCCCAGGACTTGGCTGCTCGCAGGAGGGGCCAAGCTGCACTCTAAGGCCAGTTCTATTAGCAGTACAGGGCCCAGTGATGGGTCAGCAACCTTCCCCAGGTTACCAGGCTCTACCTCTGCCTGCCTTCACCTGCCAGCCAGCTGTCAATCTTAATCACTCAAAAGTCTGTTTCTGAAAGGGCTTTAGGCAGAATCAGGAGTCTGGACCTCTGGGTCTCCCCTGAGGGGGAGGTGCCATTCAGATGTCAGGGAAAGTGATGGGTGTGTTTCCCTGTTCCAGAGCTACTCCTCTGAGAGTGATCCAATATTTCCCTGCCCTGAGCTGGGCAGAGATCCTTATATGCAGTCCAGGGGAACAGCTGGAAACCTGGAGTTTCTATCAGCTCTCCTGTGAGAGGGAAGCACCAGGCAGCTTCCCGGGATAGTAGGGTGGACAGCCCCATCCCTAATCCAGTCACTGGTTCCTGAGACTATTAAAAACTTGGCCTCTGCTGCTGTCTGCTCTGCAAAGGTCACGATGCAGGGTGTGGCAGGCAGGGCTCCTGAGGGTGTGACAGGCTGTGCCACCTAGGGCAGGGCTTTCGTTTTCCTGAGCTGTGGCTACTGGAATGGGCCATAGTCCCTCAGGAAAAGTGGCCATTGGCTTGGTGGGGGTGGGGTGTGGGAGGGGGCCCAGCCTGGATTCCAGGCCTCGATCTTCTCAGGGAATAACGCTCCCATAGCCGAAAGATCCCTCTTCATTCTTGGCCTGCCACCTGCAGAAGCTGGGTCAGCTCCTCTCACCACCTCATCCTCCGACCAGTCTCCAGGTGTTTTCTGTCCTTCCTTGATATAAGTCTCTTCCTCAGCTGGGCCTCAGTTGGTAATTCTGGGTGAATATTCTCCAATTTAGTTGTATTTCCAGCCTGGCCCTGAGGGGGGGTGCCAGAGAGGTCTGCCTATTTGGCTGCCATCTTCCTCAAGAACTGTCCTGTTTGAATTCCTGTGAGTACCTTCATTTTTTCTGGAGGAAGAAGAGGCTCCAAGAACTGCTTAAATGAGAAGGGAAGGGATTGGGGGGTTCCTTGTTGAAAATGAGGCCCAGTATCATTCAACCATTCGTTCAACAAACATTTACTGAGCACATGTCAATGCATCCAGCACAGAGCCAGTTATTGGGGCACAGAAAAAATATGACACAGTCCTAATTTGGGGGAATCTCTGGGGCACCCAAAGGGTTTTAGGGCGGGGCCCCTTGAAAGAAGCTGGAGTTAGCCCTGAGCCTGATGAGGCCTGGCACAGGCTTCCTGGCAACCAGTGGATTCCTTTCCTCCTGTCCCTGAGCCTGGTCACTGACGTAAATCTATTTCATGACCAATTGACCAGGAGATGTGACTATGAATAGGCACCGCTGAGGTGTGTACAGCAGTTTGCTGGGGAGCTCTGAGGCCGCAGCCCCCTGGAGACTCCCCAGACTCTGGACCACAGGCAGCCCGCTATCCAGCTGCAGATCTCACCACCCTCCCAGGGCCCAGACAATTGACTGTTCAACTCCCTGAGCCACTATTATGTGTGCAAAGAGCAGTAGACAAAGCAGAAAGAAATCTTGGCCCTCACTGACCAACATTCTAGCAGAGGAGCTAGCAAATCCTATGTCTAGAACAGTGAGTGCTGTGAATAAGCACAAAACAAGAGGAATGCTGAGAGACTGGAGCAGGGGAGGGGGCTGTTTGTATGGAGGGATCAAGGAAGGCCCCCTAAGAAGGTGGCACTGGCCAGAGACCTCAACCGCCAGGTGGGCGGGGCCAGAGTAGAGATCTTGAAGACCTGTTGTCTCCCTTTGTGCCCAGCTTTGCTCTTCTCACAAACGCTTGTTACGGGAGGTGAAATGGCACTCCTCTTGCTTTTTCCTTTGGTTCTGTCAATTTCTCAGTGATTTCCAAAGAGAAAATACTATTCAACAGGTGGAAAATTCTTCTACATTCCAAGAGAGGGGCTGAACAACATCTGGGGGACTTACAAGGGAGGCAACCTGGAACCAATTTAGTGACTGAAGTAATAAAAGGAAATTAGATTATTTTTTTGGAGGTAGTTGTTGATATGCAGCCCTCACCTGAAGCCTGGTGAGAAGCATTCCCAGGAAACCACCCAAAGAAGCTTATTTACTTATTTAGAGAGACTTTGAATGTGGGAGGGGCACAGTAGCTTGGTGAGCAACACACACCCCCAAGAAAACTGAAGTCAGAAGGTTGTTGTCAGTCTGAGGCAGCAGAGAGATAGAGACAGACAGACAGGAAGACACATGCACACTCTGAGATAGAGAGACAGAGAACACAACCTGGGGCCATTTTAAATCTCATTGAGGAGGTCTTCCTGCCGACAGGCAGTAAATGGCCAAATTCCCAGAGGCTGAGAGAGGAAAGCTAAGCAGCTAGTTGGGCCAGCACTGTGCTGGCCAATGCCCTTACAAGTGCCCAAGGAGGAGTCCCCTTTGACATCCATGCAGCCCGGTTACTCCAGTGCTGTCAAATGAGACCTTGTCTCTCCTCCTCCTCCTGCCAACACCGGAAGGGGCAGAAAACAGTGTGATCCTGCCAGAGCGAAAGGAGAGGGAGAATGGAGGAGTGCTCCTCACAGCATGTGCCCACACTTTCGCACAGTGGTGGTGGTGGCGGGGGGGGATGGTGGAGGGGGAGGGCACAGGCCACACCTTGATGTAGTTATGTAATTGTCCCACATATGAGTGACCAGCTGGAGACAGTGTGGGGACCAAGGCGACTGGAGCCTGCAGCCTGCCCAGCAGCTCCTCAGGACTGGAGAGCAGGTTTGAGCAGGCTGGGTGGGGGCGGGGGAGATAAAGCTGTGTTCTGGTTGTGTGTCACCAATCCTGCTCCTCCAAGGTGCTGGCTGTGCACCCCTCACTACTCAGAAAAAGCCCACAGTTCTGCCCTCTCCCCTTCCTGTGTTCACGTCATCCTGGACCCTTACCTCCTTCCATCTGGCCTCAGCTCCAGCAGGCGATGCCCCATTAGCTGCTCACCCAGGCTGCTGGTGCCTTGAGCTAATGGCCCTGCCACCCCACCCTTCACTCCCTTCCGGCCCACTGCCCATCCCAGGCACCCTCCCTCAGCCCAGCACGGGGACTCCAGAGCCTCAGAGACATCTGGCAGCACTAAGAGGTGAGTCCTTCTTTCTGTGGCTCCTCTCTACACCAATAGTTATTCCCCAGACTCCCAAATCCCCCTACTCAGGGCGCCCCTGAAATCAGCGAGGTCATTCCCGTGGACACGATGGGACCTGGCTTCCCTTGGGCTCTCTGCTGGGGGGACCCTTTGGCTGCCCTTTGCCACAACCTCCACCCTACCCAAACCCCAACTTCTCCTTCCCTTGGCTAGGAGCTGACACCAACCCTCCACTGCTGGACAGGTGGTCCACGGTGGGGGAGCAGCCACTTCTCTTCCCAGGGAGTTGGGGGCAGGCGAGTGAAAGCAGAAGTCTAACTTCCATGCCTAAGAAAAGCACATACTGTGGGGCCCAACTCTGTTTTGAATTCTCTCTCCCCCTTCTCTCCCCAGAGTCTCAGAAATTAAGCAGCCTTCGCTCTTCTGGGACCTGCACGCTTTCGTTCTGTCTTCTCTTGTCAATCCTCGATCACATTCTGTATTTTAAGAGGTGATACAGTGGAAAGAAAGCAGAGGACTGAGGGCTAGCGGTGTCGCTTATCATCCGGGCTCCCTGCTAACTGGCTGCCACCTCCCTTTGTGGGCTTCCGTCTGCCGAAGGCTTCTAATACCCTGAGCGGTTTGTGACTCCAGAGCTTCCCTCCTCAGGCCTGAGATCTGAGGGCAGGGAACAGTGAGCACAGGAGCCAATTGGGCCACAGGGCCCCATGGACCTGCCCCCGCAGCTCTCCTTTGCCCTCTACGTGGCCGCCTTTGCACTGGGCTTCCCACTCAATGTCCTGGCCATTGGGGGCGCCGTGGCCCACGCCCGGCTCCGCCTCACTCCCAGCCTTGTCTATGCCCTCCACCTGGGCTGCTCAGACCTATTGCTGGCGGCTTCTCTTCCACTGAAGGCGGTGGAGGCCCTGGCTGCGGGAGCCTGGCCTCTGCCGGCCCCGCTCTGTCCTGCCTTTGCCCTGGCCCACTTTGCTCCACTCTATGCGGGTGGCGGCTTCCTGGCTGCCCTGAGTGCTGGCCGTTACCTAGGAGCCGCCTTCCCCTTGGGCTACCAAGCTGTTAGGAGGCCCTGCTATTCCTGGGGTGTGTGTGTGGCCATATGGGCCCTTGTCCTCTGTCACCTGGGTCTGGTCTTTGGGTTGGAGGCTCCGGGAGGCTGGATGGACAATACCACCAGCTCCCTAGGCATCAACACACCAGTCAATGGCTCTCCAGTCTGCCTGGAGGCCTGGGACCCAGCCTCAGCAGGCCCTGCTCGCCTCAGCCTCTCTCTCCTGCTCTTCTTTCTGCCCCTGACCATCACAGCCTTCTGCTATGTGGGCTGCCTCCGGGCACTGGCCAGCTCAGGCCTGAGTCACAGACGGAAACTAAGAGCAGCGTGGGTGGCTGGCGGGGCACTGCTCACACTGCTGCTCTGCTTGGGACCCTACAATGCTTCCAATGTGGCTGGCTTCTTGCACCCCGACATGGGAGGCCGCTGGAGGAAGCTAGGGCTCCTCACAGGTGCTTGGAGCGTGGTGCTCAACCCATTGGTGACCGGCTACTTGGGAAGGGGGATTGGCCGGGGGACATCATGTGGGACAAGAATGAAAGGGGGTACATCTCAGAAGTAGTAGCCTTTGCAGGGGGGCAGGAACATGCAGCAGAACCTCGCTGCCTCTCTAGGCCTCTTGTGGGGGCTGCTCCAAAGGAACTGCAGGGTGGCCTTGCCCTGGGGCACCCCTGGAGCCACTTATGGGAAGAACTGAGTCTGGCAAGATATCGTCCCACCTGGAGAGAAGAATGGAGGCCAGGAGCTGGTCGCAGGAGAAAGGTAAATTGACTTCCGCACACAGCAGCGGACTCTCCGCATCTGTCTCTCCTCTGCTTGGTCCTTACCTGCCTGCCTGTCAGTGTTATGGGCAGAGGCCTTTTACTAGTGGGAAAGTAGGAGGGAAGTTTGCTTCTAATCTAGAGGAACTGCCACTCTGATGATACATATTGGGAGATGCTACTCCAAAGTCATTTCCTAGGAAAGAACAACTTAATTTCTGACTGAGACAGGAGGCAAAATAATGACACTGTAATACCACTGGAAACTCACAAGAGGGCAGCATTAGAACTGTGAAGAGGAAGTTGGGGAGAAAGGCTGCTTCAGCAGGGGGAGGGAAAATATTAGCAGCACCAGAAATAGTCGCAAACAAATACAGAGCCTCTAATACGAGCCAGTCACCATCCAAGTGCTTGACTAGTGTTGTCTCATTTCATCCTCACACAGTCCTTTGATTCAGCCGTGCAGCTGGGCAGGTTGTTCATTAACTCAGTTCTAGCCTGTGCTTTGCTCACCAAGCCATGTGCCTGGCACAGGGGGGCCTCTATCCAGGGGAAGCAGCATCCTATCTAATAAAAATGGAATATGCTAATTGACCCTCACACCATTGCAAAGATGGTGGCGCCCACAGCCAATAAGGGAATATGCTACTAATTGATTACCTCACCCTCAAAGATGGCAGTGCCCACAGCCACAAGATGGCAGCACCCAGTCCCCTCAGCCCCACTGGGGCAGCAGGCGCGCGGCAAGGCTGG
>NW_005356042.1:1094473-1122927 GCF_000412655.1 Myotis brandtii | reverse complement strand
CCGCCTTGCCGCGCACCTGCCTCTGGAGTCTTCCAGTCCTCTTAGCCCCCCAGCTGCCCAGGGCAGCCCGAGGCTCAGGTAACCAGGGCTGGCCGAGGCTTGTGCTGCTGGCAGTGGCAGCAGCAGAGGTGTGATGGGGGCATCGCCTTCCCCTGATCACCAGGTTGCCTCCCGCCCCTGAGGGCTCCCGGACTGTGAAAGGGGCAGGCCCGGCTGAAGGACCCCAGGGAGTAACTGAAGCCATTATCATCTTTATTTTGCAGGGAGAAAAAATTTTCCCAAGGGCCTACAGCAAGGAAGGGGTAGATGTGGGATGTGATCTTTCAAGGCAGGGCCCCCAAGGTCAGGGGACATTTGGAAAACTTAGGGTATTGGATTAATGCCTATCCTTGGGGTCTATTTTACAAAGGTGAATGGTGGCACCCTGAACCCACAAGAAAGCAGGCAGAAGAGACAGGCCATAAAGGAGGCAGACACTTGGGCATCTGCTCTGACCAGGACAGGGGTAGAAAGCAGATTTGTTCCTCTGATGATGACAGTGCCATGAACATATAAGAGCACCAAAAGTGGTAGCTATGTGCCCAGCATGCGTGAACTGATTTATATAAATTATTTCTTTTCATGCTTAAATGTCTACAAGGTCAAGGAATTTTGTTTTATTTTCTAATATATCCCCAGCACCTAGAAGAGAGCCTAGCACACAGCAGGCTCTCAGTAAATGTTTGCTGCATGAGTGAATACTCACAATAGCCCTCCAGAGCAAGTTTTATTATCTGTTTTATAAACATGGAAACAGGCCAGAGAAGTAACTTGCTGGAGGCTCCGTCGGAGGCAGAAACATGTTAGTTCCCTGCACTGTGGTGATTCCAGAGAGGTTCCCATAACAGCTCAGCTGGCCCCCTGCCCCTCCCATAATGCCAGAGACTATTCTCTCTCCTACTCTATGGAGCACCTGCTGCTGGGCCACTTCTTCCTGTTACTTGTGTCTCATCCTCATAGGGGAGATTTCAGTTGCTCCCTGGGGCCCATGGGCCTTGCATGATCCTCCCTTGGCATCATCTCCTGACCCCTGGCCCTTGAATCCTAAACCTCCTACCAGTTCCCCCAGTGGGTCAAGCCTGTGCACCTGCCATTCCTTCTGCCTGCAGTGTTTCCTCCAGTGGTTCTCTGCCTCTGTATTATCCTCCCACCACTCAACCCTCCAATCCTCTCATTACGAACTGTAAGCACCACAACAGCAAAAACTTTGTTTTGTCCACTACTTATTGAGATAATATTTACATATCATAAAATTCACCCATTTGGTATGTACAATTCAATGAGTTTTAGTAAATTTACTGAGGTGTGCAACTATCACTAAATCCAATTTAGAACATTTTCATCACCCCAGTCAGATCCCTCATGCTCATTTACAGTAACTCCCACTTCCACCCCCATTCCTCAGGCAACCAGTCATCTACTTGTTGTCTCTATAAATGTGCCTATTCTGGACATTTTATATAAATGAAAACATATAATGCTCAGTCTTTAATGTCTGGCTTGTTTCACTTAGCATAATGTTTTTGAGGTTCATCCGCATTATAGTACACATGGGTATTCCATTCCTTCTTATTGCAGGTAGTGTTCTATTGTATGGATATGCCACCTGGTTTATCCATTCACTAGCTGATAGGTCACAGAGGGATGTTTCCATTTCTTGGCTATTATGACTAATGCTATTTTTTTGTTATTTTTAAAATATGTTTTTATTGATTTCAGAGAGAGCGAGGTGGAGAGAGAGAGATCAATGATGAGAGAGAATAATTGATCAGCTGCTTCCTGCATGCCCCCTACTGGGGATTGAACCTACAACCCAGGCATGTGCCCTGACCAGGAATCGAACCGTGACCTCCTGGTTCATGGGTCAACGCTCAACCACTGAGCAACCCTGGCTGGGCGACTAATGCTATTTGAACATTTATGAGCAAGACTGTGCGGACATATGTTTTTCTTTCTTTTAAGTAGATACCTACCTATAAGGGAATTGGGTCACATGGTAAGTTTATGTTTACCTTTTAAAGACACACTGCTTAAAAGTGACTCCACTATTTTGTATTCTCACCAGCAACATGTGAGGCTTCTCATTTCTTCACATCCTCACCAACACTTGACATTATCTGTTTTTACTTATAGCCATTCCAGTAGCATGTGAATAAAATGGTATCTCATTGTGTTTCATAAATATTTGAATGAATAAATAAATAATCTCTGAAGCTGGACAGAACTTGGGTTTGAATTCTGGTGGTGATTACCTGGAGCAAGTCACTTCTGCACACAAGACATAATGGTGGTACCTTGAGAAGCAGAGTATCTGCTATAGATTATATGCCCCCTAAAAGGTAGCTGCTATCATCATCACCACCATCATCATTATTATTAATATTATTATTACCATCACCCCAGGGACAAGCCCATACCAGTGACTGGGATGATGGCAACTAACACCTGTTAAGTGCACATCCTAACATGTCAGGCTCGCTTCTAAGCATTTGATATGTACTAATGCTTTAATCTACACAATAACATATGAGATTGGTACTGTGATCGCCTCTGTTTTAGATGAAAAAGCAGAGATTCAAGGAGTTTACATCACTTGCCCCATATCAGAGTAAATAAGTGACGGAGCCGACATTGGACCCAGGCCATACTTACCATCACTGCATCCTGCTTCCTATCCTTACAAGGCAAACTAGACGAGTGCCATGTAGAGAGCAGATAAAATGCAAGTGGAGGATGGGGGAAGGAGAGATGACGTCTGCTCAGGCCTGGTGGGGGCATTCCATTGGAGGCTGCCCTAGGAGCCAGGCCTCCACTTGTGGAATTTGCTCTTCATTTTGCATACAGAGATAAAGGCATCTTTTGTGTTATGGCTCAGCAGTGACATCACAGGCACTGCCAGATCTTTATCAGTTCTGTCAGATTAATAGCTAAGTGCCCTTGCTCTGGAGGAACCAGCAAGGTGCAGAGTGGCAGAGCACTTGGATTCTTAAATAAGCAGGTGAGTGCTGGGCCCTGAGTAACTATGTGGAGGAGCCGCTTGGCGCTTACTTTACTGGGGGAAGCAATAGGAGACAGGCTGACCCCAGTGGGGAAGGCGTCAGGGGGCATGAGAAAGTGAGGTGGTGACGATGTTCTCTGTGGATTGTTGAGACGCTGCCATCTCTCTCCCTCTCTGTCTCACAACCTCTCTCTCTCTCTAGTGGCCATCACCATGGACACAAGCCTGGACCCATCCTTCTTCCCCGGCAATCACTGGCTGTACTTCTCCGTGTACCTCTTCACCTTCTTGGTGGGACTCCCACTCAACCTGGTGGCTCTGGTGATCTTCGCCCGCAAGCTGCAGCGCCGCCCAGTGGCCGTGGACCTGATCTTGCTGAACCTGACCCTCTCGGACTTGCTCCTGCTGCTCTTCCTGCCCTTCCGCATGGTGGAGGCGGCCAGCGGCATGCACTGGCGGCTGCCCTTCATTTTCTGCCCCTTAACCAAATTCCTCTTCTTCACCACCATCTATCTCACGTCCCTCTTCCTGACAGCTGTGAGCATCGAGCGCTACTTGAGCGTGGCCTACCCGCTGTGGTACAAGGCCCGGCCAAGGCTCCGACAGGCTGGCCTGGTCAGTGGGGCCTGCTGGCTCCTGGCCACTGGGCACTGCAGTGTGGTCTTTATCACCGAATTCTCAGGAAACTCTTCCCACAACACCTGCTACCTGGAATTCCAGGAGGAGCAGCTGGCCATTCTCCTGCCTGTCCGGCTGGAGATGGCTGTGGTCCTTTTTGGAATTCCCCTGCTCATCACCAGCTACTGCTACAGCCGCCTGGTGTGCATACTCAGGAGGGGAGCCAGCCACCGGCGGAAGAGGGTGGCAGGGCTAGTGGCAGCCACGATGCTTAACTTCCTCATCTGCTTTGGGCCCTACAATATTTCTCATGTTGTGGGCTACCTCCAGGGTAAAAGCCCAGTGTGGAGAAATTACGTGCTACTCCTCAGCACCTTGAATTCTTGTGTTGATCCCTTGGTTTACTACTTCTCATCATCTGGGTTCCAGGCTGACTTTCAGAGGCTGCTGCAAAGGCTGCCTGGGGTCTGGGGCTTCTGGAGGCAGGAGAGCTGCTTGAAACTGAAGAAGAATGAAGAGGAGCAACCTCAGGAGCTGTCCAATGTAGAGAACAGGTAGTGGACTCTAGGAGGGCTGTGGAGCGGGTGGCAAGTGGCCTGAACTGAAAGACATCTCATTCACAGGGCAGTTCCTAGCTCAAGTCAGGCGGGACCTGGGAGTGGCAGGCTGGGGACTGATGCAGTCGGAGCAGAGCAGGCACCCAGCCTTCCTAAGGATGTGCTCACCAAAGCCCAATTCTTGATTTCACCACACTGCCCTCCCTTCCCATCTCCCCACACGCTGTGGATTAGGCCTAGGACGTAGTCAAGGTGAGAGAGCTCTGGAGAAAAATGAGCTCTCGGTGACAGCAGCCAGCTCCGGTGCTTTTCTAAGTGTAAAAGAGGAGTTGAGAGCAGTGTCCAGGGCCGAGGGAGCTACCCAGTGACTTGAAACAAGAGAGAAGAATCTACCCTTCAGAGCCACTGACCTGGCAAGTCAGGAGTGGGACACAGGATCCAGGCACGAAGGAGCATCCTGCTCTCACATGGACTTTTCCAGAAAATTTCCATTGTTCAATAAATTCAGATTTTCAGGGACATCTATGAAAAAATGACAGAACAAAAATTACCTGAATAAATTTGATAGCAAGCAAAAGTCTTTCCTTATTCTGTTTTCTTATGGTGCACATGTGTCAGGTGGAATTGGTGGGTAGAAGGATTCAGAAGGGAAAGGACTAAACAATAAGATGTCTGAATGCTGGGAGAGGATCTGGGTTGGAGGAATAACAATAATAGCCGACATGTTATTTTCTTCAATCCTCTCAATAACCATGTAGCAGGTAAAATTTCTATTTTATAGATGAGGAAATGGGCCCAGGGAGGCGAAGTCTCTTACCTGAGATCCTACAGCCAGTAAGTGATTAAAATAAAACCTCAAGGCGGGATTAGCTGACTCTGAAGTCCATGCCCCTCACCCACTCTGCTGTTCTCCCTCCAGCTGTGCGTTACCACAGTGATCGGGCCAGTCCATCTTCCAGAGTCAGGGAGGCAGTCTGGCCAGGACAAATGTCAACAGGCCACAGTGAGACATAGAACTACATGCTGCCCTGTGCCCATCTAAGCAGGTAAAGGAAACTGGTAGAGAGATGGTGTGGGGTGTATGCGCAAGTGATGGGGCATCATGCATTCTTGCCATTTGGCAGAACAAGTAGGTGTGTCTCTCACGGGTGAGGGGCTTGCAAGCATGAGTGAAAGTTCTGGGGGGTGCAAGAAGAAGTCAAACCAGGTTGGATCTACCATGACAGAGGTCAAATGAACTCAATTCTGCAAAAGAGAGCCAACCATTGGGCACCTGACTCACAGTGGATATCAAAAGCTACTCAATATTAGCTGAAACACCATTTCTCAAACATTTTTGTATCATTGTCCCCTACGGAGTCTTTTAAGATATTTTTTTCCTACTTGGCACCTTGCCTATGACATTTTAATACAACAGATATGCTATATATCTGTTTATGGGTGTGGCCTTTCAGAAGTGCACAAACCACTGTAAGATTTTTTTTTTTTTTTTTTGCTTCCACAGAACTAATTTTCACCTCTTTTGGGGGCAATATTGCCTCACTGAGAATGCAAAAGTTAGAGAAATGGTTGTATCCAATAGTGATAAAGCCTGTCTCATACAACTGTACCAAACAAAGTTTATTCTCTCGCAGGAGCAAAAGACACCACATTCCACAGAGGGAGTGTGAGCGATCTCACAAAAGAAGGGACAGGGGTACTATAGAATTTGGGGGAAGGGTGATGTTTAGGTGAAGTTTCAATGAAGCCACGTTTGACAGGCTCACAGCAAAGCAGAGCTGTACATAAAGACAGCAATATCAGGCCTGGACCTAGAACAGCGGTTCTCAACCTGTGGGTCGCGACCCCTTTGGGAGTCGAATGACCCTTTCATAGGGGTCGCCTAAGAACATCGGAAAACACATATATAATTACATATTGTTTTTGTGATTAATCACTATGCTTTAATTATGTTCAATTTGTAACAATGAAAATACATCCTGCATATCAGATATTTACATTACGATTCATAACAGTAGCAAAATTACAGTTATGAAGTAGCAACAAAAATAAGTTTATGGTTGGGGGTCACCACAACATGAGGAACTGTAGGGCGTGCAGGAGGCAGCTGATTGATGTTTCTCTCTCATCAATGTTTCTAACTCTCTATCCCTCTCCCTTCTTCTCTGTAAAAAATCAATAAAATATATATTTTAAAAAAAAGAAAATAATTTTTATGGTTGGGGGTCACCACAACATGAGGAACTGTATTAAAGGGTCACGACATTAGGAAGGTTGAGAACCACTGACATAGAAGAAGAGTCAGGATCCCATTTCTATGGAAAGATACAAAATAAAGACAGAGGTTGAATTTTGCATCTGAAAACTCCTTATCTGAAGCCCTGGGGGCTAAAGGCAAGGCTGCTTCTGTGTGTCACAGGCTCCCACCTGGGTCTTCCTAGTAGCAGGGGGATGTTTCATTTTTACTGACATGATTTGATTTCAAACAGTCAAGGTTGCTCAGCAATCTACTTTTTAAAATTAATAAGTAAGTTTTTAAAGATGTACAAAAAGAACTCATTGTTGGCCATGAAGTAGGAGAAACTTTTCCCTCCTAGAATGAAGGGCCTCCTTCACTAAAAACTAGAGCAGCACAACCCAGAAGGACAGGAAGTAGGGGAGCCTCAGCCCCCTGACACAGGTTCCCTGGGCCACAGGTCAAGTCTCAGTTTATAGGAGAAGAGGGAGTTGGCTAGAAGCTTCAAATCACCAAGTGTGACTGGAAACCTAGCAAAGCTACCCAGGAAGTGATTAAGGAACCCTGCAAAGATGGTTCACTGCGGCCTGGTGGACGACAGTGAGTGGTGAGACTGTTGCAGGCTTGTGCTGTGACCAGCTCAGACCACTCCTAAAGCAGGGTCAGTTAGAGGAGGTGGAGGCAGGAAGTGGAGAGGAAGCCCAGCACAGGAGGCCAGCCAACTTGATGCCTTCTCTCCAGGATCTGCATATGTGCCTTGTGGGAAAGCTGTGCGCAAAGCAAGAGCAGTGTATCTGCTTCAGCTGGATCCTGGAAAGGGGCAAACACTAGAGGAGGTCAAGGTTGGGGGAGGAGGAAGGGAGGTGAAGAACAGTTGGGAATAAGCAAGAGGCCTGGGAGTCTGCAAAGTTCGTTGTGAGAATCATCCAAAAGGAGGGAGCAGAACAATAATAAAGGTAGAAAGGCACATGGAAGAAAAGTCAGGCCATAGATCTGGAAGAGGAGAAAGAGGTGGGAGACAGAATCTGAGTGGGGAAACAAATAGAGTGATATAATGTGAGAAAGCACTCAGCTTTTTAACCTTCTTTTCTCTGATAGGACTGACTCTGGTTTAAAAAAAAAAAAGCTACAAGTGATACATACAGGTAGTTGTGGCCCCTAAAACTTTGCAAGGTCTGTGAGAAGCCTGCTGACTGTAAGCTAGTTCTGAAAAATAATCCATATGGAGGGAGATTAAGGCATCAAGATGGTGGCCCATGTTCTGGAAAAAGGATGCTAGGATCACATTCCAAAAAAAGAATGGAATAGAAAGGAATGAAGTCTAATAAACATTGGTGGAAGTAGGAAGGTGCACAGAGTTCACCCCCCACCCCCCACGGACACATGGAACTAGGAGAGAGAAAATATTACAGAACAGAAAATGAGGTACAAAAATATTTTTGGAAGGGGGTGATTTTACTGGATTTAGACTAGAAGGTTCAGTGAGACGACCCAATCAGTCATCCCCTGTTGTGGGGTCAAATTGTAATTGGCACTAATCATGATCATCTTTTTCCCCTTTATTAAGGTGACTGGTCTCAGGATAGACACATGACCCAATTCTGGCCAATAAAAGTATGAAGTCTACTAGCCTCTGGGAAAGATTTTGTGAGGAGCTGCCCTGTTCGGTTTGGAAGCTTTTATGTATGTGATACTTGGAGCTGTACCAGTCATTTTGGGGCCACAAGGCCACAAAGTTGAAGAAGAAAGCTAAGAAGCTAAGAGTGGCCCTGGGCCCCGATGACCTTATTGAGCTGGGACTACCACTTCCAAACTCATTGTTAATAAACATCGCCATGTTTGCCTTGCTGTTGCCTATTCTCTAAGTTGCAACCACATGCATCCTAACTATAATGGATAAGTCTATTTCGAAGCATCCTATATTCTACTACGACCTACCTGATGACCTCTTTTCTTACTTTAAATTATTTTATGATTCTTGAATCTTAAAACTCAACTGCTTTCTTTGTAGGAGCTATGAAATCTTAGTGTTCATTTTATCTCTTATGCCTGCACTTGGGAGATTTCTTATGGTTCCAGTCAGTAGCTCTAGCAGCAAGATGTCGTGACTCCTCTCACTGAGAAGCAGGCTTTTGACAGTGAACTGGTTATGGCCGCATGGCAACAACATTACAAAACAAAAAACAAACCTACTGGGTGGGACCCTTTTAAGGCCAAGTACCATCTAAAAATGTTTATGCTTATTATGGGACCTTAATTGGCATGAAAACAAGAGAGGGTTGAATGGGTGGATCATGAGATGTTGTCCTATGGAAGGGTCCTTGATCCTGCTCAGTGTTCTTAGAAGCAGGTGATCTACCCAGTCATCTTGTCTTGGAGTCACTATAACGTACACAATGCCCACATGAAGGTAAGGACATGCGTTCCTGGATGCTAATTTACTACTTACAGTTAACACACGCAATAAGCTTGCTGCTTATTGATTCCCTCCATTTCTGCCTCCCTTTATAATAACTGTTTTTTTTAGTTCCCTATGCTTACAACACTCATCTTTCTGATACCATAGAATATGGTAAATAACTTCCTGTTTGTTTATCCTTTGGAAAGTAATTAAATTACTTACTGTGAGTAAAAAAGTCAATTGGAAAAGATGTAAGCAGGAAAGTTACCTGCAGAATGAACTAAACAAACAGACCAGCAAGCTTGGGCACTGGTTGGGGTACCAGCAGGGCTCCTACTGCTGCAAGCTGACCGCATACCCAGCCAGGTGGTGAGAAATCAGACCAGGTTCTCTGAGATGAGAAACACAAGAGGGCCATGCAAACATCACTTTTGACCTTAAGACCCAGTGATGTCCTTCTAGGTATTACTCAGGAGGATGAGAGCATCCCTGTACACAGAGACTGTAAGCAAAGATTCATAGGGTTACTGGAAAGAGGACCTCGCCCCTAGTGGGTCTGCCTCAGGCCAGCCGGTAGTGTGTAGGTTCTTGACTTTGTGCAGGAAACATTTCACAGTACGATTCCAGATGACTATGAGGAAATGTTTTTAAAGCTGGGAACAGTGCAACAAGAGAGGGTTTAATATAGAAGCAACAGGAGAGTCTAGGCTGGGCTACCCTAGCTCTCCGGGAAGTCAGAGAAAAGGAGACTTGGGGTCAGGTGGCAGTGGTTCTCAACCTTCTGGCCCTTTAAATACAGTTCCTCATGTTGTGACCCAACCATAAAATTATTTTCGTTGCTACTTCATAACTGTAATGTTGCTACTGTTATGAATCATAATGTAAATATCTGATATGCAGGATGGTCTTAGGTGACCCCTGTGAAAGGGTTGTTGGACTGCTAAAGGGGTTGAGAACCGCTGGGTTAAGGGGTTAGCCAGGGACGAGGGGCCACTGTCCATTGCCTCCCTGGTTGCAAGCTTCTTGAGGCCCTTTATGGTTTAGGACAGTGATGGCGAACCTTTTGAGCTCAGCGTGTCAGCATTTTGAAAAACCCTAACTTAACTCTGGTGCCGTGTCACATATAGAAATTTTTGATATTTGCAACCATAGTAAAACAAAGACTTATATTTTTGATATTTATTTTATATATTTAAATGCCATTTAACAAAGAAAAATCAACCAAAAAAATGAGTTCACGTGTCATCTCTGACACGCGTGTCATAGGTTCGCCATCACTGGTTTAGGAGATGCATACCTGTGGGTAAAAAGTGGGGGAAGATAAGAGGAAAAGGGAATGGAGGTGGCTGCTCCCCAGAAGGAGAGGATGTGCTGGGTCCTTTGTCTTGAAGCTTTATTTCTCTCTTGCAGGCAGATATCTTAGAGGAGACCTCAGGGAAGGGTTTCAACACAATACTCATCAGTTTCCTAGGTGTGCTTCTTCAGGGGCCTGGTCTTCACTGGTTCATCCGTGTTAGGGCAGGGGTTTGTTAGTCATTGTAGCTGGTCCTGGTGTCACTCCCTGGTTTTGCTGCTTTTCTGGGTCTGGAGCTGAAATACAACTGAGGCCTAGATGTTACCTGTAGGGAGGTGACCTTCTGTACCTGCTGTAAATCGCTCTGCAGTTTGTTCAGTTATCTGTCTCCGTTTCCCTATCCACTTGTCCTGGCTCACTGCCCTGTCTCAATAGCAGCTATAATCATAATAGATCAAAACTGGAAATGGCCCAAGTATCCATCAAAAGAGAATAGATAGCCCAGCTGGCATGGCTCAGTGGTTGAGTGACTACCTATGAATCAAGAGGTCACTGGTTCAATTCCCAGTCAGGGCGCATACCCGGGTTGTGGGCTCCACCCCCAGTGGGGGGCATTCAGAAAACAGCTGATCAATGATTCTCTCTCATCATTGGTGTTTTTATTCCTCTCTCTCTCTCTTCCTTCCTCCATTAAATCAATAAAAAAATATTTTTTTTAAAAAAGAGAGAGAGAATGGATACTTGAGATATAGCCATGCAATGGAATATGACTCTGCAATATAAAATAACAAACTGCTGACAGAGTTAACAGTATAGCCTCTAACTGTGATATTGTGATTCATAATAAGAAATATATATTTGGTCTTTGTCTCTGGTTCTGGCACCAAGCTTCTAAAAGCCTTGGAATTTCCTAAGTGAGAACCTCAAAGGTGTCTTTTGTTATGCTAATGAGGTGACTTTTGGACCCACCTAAGGATGGGGGTTGGTTGCCAGTGGAGCCAATCATGTGATTAGAGGGTTGGAACTTTCCGTGGCACTCTCAGACCTCTGGGAAGGGGTTGGAAATTGAGATCAATCACCTGTGGCCAATGATTTAATCAATTGTGCTTATGTAATGAAACCTCCACAAAACCCCAGAGAGCTTTTGGGTTGGTGAACACTTGGAGATCTGGGGAGAGTGGGCCACCTGGCCAGGGCATGGAAGCTCCGTGCCCTTTCCCCATACCTTGCCTTATGCATCTCTTCCACCTAGCTGTTCTTCAGTTATATCTATCTATCTATCTATCTATCTATCTATCTATCTATCTATCTACTATCTATCTATCTATCTATCTATCTATAAGGCTAATATGCTAAGTGTCTGACCGGCTGACCGGTTGCTATGACACACACTGACCACCAGGGGGCATTTGCTCAAAGCAGAAGCTGCCGAGCTGCAGTGACTTGGCAGTGGCAGTTCTTGGGTTATGCACCTCAAAACCAGAGAGGAGGGAGCCCAATTCCTCGTGGGGCCATGTGATTCCACCTTTGGCCGTGGGTTATGTTGTTGCTGGGGCACTGTCGGCCCTGAATCTGGTTTACTGCACACTTGCATTTGTGTTCCACACCCTGTACAACAGCAACTTTGCAGAGTGCCCTCTTGCACTCCAGGACCCCTTGTGGGATGTCAGACTGCCGGTTTCAGCCCGATTCCCGCAGGCCAGGCCGAGGGACCCCACCTGCCGGAGGAACCCTGCTCACTCCACAGACACTCTTTGAACCACAGCGCTACCCCAGGTGTGGCCAGCCGGCCAACTGGGGAGGGACCATGGGAAGTTGGCTCCAGGGTGTGTCCAGCCCATCTCTCCCAGTCCTGCCGGACACCTTCTAACTAATTTCCTTTCAGTGTGCACGAATCCATGCACCGGGTCATGAGTTCTTTTATAATAAACCAGTGATCTCATAAGTAAAATGTTTCCTAAGTTCTGTGAGCCACTCTAGCAAATTTTTTTTTAAAATATATATTTTTATTGCTATTTTTGTGTATGGTGTAAGTTGGTGGTCTAGTTTCATTTTCTTGCATGTATCTGGCCACTCTAGCAAATTAATTGAACTTGAAAAGGGGATCATCGGAACCTCTGATTTATAGCCAGTCCAGTCCGAAGCACAGATAACAACTTAGCTTGGGACTTGAGTTTAAAGGGGTGGGGGCAGTTTTGTAGGACTGAACCCTTAACTTGTGGGACCTGATGCCATTTCTAGGTAGATAGATATGGCATCATCTCTATCAGAATTGAATTAAATTGTAGGACATCTAGCTAGTGTCCAGAGAGTTGCTGGGTGGTGTGATAGAAACCACCCCACCCCAGACTGGAACTGGTTCCAGAGCCTCTTTACTGACAGAAAGAAGGTCAGTGGTTGCCAAGGGGAGGGGCTGTCTGGGAAGATGCCAGAGGGACATTTTAGGGTAATGAAAGTGTTCTACAACTTGACTGAGGTAAGGGCTACACATTTGTTAAAACTTATCAAACTATGCTTAAGTAGATGCATTTATTACATATAAATTAAACTTTAGTTTTTAAAAAGGTGATTAAAAAGAGCTGTGTCACCTCATCTCAGTGCCCATCCCCTTGGTGTACATAAAATAATCAATTAATCGCCCTGACCGGTTTGGCTCAGTGGATAGAGCGTTGGCCTGTGGACCAAAGGGTCCCAGGTTCGATTCCAGTCAAGGGCATGCACCTTGGTTGCGGGCATATCCCCAGTGGGGGGTGTGCAGGAGGCAGCTGATCGATGTTTCTCTCTCATCGATGTTTCTGACTCTCTATCCCTCTCCCTTCCTCTCTGTAAAAAATCAATAAAATATATTTAAAAAAAATAAAATAATCAATTAATCTTCCCAAGTTTCAACAAGCCAAGCAGGTATCTGCTTTTGCTGTGCCACTCTGCAGAAGTTGGGTCTGCCGTGGGATACTCCAGGTTACACAAAATGGCAGAAACCATGGTAAAAACGGGTAATACATGGCAACTAGCTCTTATCCTGGTGCTGGAGATCTGCAGGAAGCAGTAGGACTATGGCCTACTGGAGAGTGCATGGCTCACATAAACTTAACTCCTGGCAGACCCGTGGGCTCAATGCTGCCATACCTTCCGGTCTTTCCAGTTGAACATCCAGCTGTTATTGTGCTTTAACATCTTATATTCTGACAACCAATTCCAACTGTTTCTGTATTGTGTGTGGTGTAAGTATTGAGGGTGTGGGTCGTCTCATGTGGCCTCCACAGCAGCGGAAGCTGAAGAGGTTCAGATGTTTGGGATGGGTGGGGAAGGAGGCAAAAGTTAGTGTCTTTTTTTCATAAGCGCAGCTCACAGATACCTTTGATGACTTTAGAAAATCATTCCTCCCAGTCCCTGCTCTCATTTCAAAGTCCCTGCCCACCCCAACAGCCCTTCTCTGAGAGCCACAGGGCAGGTCTCTGAAGGACGCAGCCAGGCAGAGGAGAGGAGCTTCTAGGATCCCCTCTCTCCACCTGGGCTCCTCCTCCCACCCCCATGTTCCGGAGGCATCATTTGCTCTGGTTCTACACCCGCTCCCCAGCTGTTGTAATCCATTATAGTAACTGCGTACAGGGACATCTCATTTTCACAAATTCAAACCAAACTCTTCATTTTCTCCCCCAAATCTGACCATGCTTCCCAGCCTAGTCCAGCTCTGTAAATGGTAACACCATTTACCTAGCTGCCCAGGACAGAAACCCTGGCATCATTTTTTTTTAATCCTCACTCGAGGTTGTTTTTATTGAGAGAGAGAGAGAGAGAGAGAGAGAGAGAGAGAGAAGAGAGAGAGAGACATTTATGTGAGAGAAATATCTGTCTGTTGCCTCCCATAAGCACCTTGTCCCAGAATTGAACCCACAGCCTTTTGGTGTACGGGGTGATGCTCCAACTAACTGAGCCATCTAGATTAAAATTTTTTAAAAATTCATGCGCTTTTATGGAAGGGGGTGAAAATGGGAGACATCTGTAATATTGCCAACAATAAATAATAAATAAATATATAAATAATGAAATTATCACACAATAAAAAGGAACTTTTTCAATTGTACACTTTTTTATATATTCGGTTCTGTGAATTTCAACACCATTTCCTGTAACCACCACCACAATCAAGATAAAGAGCCATTACAGTCACAACTGTCCCTCACCTCTAGCTGCTGACAACCACAGATCCACTATCAGGACAGTTTTATCTTTTCAAAAATGTCACACAAATGGAATCATAATGACTTTGAGATTCATTCTTGTTATTGTATCATAATTTGTTCCCTTTTATTGCTGAGTCGTTTGTCCCATTGTATGACTGGACCACAATTTGCTTATTTATACAGCCACTGAAAGACATTTGGGTTGTTTCAGTTTAGGGCAATTATGAATAGAGCTGCTTTAAACATTCATGCACAGGTTTTTGTCTGGACATATGTTTTCACTTCTTTAGGTCAAATATCCAGAAGAGGGATGGCTAAATCACATGGTAATTGTATGTTTGGCTTTCTAAGATACCTTTGGTCTGTTTGCAGAGTGGTTGTACCATTCTGCACTCCTCCCAGGAATATACAAGAGGTTCGATTGCTTCACATCCTCGTCAGCACTTGAGGTTGTTAGAGTTTTTACTTTAGCCATTCTGATAAGTGTGTAGTGGTCAGAAAGCCATTCCTAATGCCTTCTTCTTTACTATCCATGTTCAATTTACCATCAATTCCTATTTCTTCTGTCTCCAGAATAGATCTTACATAAATCTGTTTCTCTCCAACTCCATGGCAACCATTATATCTCACCTGAACTATTGCAAAAGCTTCTAACCTGGTTTTTCTTCTTATCCTCATCCTCATCAGTTCACCCCATAGCAAGAGGAAGCTTTTAAGAACATAAATTGAATAATGTCATTGCCCTGAATAAAACCTTTTATGGCTTCCCATTGCAATCCCTCTTCATGGCCTATCAGGTTCTGTGCCATCTTTCCCTGCCTCTCTCTGCCATGTCCACTGGGGCCATCCCAACTGCACTGACATCACTCAGCTGGCCTGGCCCCAAGCAGGCCACACTCTCAATCTCTACAGGCACTGCTTCCTCCACACTTTACCTGGCTGGCTCACCTCTTCTTTCAGCTTTTGTCTCCAATGTCACTCTTTACAAATATATATATTTATTTAAACAATCTTTATATATATTTATTTTAAATAATACTTTTCTTTCAATTACAGTTTCAATACATTATATTAGTTTCAGATGTACAACATAGTGATTACACCTTTATATAACTTACCAAGTGATCGCTCCACCCACGTCATTCTTTAGATAGGCTTTCTCTGATCACACAATCTGAAGTAGCCCTCCCCCCTTGATATTATCTTACACTGAACTTCCACTGTTTGAATCATATATTTGTCTGTTCATTTGCTTAATATGTGATTCCTCCTTCTTGACTGGGAAGCTCTTGACAACGGTCACCACATCTGTTTTATTCATTACTACCTACCCAGGTTCCTAAAACAATACAAAAAAAAAAAGAATAGTGAGCCCTAACTGGTTTGGCTCAGTGGATAGAGCGTCGGCCTGCAGACTCAAGGGTCCCAGGTTCGATTCCGATCAAGGGCATGTACCTTGGTTGCGGGCACATCCCCAGTGGGGGGTGTGCGGGAGGCAGCTGGTCGATGTTTCTAACTCTCTTTCCCTCTCCCTTCCTCTCTGTAAAAAATCAATAAAATATATTAAAAAAAAGAATAGTCATTTGATAAACAAGCGAATGAAAAAGAAAAAGTATCTCTTATTTTTCACTATTATAAAACTGCTACAGGAATACCCTTTTACATAAATGCTTGTGCAGGTGTACATCTCCTAAAAGTGGTACTGCTGTATTAAATGGTATATACATTTGAAATTTTTACAAATACTGACAAAGTACCATCCCCAGCTAAATCAACCATCTCTCCCCTAACAGTCTGTAAGAAACTCCATTACCCTGCCAACAAGGGAAAATACTAGTATAATATTTTAATTTTTAAGTTGATATTTAAAATTTAGTATCTCAGTGTATCAGTCAGGGTCCCTCAGAGAAACAGAACCAATAGGATGCATATATACCTAGAAAGAGACTGGTGTAAGGAATTGGCTCACTCTGGTGGTCTGGAGAGTCCAAAATCTGATGGAGGAGGCTGGCAGGTTGGAGACACAAAAGAGTCGCAGAGGAGTTCTGAAGGCCGTCAGCTGGGGAGTTCCCTCTCGCTCAGGGATGTCAGCCTTTTGTTCTATTCAGGTCTTTACCTGATTGGAAGAGGCCCACCCACATTATGGAGAGAAATCGCTTTACCCAAAGACCACTAATTCAAATGTAAATCTCATCCAAAACATCCTCACAAAAACATCTAGAATAATGTTTGGCCAAATATATGGGCAATGTGGCCCAGCCAAGTTGACACATAAAATTAACCATGCACTCAGTACTATTTTAACTTTAATTTCTCAGATAGTAACTCAGGTAGAAAATATTCACATATTGTATATAGTTATGATTTTTTCCTATACTATGCCTCCTTTTTATTTGATTTGCTGGAATTCTTTGGACCTTTAAATTAAACTTTTATCAGTTGTATATGTAGAAACATAGTCGTCTTTTACTTTGTTAATAATACTTTTTTCCATAACATATTTTTATATGCTCAAAATTGTCATTTTTTTTGATGACTCTTACATTTACATAATGCTAGAAAAAAAAAACCCCTCATTTATAAGGCTTAAAAGTAATTCTATGTAATACCTATACAACTTCTATAGTTTTAAAAAATATATTTGATCTTTAATACACCTGGATTTTGCTTTCATTATTTAATTACAATCTTCCAAATGAAGAGGCAACTATCCCAACATTATTTATTGAATAGTCCATCTTTTCCCACACTGACTGAAATAGATTTGGATCATTTAATTAGAAAGAATTCTTGGCATTAATCCCCAGAGGGAAAGTAGGGGAGGGAGGGGGCAAGGGGAAGAGATCAACCAAAGGACTTGTATGCATGCATATAAGCTAAACCAATGGACATGGACAACAGGGGGATGAGAGCATGAGTGGGGGGGCAGAGGATGGGGGTTTAATGGGGGGATGAGGACACATTTGTAATACCTTAACTAATAAAGAATTTTAAAAAAGAAATGGGAGTGAAAAAAAAAAAGAATTCTTGAAATGTAATCTACAACAAGATATCATCATTTTACCTATCTTACTAGCACAAAACATAAAAGATTCAAAATATCCAGTGTTGGAGAAGGTGCATAGATATGGTACTCTCATGCACAATTGATGGGAATGTAAATTACTGAACATTTTCAGGAAGATAATACAAAAATATCTATCAAAAATTTTAAAGTATATTTCTTTAATCCAGCAGTTATATCAATTACATATGTAAAAATCTATCTAGCCAAAATACTCACATGTAGATAAATGGATAGATAGATAGATAGATGATAGATAGATAGATAGATAGATAGATAAATGATTAGCTAGATATTAACTGAAGCACTATTTATTACAGCAAAGGAACTGGGAATTATGAAAATGAACCCTAAATGGTTGCATAAATGATAAGATGGCCCTAAAATAAAATACCATGTAGCGCTCTGGCCGGTGGTGCTCAGTGGTTAAGAAGCATCAACCTGCACATTGAAGGATCACAGGTTTGATTCCCAGCCTGATCAGAGCATGTTTGGGAGGCAACCAATTGATGTATCTCTCTCACATCGATATTTCTCTCTCTCTCTCTCTCTCTCTCTCTCTCTCTCTCTTTCTTCCTCCTATTCCCTCCCTTCCACTCTCTCTTAAAAAATCAATGGAGAAAATACCCTCAGGTGAGGTTATTAACAACAACAACAAAATACCATGTAACTGTTAGAAAGAATATACTGGGTCTGCATATTCTAACATGGAAAGATCACCCCCAGATGAAAAATAGATTTTCAAAACAATATATGTAGTATTATTCCATTTATGCATTTTTAAAAAGTACATATTTATGATGTGCATATATGGGTATAAACAAAAGAGAGATTATCTCGAGGAAGGGAGAAGTAAAGTGGCATTTCACAGTTTACTTTCTATTGTTGTATTATTTTATAATAGAGATATCTTTGTGCATTATTACACAATTTTAAAAAATTAAAGCACTTATAATGGACGAACATTCACCACCTTGATTCTGACCAATGTAGAACAGAGGGCACAGAGATTTAAGTTGCATGAAAAATCAGAGAGATCCTGTGAGATTAGCTGGGATAATGAGGATAAATCATTTAACACCGTCAGGCCTCCAAGTGCCCATTCCTCAAATCTCAGGCATTGAAAACAGAGAGTGTCTTCTCTAAGAAAAATGAGGGTGGTATTCCCGCGAGGTGGGGGAATGTGAGCAGAACACACCATCAAGAAATGACCACCAGGGCAGAGGCACAGAATATATGCGAGAGGGTCTCATCGCCCCCACCCACCCCCGGGTAGGGCCAGCACATGCCCTTGAACACTGCCATTTCTCTCACTGATATAAGATCAAAAATGTACACCAGCCCTGGCTGGTGTGGCTCAGTGATTAGAGCATCAGCCCTAACACCGAAGGGTCTCAGGTTCAATTCCCAGTCAAGGGCACATACCTGGGTTGCAGTTTTGATCCCGGGTCCCAGTGGGGGTGCATGAAGAAGGCAACCAATCCATGTCTCTCTTAGTATTTCTCTCTTGCTCTCTTCCCTTCCTCCCTCCCTTCCACTCTCTCTAAAAAATCAATAGAAAAATATCCTCAGGTGAGGATTAACAACAAAAACACACCCCGAGGTTGACTATCAGAATAATCACACCCAGACAAAGCCCTTTCTGACCGGTCTCCTGTGAGGAGTCACATGGAATTATCAGCAGTGAGTTCAAAACGTGATCAGATTTCTGGCACTGCTCTATCAGTCTCTCCCCAGACTGGTCTCCAGACACCCTCCAAAAGCAGGCATGGGATTTCCCCCAAATTAGAGGGCTCCTGTGGACCCTTGAGATGCATGACAACAGCCTTTGAAGTACAGTGTCGTACCCTTTGGGGAAGAGCTTCCTATCATAACAGCTAGAAAGAAAATTTAAAATGGCAACTTAGGGAAAAATGGCAGAGCCAAGGCTGTCCCTGTAGCACCAGGAGTCTGGCTCATAAGCTTTCTTCAGTGAGGGAGAAGAGGTGAAGTTGTAACTGGTGCACTGGGGATTGCGCAAAACTGGCTTCTGTGAAGGCAGGCGTCCTACTTGGGAGCGCCTTTCCTCTTGCACAGTGTGGCTGACACAGATGGAGACCATCGCTGTGGCCTGTGAGACAAGCATGCAGCAGAACTGGTCGACAGCTTTGCAATTCAGCAAAGATCTCCCCCACAGATGATCTCTTTAACTTGTAAAATAATCTCGAGGGGTTGGCACCATCCTGCTGTCTTTACAGATGACAGCGCTGAGGATTACATCTGTGAAATGAATACAGAGTGTGAAAAGGGAACCTTTGCTGTTTTAGTTTCAGCCAAGAACAATCAACAGATACCAAGCACCACCACAGCCGAACGAATGGGAGGTGTTGGACCATCCATGCGGACTCTGAAAACGAATTCTGTCAGCACTCGCTCAAGACCCCCGTTAGGCCAAATACAAGGAGCTGGGAAGTGGAAGAGGCAGACATTGAGGACTGTTCTGGAGTGCACTGTGTTGACCCCAGTGGGAAGGCGAGGAGAACACAATAGAGGGACTCCAAGGTAGCAGCGGTGATGGCTTGTGCCAGGTGCTTGCTGGGAGGAATCAGAACGTGGCTCACTGGGTCTGGCAGAGCAAAATAAGAGTGAGCTGCTGGGCCACCAACAATGGGACAAAGGTGTGTAGCTCCCTTGGACCAAATAAGGGTCCTTTGCTGAGGAGCCAGCCTAGAGTCATTCTAAAAATGATACCACCTGAGGGTTAGCTTAGAGGAGCAATGCAATCCAATGAGGAATGCCCAGGAGCTGAGAGTGTCAGATGTGGCCAAGCAGAGGAGACACTCCACATCCAAGGGAGGCACAGAGACCATGCCAGTGGGAAGTCCAAGAACCTCTAAGGTTCTCATGGGAGAATGAGCCGGCACTAGATGTCTGCCTCGACCAGAGGACTTCGGCTTCAGGTCATAACTGTACCAGGCCAGCTAGTCATTTGCTGCCCCTCATGCCTACTCTCTACCCATAGGCTGGAGCCCTATGTGGGTTCAAAATAAAAGCTAAAGAGTGGGAGAGACAATGAGATGAGATGGAGCCAAAAAAGAGAAATCCCAGTGGCCATCCCTCCTCCGCAGGCTGCGAGCCCGAGGCATTGCAGAGCCGGAAGGGAGACACGATACTGGAATAAAATTGGGAATTTTGATGTAACACTGGCCTGGAGCTGTGTGACTATTAAGCTGGACTGGTCTTTTTATTGTCAAAGGGTGTCTGAAAAAGCCATGGCACCCAAGCATCCAAGCTGCAGATTGACAGGGTGTAAGGGAAGAATAAAGTTAGGGTGTACTTTAATCTTGTCAAGTCCAGCTCATTCAATAGCATGATTATATTTGATTCTAGATGGCCTCAGGGTGCAGTCATTTGCCTCTTTGGCTTTTAGCATCTGCATGACATCCAGGGCAGCTCTTGGCTCTTGAACGACCAGATGTAGAGAGGGGCTGCTGCCCGAGAGTGGATCCAAGCCTGGCAGCACTGGACCATTTGCCCACACCAGGGTCTGGTACAGCACAGGCCTTGAGGGCATCTGGCCCAGGCCTCACAATTACTCTCTGGACATGATCACCAGATAAGATTAAATGTATACTCGTAGACTCGCAGAAATATCTTGACAGGACCCAACTTCAGACCTGTGGCTCATTTCTGACTTTACACTTCAATGAATTCTGTCAAAAAACAAGGAAATATAACCCTAAAATTATTTTCAGAACAGTACAATTTCATGTTAAGAATGCTGCTCTACTATTATAATCCCATTTTAGCATTTCATCACTTTTTTTCATATACTAGGAACCTCAAAAAATAGAAGTGGCCTGACTTCTGAGAGGCCCTGCTCTAAGGACATTGGTCATCCTTTGGTTGCCTAGCACCTGAATCCTTTCCCATGTTTAAGGAACTGCCCAAGTATGAATTCCAAACCTTGGTGGGAAGCAGAGCCCAGCTCCCACTAGAGAAGCTGACAATGCTTGGGCCTTGTTTTCCATGCATCCCTCCTATGTTTACACATTCAGGTGCATCTCTCCAAATTCTAAATCTGAAGCTACAAAATGGTACAAGAAGCTGGGACAGTAGAGAATTAATTCTGGTGGTGGCAGTAGTAGCACCAGTAGAATGTGGCTCTAGGGCCCAGTGTTCAGTGTGTGCATGTTTGGGGGGGAGGGGCCCCTGTGTCCTCATTGGATTGTGTCAGTGGCATGACTTCTATGTGGTCTTGGCTGTGCAGCTTCCTTTATTCTCCAAGCCTGGTTCTCAGCTTTCCTGGAAGATCTCTGAGCCATAACATTTTTATCATATAATCCTTAAATTAGCCAGAGTTGGCTTCTGTTGCTGCAATTAAAACCATTACAATGATTATGAGCTAAGAAAACCTGCATTCTAATGAGAGATGCTCAACCCATTAGAAATCTCTTTGATGCATTAAAACAGCGAAGAGACATTGCTTGATATCCGATCAACTGGCAAACACCCAGAAACCAGACAAGGCCAAGTATGGGTGGGAGTATGGCTCAGAGCTCCAATGGCTGCAAGGCTGCTGGCTCTGCCTTTTTTCTTTTTTTCTGTCTACTTGGGTCCTATCAACTCTCCCATCTGGGCCACCCAACAGAAGAAAAGGCTGTGGCTGGGCCGTGTGGACTGCACTGCCACTTCCACGAATTATCTCACCTTAATTCTAGGTGTTCACTACTGTGATGAGCAAGATAGCTCATAATAAATGCTCAATAAATGTTAGCTATGAATATTTTTCTTGCTTTTAATTTATTTTTTGAGCAAGATTACACACATATACTCAGGGGAAAAAATTAACTGTGTAACAGGCTATTCAAAGACAAACTGCTAACAGTTTCCTGGGTATTCCTTCCCCCAATCCAGTGGTTCTCAACCTGTGGGTCGCGACCCCTTTGGCGGTCCAACAACCCTTTCACAGGGGTCGCCTAAGACCATCCTGCATATCAGATATTTACATTACGATTCATAACAGTAGCAACATTACAGTTATGAAGTAGCAACGAAAATAATTTTATGGTTGGGTCACAACATGAGGAACTGTATTTAAAGGGCCAAAAGGTTGAGAACCACTGCGGGCCCAATCTACTCCTCACCCAGCATCCAGAGGGATCCTTTGGAAATGTGAAGCAAATTACAGTACACCTCTGCCCATCGCACTCTGGATGTCACTCGACATCCTGACACGGCCACAAGGCCCCACAATCTGGTCCCTGCTGACTGTCCTGACCTCATTCCCACAACTGTCCCCTCACTCAGTCCCTTGCAGTCACTCTGGCCTCCCTGACCTCCTTGACTGAATGCCCACAACATTTCATACCTCAAAATCATCTTTCTTACAAGTCTCTGCTCAACATCACCTCCTCTGAGAGGCCTTCTCAGACTGCCCCCACTCTTTGTCCCATACTCTGCTTTTCCAGTCTCTGTCTTCCCCTGGCTTGATGTTATGTATCTGTTTCTCAATCTATTGCCATCGGCTTCATGCAGCAAGCCCTGCTCATGCTGTGAGCACTGTCCTCTGGGGCTGCTCTGCAAGTACTCACTAGGTGCACATGCAGGTATATGTCCCCTTCTCTTACAACTCACTTTTCTTATACTTTGCTTTTTTCATATAACAATACATCTCAGAGTTCGATCTCCACTGGTCTATGTAGATCTGCCTCATTCTTTGTAACAGATACATAGTATTTCTACTATTGGATGCCCCATAGTTTTTATTTAACCAAACCCTTTACTGGTGAATATAAGTTATTCCCAGTCTTTTATTATCACAGAACAAACAAACAAAGAGAAAACTCTGTGATAAATGTTCTCCTTTGTGAACACAGGAAAGTCTATCTATACAATAAACTCATAAATGTCAGCTGGGTCAGATAGTGTAGGATTTTTAATCTTGAAAGATATCATCAAGTTGCACCCCAGAGAAGAGTCCCAAGTAACAGGGAAATAGATAGAGGAGTAGGAGATGAGGCTTTTTTTGGGGGCGGGGAGGGAGGCAGGAAGCTGACACAGTGGATCTGTAAGCCACTTGAGGACTGTGGCTTTAACTAGATATGGGGAGACTATGGGATTTTAAGTAGTGGAGGGATGTGACCTGCTTGTGTTTTAAAGGATCATTCTGGCTGCTGTGTGGAGAACACATTCAAGGGGGCAATAGCAGAAGCAGGTGGACAAGGTAGATTATTAAGGAATGCAGGTGAGAGATGGTGATGATAGCCTGAACGAGAGTGGTAGCAGTAGGTAGAGTGAGGAGTGGTTGGATTTGGGATATAGTTTAAAGATTTGCTGATGGAGTAAATGACAGAGGAAGAGTCAAAGATATCTCTCAGGTCTTGGGGCGGAGCAGCTGAAAGGATGGGAAAGCAAAGCCTGTGTTACCTGGGACTCCACTCCTGAGATGTTGGAAGTGTGGGGCTGGTGAGGCAGTAGCTGGTGGAGGGCAGCGTTTGGAAAACCTCAATTTCCTAACAGGTAAGTTGTCTTGATGTTAGATTGTTTGTATGGTTTCAAAGAGGTACAGCTGAACTGCAGTGGACCCGGCTAATGGGTAAATGAGAGCAGTGACCACCTCGAGCCCAGTTCCCTGGTTGGGCCCTCGTCCCTCCTTTCTCTTTACTTTCCCATCATTGCATGCTGCTGTATGTGTTGCTGGACACCTCGGTTCCCTATCAGCCTAAAGTGTTTCCTAGTCATTCCCTTTTTAGTATCCTTATGTCTGGCCTTCTCTTCATCTGTTGTTGCAGGATGCTGAAGAGGACAGCAAAGGCTCTGTGTTGTCAATATATCAGGAGGGCTCTGAACCACAAAGGGGCTGTCAGATTCTGACTGGGTGCAGCAGCTTATCAGGACATATCAAAGACTAGGAGAAGATGATAAAATCAACAGATGAGACAGCCATCATTTGAGGTCAACCAACTCCAGATGAAAGTCAGTTCTCTCAAGCTCACTCCTGTGTCCTCTCCCGACAGTCCAACAGGCTGAGCAGCCTGACCTGCCTTCTACTCAGCCACACTGGTTGCCTCTCTGTTCCTCCAACACAGTGATCTTGTTCCCACCACGGGGCTTTGGGACTTGCTGTTCCCTCCACCTTGAATGCTCTTCATGCGGCTAGCTCCTTCTCATCAGTTCAAATGTCCCTTGTCAGCCAGGCCTTTTTTGCCATCTCTCTCTAAAAAAAAAGGCCCTTGCTAGTTTCTATTTAGATTTCCCTTTTCGCTTCCTTCCTTCACTTGAAATTACCTGGCTGGTTTGTTTACTTGTTTACTATCTGTCTTATTCACTCATGTTCCCAGAGTAAGGGCTCAGGGCACTTGATGAATGGAAAGCAGAGCGATGGTGAAAGGTCTGGCACTGTGGAGAGGAAGCGCACATGCATAAATAGTGCAAATAAATCTGAACTTTGACTTAGATGCATTAGACTTGGGAGGTTGCACTGCCCACTCCCATGATGCAGCTGTTTGTGAGGTCAATGCAGCCTTATGATTCTGTAAGACATCTTAGTCTGAATTCCCCTTTCTACCCAAGTGACCCAAGGACCCCAGCACCAAGGATGTCCCATTACTAACTTGGCTGACAGAATGAAGATAAAGAGAGAAGACAATAAGTATAGGTTCTGACATATTCTTTGCTTGTATCAGCAAGTACTTTCAACTTTCATCCTTTCACCCCCTGCATTCAAGTGTCTATTATACGCAAGGGACTATGCTAGGTTTTTTATAAGGACAAACTTCAAAATACTTACTTCCGAAAGAACTAACGTTACCTAGACTCAACACTAGCACCTCTTGAAAAAGGGTGGGTCCCTGCCTTTTTCCAATCTGAAAGGAGACTTATTGAGAGACTCAGCCTTAGAAATTGCCCATGGTCCTGGCACCTGCTAGAAGAGAGGGTTCTGGGAATCAGTTCTGAATGATTGTGGATGGTGATGGATAAAAGTGGCTCCTTCCCTAACCTTTTAAGATAGTAAGAGCAACCTTATCCAGCAATCTCCGCCTTTCCATTAAGTTTATGTTCCTCAATCAAATGCATGCAGTAAAATGGCACAAAGTAATTTGGTAGAGAGCAAAAGATTATTATGTTGCTTTCATTCCATGCATATCAAACATCAAAACCACTTCCTGGGTGCACATTTTAGGACAGGCACTATGTGGGTTAGCGAGGGCCACTGCAGGAATGTACCACTTGGGTACCAAGGTGGAGAGTGATGAGCTAAGTGAGAAGAGATCATTTCTTCTGGAGAAATTGGGCTGAAAATCACTTTCCAGGGGAAAGAACAAGAGTCTCCGTTGGCAGAGTTAGGCAGTCAGTAGCAAGACACACACATTCCCTGAGGAGAGACAGAGCATCCTCTGTGTCCGTATCTTCATGTGTCTGCCTTGAGACACCATCATGGAACAATGTGGACCCTACACAAGCTGATGTGAGGTTACCAGTGAGAAGTCAGGGTCCTTGAGAGAAAAGATGGGGGAACAGGAGAAGAAAGAGCAGAGAGCAGGAAGTGGATGCCTGTGCAAAATTGCTAGAAATGGGTGTCCAGGGAAAGGAAAGAGAACAGATTACTTGGAATGCAGAAAGAGGAGGAAGCTCAAAAGATCTGGATTCTGGGAAAAATAAGTTTGGTGAGGACAAACTTTGGAGGGATACCCAGAGGGCCAAGCTTCCTTGTAAAGAGCTCAACTACTGACCTTCCTCTTTTTAAACATGTGACTCTTCTAAGTATAAAAGCCTGTTGTTCATGGAAGAGAAAAGGATGTCCAGTTAGATAAGGTTCAACTTGCTTCTGTGACCTGTTGTATTTGAAAAGCCATCTATCTGCCTGCAGGAAAAGACAAGGCACCTAATTTTGCTTGTGCTCAGGGAAGAGGCTGTTGGGATTACAACCCTAGAAAGAGTTGGACTAGAAGGAATGCATGTAGATAAACTTAGGAAGATGGAGCAGAGTATGGGGTTTACTCTCCATGAGGGAAGAGGTTATAGAAACTGGAAAGTGCCAAGGACAAGGCAGTGGAGAGATGTTGCTGGTGAGGGCTGGGCACTGGTGAGAGCAGGAGGAAGACTAAAGGTGAACTCAGTCCCAGCTGAGCGGGAACCTCCCTATTTCACTTGGTCCTGTACAAGAAGCTCCAGTTCAGGAATGTGCTGGACAGATGGGCATCAGTCATTTGTTACCAGTAACAGGCTAAATACTCAAAGCTTTATTTTAAATGTCTACTTTAATGATAACTTTAAGGAGATTAAAGGTGACTCTTGAGTGACATAAATCTCATGTACATATGCTTTCTTCAGGGGGAGAGAAAGGGGGAATGTAACACTCGGTGGAGCAGGGAGAAGAGATACAGTGAAGCTGAGAATGGACTCACCTTGATTTGGGGCTGGGAAACCCATGGTCAGAGAGGATTCTGACCCATCATTTTTTTTGTTCAGAAAGGATGGCCCCAAGTCTCCGAGCTTGGGCTTTCTCTTTGTCTACATCATATCTGTGGGGCGGTTCCACCAGCCCCACCCTGCACCTGTCCACATCCTCCTGCCCAGCCTGACACTGGTGGGCTTTCTGCTGCTGCTGCTGCACTTCAAAATTGCTGAGGCTGCATAGGATTTCTTCTGACCTTTGGGGGACACGCTGTGTGCCCTCACTGACTATGGCTACCTGCAAATGGCTTTCCCCCTGCAGTACAAGCTGTTCCGCTGGCCTGTGCATGGAGTAATTGCTGCTCAGGTTTTGGACCTTGTCCTTTGGACCCTGTAGCATTGTGATCATTTCCCTATAACTTACCAACCAACAATGGGATGAGTGATGCCAAAGGCCTCCCTGTCTGCTGATGTGGTGCTTCCTGGGAGGTTGGAGCTGTGTCTTGCCCTCTATTTCATCCCCATGGTGGTCACCATCTTCTGCCACTGGTACTTTATGCATAGCATGCTCTCCCTGCCCCAACTGGGTACCTGGGAGTGCTGGAGAGCCATGGGGCTGGCCACTGTGACCCTCTTCAAGTTCCCAGTCTGTTTGGGGATCTACAATGTGTCTCATGTGACGGGGTTCTTCCAGATGAGAAGTCAAATCTGGCGGGTGTGTGAGGTGTTGCTCAGTGCTTCAGTGCTTTTGATGCTTGCATCAGCCCCTTGATTTCCTAGTTTTCCTCCTCAGCTGTCCACAAAGCCTTTGATGAAAGGCTACAGAAGCTACAGAGCTTGGGTGCCTTACTGTCAACGTGCTAGAGGATAAGAGTTGGGGAACCATCTGCAAAGAGAAGAGATGGGAGCTTAAGTATGACCAATGTAGCTTCACAGGAGACTAAATTTACACACTTGTTACTTCCTTACAGACAAAGGCTAAAAGGCGGGAACAATGAAACAACTGGGTCAGTTCTCCTGTGCCTAGTTTAAGAAGCAAAGAAGAACAGTGAGCATCTCAAATCCAACTCATTCATTTGGGTGGGTGTTTTCATTTTATTCTCCGGAGTTTATCACATTTCCTTATTTATGGTTGAAACTGCTTCATGGTAAGCCACAAGCTCTGTTATCCTGGAATATCCCAGTCCTGGAATTCTTTATCTTCCCCACTCAGTATCAATAAGATACTAGCATTCACTTATCTACTACAGAGCTCTTTGCTATATCCTTGGCCCTGATTTGCTGGGGTGGGTTCCATATCCTGGGTCTGAATGTCCAGCACAGTCAAGAGTCTGGAGAGCCAGACAGAATCCTGCACATGAGCCCCAAGGACCAGCCCCCCAATCAAAGCAATTGCTGGCTCAGGTCTATAAAACGTGCAAGAGGAGAAAGAGTTCTTGAGAGAAGAGTCAGTGCTAGTGTGAAAAATTCGAGTAAGACCCTAGCTGGTTAGGCTCAGTGGATAGAGCGTCAGCCTTTGGACTGAAGGGTACCAGGCTTGATTCCGGTCAAGGGCACATACCCGGGTTGCAGGCTTGAGCCCCTGTAGGGGGCGTGCAGGAAGGAGGCAGCTGATCCTCGAGTCTCTCTCATCATTGATGTTTCTATCTCCCTCTCCCTCTCTCTTTCTCGCTAAAATCAATAAA
>NW_005356042.1:1093046-1094411 GCF_000412655.1 Myotis brandtii | reverse complement strand
AAAGAAAGAAAGAAAGAAAGAAATTTGAGTCAGGATACTTTTGAGTAGTTATGTCCTATTTTTAATCCCCAACATTCTGTATTTGTGTCTTCTTTTTTCCTTGATCTGCCTTGCCAGAGTCTGTTAATTTTTATTTTCAAGAAAACAAGATCTTCTCTGGCATTTATTTTTGTTTTCTGTTTTATTAATGTCTAATTTTATCTTATTGTTTTCTTTTTTCTACTGTATTGAGTCTTTTCAGTTCCTTTTCTAACTTTTATAAGTTGGATGCTCATTAATTTTCCCCCTTTGCTAATATATGTATGTAAGACTATAGATCTCCCTCAAAGAGCAGTTCTAGTGGAATACTACAAGTTTTGATTTGCATAATTTTCATTATTTTGAGTTCTAAATCAGCTCTAATTTCCATATAATTTTTCTTTGACTCTTGAGTTTAGAAATGTTTCTTAATTTTCCAAGCATATGGATTTTTTCTCTTGATCCTTTTGTTATTCATTTCTAACTAGATTGCACTATGGTCAGAGAATATTGTTTGAATGGTACCAGTTCTTTAAAATTTGTTGAAAATTACTTTTTAGCCTAGGTCACACAGTGGTCGGCAAACTCATTAGTCAACAGAGCCAAATATCAACAGTACTTCTTCAAAATAGACTCGCCCAGGCCAAAAACCGACTTCTGCTCATGGGCCACAAAGTTTCAATCACACTGTACGTGCGCCCGCACGTGGTATTTTGTGGAAGAGCCACACTCAAGGGGCCAAAGAGCCACATGTGGCTCACGCGGGCCTCAGTTTGCCGACCACGGGCCTCGGATATAGTCAATCTAATGTTCTAGGTGTGATAAGAATACAGATTCTGCAATTGTTGTGTGATGGTCTTCTCTCCATGTGCCTTAGATCAAACTTTTTAATTTGTGATGTTTAAATCTTTATAACCTTTATTTATTTTGTCTATTTGATCTATCAGTTACATGAAACATGTATTACATGCTCCTCTATGAGGGTGAATTTGTCTATTTCTCCTTGTACTTCTGTCTTCCTGGTGAATCAAACTTTTCATCATTCCTTTTACCTTAAAAACTATTTTTTCTGATATTTAATACAGCCACATTAATTTGTTTTTTTGTTGTGCTTTCTTGTTAGTGTTTGCCTAGTATATCTTTGCATACTTTTACTTTCAAACTTCCTATATCCTTATGTTTTAAATGCGTCTTTTAATAAGCAGTATATAGAGTGGTTGGATTTTTTGTAATCTGGTCAGACAATTTGTATTTGTCTTTTAATTATAACATTTTATTCATTTATATTTATACTAGAGGCCCGGTGCACAAAAATTTGTGCACTGGGGGGGGGGGGGGCGGGGGGTA
>NW_005356042.1:1057970-1092007 GCF_000412655.1 Myotis brandtii | reverse complement strand
ATAGTTGCTTAGAGTTGCAGCTGAGAGGCCGGCAAGTGAGGCGGGGAACGTTGGAGTCTGCAGCAAGCAAGCCTCGTGCTCGCTTCAGTGCCTGGCTGCCAGCCGCCATCTTGGCTGACAGTTAATTTGCATATACTCACTGATTAGCCAATGAAAAGGGTAGCGGTCGTACGCTAATTACCATGTTTCTCTTTTATTAGTGTAGATACTAATAATTTTCAATTTATTTATTCAATTCAATTTATTTCTGCCATTTTATTGTTAAACACTTCCGTTGAAGCATACACACGTACTGAAATATACATACATACTATACTTGGCCAAATAACAATTGTATTGGCCAAATGAATCATCACTGTAAAAAGTAAAAAATGAAACATCTACCATCTTATTCTGTGCTTTCAATTTTCCTCATCTTAATATTTTTTTTTCTCCTCTTGCCTTCCTTTGGGGTTAAGTTTTTTTTATTTCTTTTCATTTCTCATATTCTCATATACATTTCTCACATGGCTGACTGGAAATTATATACTCTGTTTTTATTATTTTAGTGGTTATTTTAGACAATTTAATGTTAGGAATTCCTTTGCTTGTTCCTCCCTCCCTTTCTTCCTTCTTCCCTTAAAAACCACACATTGAGGAAAACCGATTCAGAAGACATTCAAGTATGTGAAACCTGTACAGCAATTTTCCAAGTGTGGTCTGAAGACCCCTGCGGGGTCCAGAGACCCTTTAAGGGATCGGTGAGGTCAAAACTATTTTCATAATGGTACTAAGATGCTAATTGCTTTTTTCATTTTCATTCTTTTACGACTGAATTCACAGTGGAGTTTTCAGAGGCTGCCTGACGTGATATCACGACAGACTGAACATAGAGCAGATATGAGAATACACGTCTGCCTCCTATTACACTGGACATTAAAAGGACTTACAGAATTGTAAAACAATGCCACTCTTCTCAATAGTTTTTGAAATTTTAGTTATTTTTATGAAAAAATGTTATTTGTATTAATATTATGATTTTTATGATTATTATTTTTAAATAATACATATTTTTTGAATTTTCTGTTTTAATTTCTAATATGGTAAATGTCAATAGCTATAACCTACATAAACATAAAAAAACTCCTTGGGGTACTCATTAAGTTTTAAGAGTATGAAGGGACCCTAAGATCAACAAGCTTGTGAGTAGCCGATCTAGTGACATGATAGACTTCGCTTGTTCTGCTGAACACAATTGCATATACTGTAGAAAATATTTTGCTTCCTGGTGTATAAGCTTTTAATGATTCAAAATTTTGAGTTAAACTTTAATGCTGCTTAAACTTCCAGAGATGTGGTTTAAAATCAGCCTGGTCAAATGTAAAGCTTTTTGATGTATTAAATCAGAGACAAAAACTAGAACTATTCTGTCATGAGATAAAGAGTAACAAAACTGGTTCAGATGGACAAGATATAATGCTTGGCTCAGTCAGAGTATTCAGCACCTTATGCTAGTCAGGATTTTCTTCTTTTTTAAAAAAAAATATTATTATTGATTTCAGAGAAGAAGGCAGAGAAAGAGAGATGGACACATCAATGATGAGAATCATCAATCAGCTGCCTTCTGCACATCCCCTACTGGGGACTGAGCCCACAACCTTGGCATGTGCCCTAATTGGAATCCTAGTTCACAGGTTGATGCTCAACCACGGAGCCACATGGGCTAGGCTGGAGTTTTCTTCTTGTTTTATGGGGCAGGAATACTTCATCTACATTTAGGTGGTAGTGTACTGATCCAAAATATAAGTAGGATTTCTGATCTTAGAAACTGTATGAACTGGAGGAGGGGAAGGCTCCCTAAATACTAATTATATTTGCCCTATATTATCCTGAAAAAAAACCTGTACATTTGATTCTTGTCAGCAAAGGTTAAAGAAAGCTTGTGAGGCCAAAAGTTATAAATATACTTTGTGTGCTTTATTTTGGAAGGGGGGTATCACAAAGCCTCAGTTTTGTTGCTAGAGTACTTGATAACATCGAGTTCATATAATCTAGTTCAGTGCAATGACTGTTAATGACTGTTACACCTGCTGGTAAATACAGTAAGTGGTTCTGGGAGCATTGTGTTAGGGGGCAAAAAGGAAGGTTTTCCTCAGCTCCCTCTGGTTTTCAGGTTTATGGTGGAGAGAGTGAGCTTCCACTGGACAGGGCCTCTGACGTGAAGTCATTTAGTTTATGAAAAGTTATGTGAGGGCTTTCTCCTTAAGATAGCACACCCCTAACCAGCACTTCACAGCCATTGAATGCATGCTTTTTTGACACGTTGCTAATTGTCTGCAGCTGTGTTCCATTGAGCAAGTATTACTTGGCAAAGATAAAATTATATTAAACATGCATTTTTCAATCCACCACTCCATCCTTCTTGCAACTCCATCCTCCCTGCAAAATCCTGCTCTGAGAGTCTAACCAGCTCACTTGGCAGAGGCTCTGCCCCACCCCCACTTGGGTGGAGAGCTGATGGCTTACAGGAAATCTACTGAGAGCCTAGCTCTGGCTTTTACAACACACTCCCATGTGGGAACCTCACAACTGGGGCAGGGTGCAGAGTGCTTAAGAGGGAGGGGGAAGACAGAACTGATCAGTGGACTTGAAGATTATAGTTTTATTACAACATGCACTGCAATCCCCTTTCAAGAACGAGCCATGTGCTCGCTTCGGCAGCACATATACAAGAACGAGCCAGCAATTAGAGGTGGGCATTTGTTGCTTTGGCCTTCTTGAAAGCACCCCACCTCTGTGATGTGGTTTGGTGGAGCTGACCACATTCCCCACTTCATGTTCCGGGAGTAGCTGTGTGACCCAGAATCCAGGCCATCAGCCTAGTTCCCTCTGACCACAGCAATGGTTCACACATGTGCATTTGTCTCATTCTAGGCCAAGGAAAGTTAGCCCAGCCATTCTCTTTCAACCATTTAGGAGAAAGAACCTCTCTTCTACTGAGCTGAACCTGCATTGAATGCTGGCCATCATTTTGGGGGTCACTTTGAGGAACGAGGCTGAAGCTGACCTGAAGGAAGGCAGAACGGCAAGGCACCAAGTCCAGGAACTGCATGTCCCTTCAAAGCAGACATGTGCTGGGCTTTTCAGATCTGAAAACCAAAAATTCTCCCTCTTTTAGCTTAAGCCAGTTTGACTTGGTTTTCTGTCACTTACAACCAAAGAATATGTCATTTCACAAGCGATCATAGTTGCAGCAAGTCTTTCTTCATAATTTTTTTTAAAATATATTTTTATTGATTTCAGAGAGGAAGGGAAAGGGAGAGAGAGATAGAGATAGAAACATCAATGACAAGAGAGAATCATTGATTGGCTGCCTCCTGCACGCCCCCACTGGGGATTGAGACTGCAACCAGGGCATGTGTCCTTGACTGGAATCAAACCCGGGACTCTTCAGTCCACAGGCCCACACTCTATCCACTGAGCCAAATCAGCTAGGGCTCTCCATTATTTTTAAAATTTGGATTAAAACTTTAAGTATAAAAAAAACTTTAAGTATGGAAACTTAGAAACATAAAAAATATGATATACCAATCATGCAGAAAGGGTGTTTATTAACAGCCATCTTTCTTGAGATTTTTAAAGTTGATGTTCTACCTCACTGGGCCTCTTTGTCAGAGGCAGCATTATTTTGGAATTTAAATGTCTCTCTCCTGTCCATGGGCAGGTCCATGTCCTGTCCATGAAATATACTTTGTGCTTAAATTCATACACAGTGTTTAGTATTCTTTTGTGTGTTTTTAATGTTTATAAATATCATATGGTACAAGTCATTCTGTAATTAGCTATTTTCCACCCAACATTATACCTTTGATGTCTACCCTTTTGATACTTATCACTGAAGCTTACAGATCTCATCCATTTCTTTTATCTGCTAAATAACATTCCCTTGTATTCCTAAGCCATTTTACTTTTCTATTCTACTCCTTATAAACATTTAGATAATCTCCCATTTTTCACTAGTATAAAAATGCTGCTTTGAAACCCCTGTGCATGTCTCTTGGTACATATGTGGGAAAGTCCCTTGAAGAAGAGAAATACTGGCTGGCATGGCATGTGCACTTTCGGCAGCAGATGCCAAACTGCTCTCCAAAGTGATAGCATAAATCCAGCTTTCTGAAAAAAAGGCTCACTGCCTCCCCAGTGGTTCTTCTTCCAACCCTGGCCCTGTAGCCGACACAGGTGACTGATGGGAGGGGACAGGCTAGGCATGTGCTACCTGCCAGCAGGAAAAATAATTCAAATGAGGCCTGAGACCCTCAATGTAACCCAGTGGATTGGTGTACACATGGACTGTGGTGGGATGCAGTGGGACAGACAAGCTCTCCTGGATTCTGGGGGTAAAGGAGTGGTCCATCTCCCCATTTCTCACCTTTCTTAACCAAATCCGCCTTGCCATGAGCATCCAAGGAAAGCATAAAGCTAAAATGATATGATTAAACCCAGCAGAGAGAGGTTTCTCCCCCCATTCCGTAGTTCATATGGAAGTGCACTCAGGCTGGTGAGAACAGTGACTGGAAGGCTAGAAATTCTTGGTTCTGGAGGAGAGCACACATTGACAATGGAGTGAAGGGAAAATAAGATGCTGGGACCCTCAGGGGGGATCTAGGAGGCAGAGGGTCAAGTGTCCTGCTTCTTGGAGATGAGAATGTGGCCTCCGTTTGACTCTGGGCCATTAACCGTGGGCCAAGACGAGACATGGTCACGTGGAGAGAGAAAGCATAATCTGTCTGTCTTATCTGTGTCTGTGTCACAGGCTTCCGTGGCAACTGGAGACACGTGGTATCTATATGGTTTAAGCAGAGAAGAGGTGAGTAGAAGGCAGAGGTGGTACCGAGGCAGGAGACAGGATACTGAGAAACAGAATCAGAGCCCAACTGCAGATAGCAATGGGCTATTGAGGACCCCTGGCCCTCTGTGAACATGCGGCCCCACTTTCTTCTTGGGTGCTCATGTGTCTAGGGATTCTAGAGAGGTTTTGTGAGGCAGAGCTGAAGAATAACCAATTCAACGGAATCCTGACTAGGAAAAAATGGGTCAAGCAAGGAGTGTGACCAGGGATGGGAGCACATGAGAAAACTGTTAGTATGCAAGTTCATTTGGAAAAATCAGCCCAGGTAATAATATAAAAGAGAAAGCCTGAATTATGAAAGCAGAACAAAGTCTGAAAGACTAATAATGGCTTGAGATCTAGAATCAATTAGATTTGTGGGATTAGAGTTTTGGGGAAAACAGAAAGGGCTGACTAGTCTGAGAAAGAGCTCAATTCTTGACCGTCCTCTTCCTGACACGTAGCAAGTTCAAGTGTAAATGTTCTTGGCTCATGGGAAACCCTGAGATGGTAGACGTTAACCTTATTCCACGCATTGGTAAATGTCCATTTAGGGCTGATCTCTGAGAGCTGTCTGCTTGGGAATGGGCTGAGGCTAGATGTCTACATAAGTGACTACGTGCCGGGAGAAGGCACCCTAAAATCTGACCCACAAAAGGAAAGGCATGAGAGGTCACTCTGTTGGGAAACAAGGCGAGGTGTTCATTCCCAGTGGAGGGGTGAAGCCAGACTAGTAAAAGATAAAAAAAAACTGAATGGAAACTCAAGAGAGAAATTGGTAGAGGGATTAAACAAGTTGAGGTGGTAGGCACCAAGCGGAACTGATCTTCCTTGTTGGAGTAGAGAAATGCACTTGTATTCAACTGGCCAATGATTAAACTGTCCTCACCGAATAGATGTTTCTAAATTATATGATTTTTTAAAATAAACTAGATTTAAGGCTATCTGCATAGTAATTTCACTAAATTACTTGTATTCTGACTTGCAAGGGTTAGAGCCACAGTCCATGGGCTAGGAATGGCACGTAGCTCTGGGCATGCTTATAACCGCCTTCATATACCGGGTTAACAACAATAACTTAAATCAGAAGAAGTGTGTTCCACACATGTTATCACACTTGAGTCATAAAACAATCCTGTGAGGTTGGTTTCTTAAGCCTTCTTCCAGAGAGGCTAAAGGCCTTCCTCAAAGATGCACAGCCACACAGTGGTCAAACCTGGACAAAAATCTATGTTGTTCTTCCAGGTCCAGTGCTCCTTCTCTCCCACCAGCTTCCTCAGAAATCAGGATCCAGAGTATGGGACTCAAGACAGCAGGACAGAGTGTTGTCCCACAGCAGCTGAGTGTGGTGCAAGGAACACTAACAGGCTAAATGCTGGGACCTGGGAGGGGAACCGGATCTGCTGGTGCTTCTGCCTGGTCCTGAGGGAACCGGAAACATTATAGAGAAGTTACTGTCTCAATGTTTCACACGCTCTAACCCACTGTGCTAGCTTTCCCAAAAGGCTCTGGTTGCAGGGCTTCAGGAAGACAAAAACCCACTCTCTTCTCCAGAGATACAGCCACCTGCCTGCAGCCTTACCTGTCTCTTTCATCCCTCCATTCAACCATATTTATTGAGCATCTGCTCCATGGCAGGCCTTGCTCAAGGTGTGGGGAACGTGATGGTGAATGAGACAGAGAAACTACCAGCTCTCCTGAGGTGTAGGTTCTGGAAGCCCTGGAGTTGAGGAGTGCTGGCACACCCCATTTAGGCCTAGCCTGGGGGGTCCCCAGGAATGAGACACACTTGAGATGACTGCTACATGACTGAACTAATAAAGGCCCGACATAGTTCACAATGTGCTTTTTGGTAATTTAAGTGTGGCTTCTTCCTCCCTGTTTCTGGGCCATAGGTGGTGAGAGATAGCAAATAAAAAAATACTTGTCTGTTTAACCTGAAAGGATGTCTATGTGTGCATTTCTAATGATTAGGCACAATAAAAAGTTTTACTGGGGCAATATAAAACCAAGACGGTGACCTGCCACTCACCAGGAACTGTTGGCAAACAGAAGGTAAATAAACATCGTTGGGTTTGGGTAAAGCCCTGCGAAGAAAACCTAACAGAGTGCTGTCCTGGGGGGAGAGGAGGACTCCTGTAGGTGGGGTTGCCAAGGAAGGGCTTTCTGAGGAAAGACACAGAAGTAACCCAACTGTTTAATGTCTGCTGATGACACGCAGTCTCGGTAACTGCCTGGCCCTGGAGTGAAACCAGATGAGACAGAGGCAGCTCCAACTCTGCCACTTCATTAAGGGGCCCAAAAACTTCCTTTTGGGGGCTCTGATCCCCTTGCCCAATAAAAATGAGAATAAAGCAAGGTTCCCCGGTGGCCTGTGCTCTTGGAAAGGACTGTTGGTGGCGTGGAATAAAAGGAATCAGGAGAGGGCCACACTGCTGGGGAGAAGGCAATAGGTTCAGTTCCAAGGGAAGACATAACCAGGAAGGGAAGGAGAGCAGGGGCAGAGAGATACTAATGGAGAGACTGCCCAACGCTGAACTGGGCTAGAGTGGGGAAGAGGGAGCAGATGAGATCATGGCCAGAAGGCAGAGACCTGTCTTCAGTCCCGGACTCAGAGGTCACGGCCATTCCTCTCTTGAGCAAGAGAGGAGTGGGAGGAGTTGCAGCGGAGAGCTCTGGGAGTCTGTCCCGCAGGTGAGTATAACCTGTCCCATGTGTGTCCATCAGAAAAAGTTGAGAATTGCTCCTTTAAAGAGTTCAGTTGTCTGGTTACAATTTACAACAGAGAAGTATTTGCAGTTTCACAAAGTGCTTTCACATACGCTACCTCATGTATTCCCCCAAACAATCCTGCTCTGTCACTGAGGGCTACAACCCACAGTGAAGCCCAGAGAGATTAAGTGGCTTCCCAGGACCTCCCAGCTGAGCAGACAGAGCCCATGTGGGAATCTTCCCAAAAACTTGGCGGACATCCCTGAGCTCTGACTGTGGAGAGTTCAGGAAGGAACCAGGCCAAAAGGCATTCAGAGTGGTCAGCTGTCTCCCGCTCTGCCTCTGGCCCCCATCTTCACAGCTGAGCTTTATAGTGTCACTGAGAACCAGGCATACAGAATAGGACTGAGAACTTGAACAACCCCAAAACAGCTACCAGACCCACTCTCCCTCTGTGACAGTGGCTCTCAACCTTCGCGCATACCAACATCTCCTGAAGGTCTGGTCAAAACACCCCAGAGTTTCTGATGCAGCAGGTCTGGGTAGGAGGTCGAGGATGTGCGTTTCCAATGAGTCCCCGGTGATGCTGTGCTGGCCCGGGGCCCACACTTTGAGAACCACTTATCTATGGTATAATAGGTGTCTTCCCCTATTATGGGACTCTGGAATCTTTATGAGAATTCTTCTCCAGGTGGAGAAGTATAAAGGATGAGAGGGCTAGAAGAAGAATTTGACAGAGACCTAAGGAGCTGGTTTCTCATGAGGCACAGGATTGAAAATCGAGTGAAGAAAAGAAGAAGCAAGGTAAGATTTAAAAAAAAGTCTGTAGGAACCAGTGTGATATGAACTAGAGGACAGAATGCTGTGGTCTAGCCTAGTATTTTACTTCATTTGTCAAATAGCAGCATCTCAACTTTTACTATGTCCATATACCACCTGCAATATGATTTACTTATAGATTTTTTAAAAATTTGATGTATTTTCTCACATATAATGTAGTCTTATCCTAAACAAAAATAAAATAATAACAACCAGTACTTATAATTGTGCCAGGCACGCGCGCGCACACACACACACACATATGTTCACATGTACACACACATGCACACATATGTCTACAATTCATTTCAGTCCTCACAGCAACCCTACACGGTAGGTGTATTATTATCCCCACTAGAGGCCCGGTGCACAAAAATCTGAAAGCTCCCAACCGCTCCTTGTTTTCTTTTTTCTTTTTTAATTCTGGGCCAGCTTTAGCTCTGAGGCCTCACTGCTGAAAACATCGATACAATGTTGCGGTCCGAGGCTGACTGACAGCCAATTTCTGGGGGTTTGTTTAGCTTCTTATTTGCAACATAGTAATAGTTGCTTAGAGTTGCAGCTGAGAGGCCGGCAAGTTAGGCATTGGAGTCCGCAGTCACTGACGCAAGCAAGCCTCCCTGCTCGCTTCAGTGCCTGGCTGCCGGCCGCCATCTTGGCTGACAGTTAATTTGCATATACTCACTGATTAGCCAATGAAAAGGGTAGCGGTTGTACGCCAATTACCATGTTTCTCTTTTATTAGTGTAGATTATTTCAAGTGAGGCCTGGAGAAGATGAGTAACCCTGCCCAAGGCCCTCCTCCACACATTTCCTGGTAATGAAGGAGGTGCTGGCTGGCTGGAGTCAGGGACAGGAGCTTGCCACTTCGCCTAAAGAAGTCCTAGATGTAGGGCCCTCTTTCCGTTGGGTTTGAGATGCCATCCTGCCTTCTCAGTACCTCTCAACCTTTAGTAAAAATAAACCGAAAGCTGACTTTCACTAGTCCATATCATGAAAACAATACTCTTGGTTTTATTTTCATATATAAAATTGTATTTAATATACTTTTTCAAAGTGCTTACTCCATAGTACCCCACACCCTCTCTCCCTGAATATCACACTACCCTCTGTCTTCAGTGATACTCACAGGGACGGAGCCAGGCCTGGTAAACAAACACTGGCCTGTTTGAAATTTTCTTAAGACTCTGTCTTCAGTATGATTCCCTGATGGCCCAGGAAAGCACTGGGCTGGCGTGGGGCTGTGTCATGGGGGGTGGTGCTTCTCATAACACAGCAGACTGGAGGGCTTACTATAAACCGGGAACGGAGGAGAGGCCAGCTGGCAGAGGTGCGGAAGCACTCGGCTGTACCCCAGTTTGGTCCTCCCAGTCCAGAAGCTCCCCTTCCTCTTCCTGCTCATTCAGGCTTACCACATGGAGAGGAGCAAAACAGGAGTGCCCATAGGTGGCCAGGGGCAGAGAGGAGGTAACAGCAGGGGTTGAAGGTCATGGGAACCAATTGTGACTTGACTTCTCCAGAATCGAGGTTCCTCAGGAATATCCAGCCTGCGGCCCTGCTGTGTAGGCAGGGTGGCGGGACCAGACTCCGGAGAAAAGCAGCTCTTCTCTCTCGACATTTCCTGGCCCGTGAGTTTGTCGTTCACGCAGATCCAGAATGTTATGAGCATCTATAGAAAACAGTGCAGTAAAGTGATTAAAGTAAACTTAGTTGAGAGAAAAAGAATCGGCTCTTCCTTTATGCTCCTCCTAACCTAGAAAGTGGGTCTGTGTAGGGGACAGTGAAGCCTGGAGAGAGAGGAGGGATACATGACAGACAGCAGGGCCTCGTGGGCTCCCCTGAGGCCTGGGCAGAATGAGGCTCTGGCAGACAGTGGAGCAAGACACACACGCACTCCGACACATCATTTTGCTTCTCTGCCCGAAACCCTTCAATCATTTCCTATTATTTTGAGAATGAAGTCCCACTCCTCGCCTTGGATGCAGAGCCCTATCTTCTGAGCCTCCCTCGCACAGTCACATCTCTGACCTCATTCCCATCACTCCCCCTTCTGCTCAGTTTGCCCCTCACTGGTTCCTTTCAGGGTCTTTGAGCAAAGGGTCCGCTCTGCCCAGCGTGCCCCTCCCCCAGTTCTTCCCTTGGAGAGCTCTTCGGGCCTCTGGTCCAGTGCCACTCTCAGGACCCACCTCCCATTCCAGATTATTCCATTGATCGTCCTATTTTATTTCTGACATAGGAATTATCCTCTATATTCATGTAGATACTGTTCTGTTCTCCCTGCCCCATCAGAACGTAAACTCCATGAAGGTAAGAACCATGTCCGTCTTGTTCGGTGCTCCATCCCCATTCATTCATGGAAGCATGAAACACATGATCTGGTTGTCACCTTGCCCTCAGCTGCCTAGTCCAAGAGACTTTCAGGTGCATCTGAGGAGAGTGGGGCTCTCCTGGGCACTCAGAGAGAGGATACTGGGGAGGGCCGAGGAGGTGGCGCAGAGACAGGACTGGAACACTGGGACAGAGATGATGTGTGGGAGCAAGAGCTGAGCCCGATTCCCTAGACCAGTGATGGAGAGCCTTTTGAGCTTGGAGTGTCAGCATTTTGAAAAACCCTAACTTAACTCTGATGCCATGTCACATATAGAAATTTTTTGATATTTGCAACCATAGTAAAACAAAGATGTATATTTTTGATATTTATTTTATATATTTAAATGCCATTTAACAAAGAAAAATCAACCAAAAAAATGGTTCACGTGTCACCTCTGACACGCGTGTCATTGGTTCGCCATCACTGCCCTAGACAGTAATGAGCTTTGTGGTGTCACCTGGACTCAGAACATTTTTCTGGGGTGGCTGGAGCCCCTGACCTTGGTAGCCAGTAGCCCAATTTCCATGAAATGTACCCCTCTGGCCGAGGAATGCCACATGATGCAAAACTGGAAAGATGAACCTGCTTTGACTGTTTCATGCTGGGAAGGGAACAGGAACTTGATGAACTTGCTGTAGTCTGTAGTTCAAGGTGGGGGTGGAGAGGAAGGGAGATAAACAAAGAACAAAAGGAAGGGGTAAGACGCAGCTGGAGAGTAAATAGAAATTACTGGAAAGGATCCTCCAAAGTATTGGTTGCCTGGATTACAGATATAAAGGGTGGCCTGGGAGAACGGGCAGAACTTGCATGCGGAGAAAGGTGGTTAGATTGCAGGGGCAGAGACTTGGGGAGAAGCAAAGAGTATCTGGCTGCCGCTGAAGAGCTTACCAAGCACTCTTCCCTCTGACAAGTGACTCCTGTCGATGGGAAAGCTCTGTGGCTCTAGAGAGAACAGCCGTCGAGGTGCCTGCAGATCTGAGTGCCCTCCCAGAAGCCTGGAGGCTTTCCCTGGGCGCACCGTGCGTGGGAAGCACCCTGACCACTGTCTGTGTCTTGGGAAGAGAGGTGCACACCAGAGGGCCCTGGGACTTCTGGAGGACTAAGTGGAGGGTGTCACTATTGGGAACATTCTGACGGGCGACAGCAGTGAAGAGAAGCAGATAGGATCCGAATGTGGATATAGGTAGATACTTATACTCGTGCCAGGCCAGGCAGGAGCCCCAGGCCAGGAATGTCCCTCCACTCACCTGGCCCTCTAAGCCTGCAGTTCTCAAAAGATGTGTTGAGACACACTGGTATGTGGCAACCAGAGGCAAGAAATAGAAGTCAATGGTTCCTGGTAATATTGAAAAGACCAGGGTTTGTGAGTTTAAGTAAACAAAGAAATGAGTGAAAACAAGGTAAGAAGCTGTTACAACATCAATTATGAGTATTCCATTACTCTTTCTAGAGGGAGCAAGAAGGGGAAACATCACAGTGCAGACTGAAATTGCACAGGACCTGAGAGTAGCAGGTCCTGACAGAATTCCTTTTTTGGTGTTTTGGAGTCGCCGCTCTCACTTGCTGTGGTTAAGCTGGGCTGACTGACCTAGCCCTCAGTCACGTGCTGTAGGCATGTGCATCTGGCCAAAGCACTCTGTGCCAGCAGGGCCATCCTAGAGACCCCGGCTGGGACTTGGGCACCCGCTCTGCTCAGGTTGTAATCCTAAGCGGCCACAGGCCACTACGTGGCATAATATTACTGAGAAAAGAGCTATCAAGCTCTTCTCTTTCCTCAAACCAAATTCTCTCCTCAGGAGAGCCCAGGAAGCCTCCGAGAGAGGGTCCTCGTCTTTATGTGGCAGGAGAGCACTTCTGAAACTTCCAAATCCATGTCAGAACCTTTCTTATCCAGGAAGGATAGAAGTGGGAAGTCTGAGGGGTCGAGGAGGGGTCAGGGCAAGTGGGGAGTCAGGATAGGAAATCTGACAAGCAGAATTTTTACCCCATCAAGGAACTTCACTAATTGTTTGGTTAGGAAGTGGGGAAGCAGGCACTAATAGATGTTTCAAAGAAGCAAATAGTAGAAGCTCAGTCAGTTCAGGCTGGGGAAAGGTACACAAAATAAGGGAGGTGACATCTTAATTTTTCTTAACTCAAGCAGAACATTCTCAGAGAGGCTCACTTGATTCTACAATTTTCTTAAACTATGACAAGCCTGGCAGTCTCATCCACATCCTTAGTCCAAGAACTTGAAAACTTGCTGGCCTAATAGTTTTGCCTCTGCTTCCACATCAGCATCCTCTGTAGTCCACGGCTCTTGGCTGGACCATGTCTGAGGGATGCAGCAGTGTGGCTTTCCTGGACAACTGGTGCACTCCATCCACCATGTGTGGTGGCTGTTGCTTTAGTGGCCAGACTCCTGGCTCCTATCCCACAATGCTGTGGTAGAGTTCTTTCACCAGGAAACAAATGCACTTGTATAAAAAAAACAAACACAAAAACAAAGTCATCTAAATTATACCCTGTGACAGCTGATGGAGGTGCTAACAGAATATGCATACCTAACTTTGTGTCCCTAAGACAAACTGATGACTGCTATGAGAACTTGATTTGACTTATGTTCACTCAATCCCAGGATGGACTGCAGGGACAATAGAACCAGACAGTAGTGGGTCTGGTGCAATACTCTGCTCTTTCCCATCTGCTGAGAGTTTTCCCTGAGAAGACCAGATCAGATGAGGTAAGCTGAGATGTGCTCTTCCTTGGGTGTACACTAAGTCTTTGGGGTGCATTGCAAAGGGTGCAGAATTGGAGGAGAAAGGGCTCATCTGCAAAAGTTGAAAAACTGAAATTTGAAAGAGACTACCAGTTTCTTGACTTAGTAAAAAGTCTGATCTTTAACAGCATATTGCACACAGGAAAGGGCTTTTTCCCAGCTGTCTTTGCATCTAGATTTGGTTATTTGACTAAGTTCTTGCCATTGAGTTATTAGCAGAAGTGTGTGGAACTTCTAACAAGTCTATGAAATTGAGAAGGGGGGAAACACTTCTTTTCCCCTTCCTCTATTCTTCTGCCAGGAACACAGATGTAATGGCTGGAGCTTCAGCTTCCATATTGGACCATGAGGAAAAAGGCCACCTAGGATGGGTAGAGTAGAGAGCTAAAGGAGGACAGTCTTGGAGTCTTCCTGGGGCTGCCAGAGACAATCCTGGACTACATATCTCTAGGCTGCTTTTATGACAGAGAAATATCATTATATCCTACTTACACAGCTATTACTTGGGGTTGTTCTATTATATGCAGTGGAATCCAGTCCTCACTGATTGGAGTTTCAGTATATATCAACTTTATAGCAAACTAAAATGTATGTCTTCAGTTTTTTATGATATTTTAAACAGAAAGTTTTCAAAATGGAATTAGAATAATTTAAGAGTCAAAGGAAAGCAGCAGTATCGCCAAAGCAGCCATTAGTTTGGCCCTCTTCTTCCTTGTTGTTCTTCTTCATCCATCATTTCTTTTCTTTCCAACATTTATGATGGTTGATCTCCCTCTCTAGGTAGTAGAGTTGTAATAGTGGTTATCTCAGTCTGGGCGGGTTGCTGACTGTGAGGGGCACTGAAAATAATTTATATCTTGACCTACATGATGGTTACACAGTTATATACATATGTTAAGTCATCAGCTGTACTCCTAAGATTAGTACACATTATTGTATATATGTTACATTTTAATAAAAATAATTTATAAAAATTCTCTCTAAAATTCCACCATACATATTTTAGTCTTAAAAGCACTCTTCCTCCCCATATTTGCAATTCAAGAATTATATAATTTGGTGCCTTCCCCTATTCCTTACCCAATTTTGTCATATTGGGAAAGTGCCCAGTGAATAATCATTTTCCCAGGTGCCTTTGCAGCCAGGAGTTGTCAAGAGATGTAGTGCTAGCCAATAAGAAATAAGCAAAAGTCCGCTGGGTAGTACTTCTAGAAAAGCTATAGTTTTCTTGATTAAGAGAGGGAGAAAATTTGGTAATGATAATGTGTCAGTGCAGGTTCATCAAGTGTAACAAATGCAACCCTCTGGTGGGCGGTGCTGGTAGTGGGGAGGCTATGCATGTGGGAGTCTATGGGACATCTCTGTACCGTCTTCCCAGCATTGCTGTGAGCCTCAAGCTGCTCTAAAAAATAAAGTCTATTGGAAAACAATGTTTCAGGGTAGCTCTTTTTAATATCATGAAACAAAAATCAAATCTAGGGAAGCAGAAAAGCTAGAAGGAGCCTGGGCTGTGGAGGACTGCTCCTGAGCAGCTAGCTGCACCAGCCTGGGACGCCCGATTTCCTTCACGTGACCTGAGAAAGAGGATATGTTTGAGGATCTGTGGTTTGGGTTTCCAGGCCCATTTTGCAACCCCTACCTGAGATATAAAGCTTTTAGCTTTACACGAGCAAAGACTTCTTGAGACACCAAGGGAACCTCAGGTGCTAATTCACTGTGGCTTCATGTCATGGCATGGCAAGGGTTCAAGGCAAAAAAAATAAATGTGGGGAGGGGGGTAACCCTGAAGAAATCTCCCAAATGAAACCTCCACCTGCAGGCTCCTGTGCTTGCTTCTCTTGGTAGCAGTCTTCACGCTCTGTGGGAGCTGGATTCTTCTGGCGTCGGAAGGAGCTAATGGGAAGATGACTCAACATGCAGAGGACCTTGGTTCATAAAGCTTTTCTGAGAGCTAGTGAAGTATTACATCACTGCGTCACTGTTTCTCAATTCCCACTTTTGATAAACACAAACTGTACTTTCTATAATTGGTACTAAGAAAACCAGGGTTTTCCCTCTTATGGAAAATGCCTAAGCATTTCAAACCACATGAACTACCAATCCCCTCCCCCAGGAGTTTCTGATAATCTCACCACACCTCTTAAGACTCAACAGTCTAATTTGAGTTTCTTAAGAGTCTGAAAACTAGACAGAAACCTGGGTAACTCCAGTGATGCCACAACTAGTGGGGAAAGCCCATATATGACAGAAGCTGGTGAAGGGAGGAAAGCAGAAGGAAGGCTGCGCTGGGAAAAGGAACACAGAGCGTACAGTTTCACCCCAGTTTGGCTCACCTTTTGCACCTGAGTGCAGGCATGGCAGCTTTACTAAGGGAGTCTGTACCACTCCCACTTCCAGAGACTCTCCTGGCCATCCTCCTTTGCTCAAGGTCAACGCTGAAAGGCAGTCCAAAGGTGGCCTGAGCCCATGAAAGATGCCAGTGTTCTGGCCTGAAGGCTGTGTGTGTGGCCAAGGGGATGAGGGGTGGGATATTTTTTCTTCCAGTGCAGTTCCTGGTCTGAAGGCCAGCTCTGCTTGGGCAGCAGATGAAGAAGGGGGTCAGGGAGGAAGGGAAAGTTCAGACAGCCACTTAAGGATTCCAGTTATAAAGTAGGAGTCCTCTCTCAAGTTCTTATTTCTGTTTCACAATCAGATCCAGATTCTTATAAATATTCCTGCTCATTTTTAAATGCTAAGTGACACTGTGAATATAGCAGCGAGAAACTGTAAATGGTGTCTTCCCTCTACTCTCTGTGTATCCAAACTGTTTAGACAGGGAGGGAGGAGCTGATGAAAGATCACATCTGGGATCTGGGGTTAGAGCAGGAACTGGAACACGTGAAAGGATGAGAGTCTCCTAGATCCTGGGAAACTAGGGTTGAAGGTCATTCTTTCCTTCTTGGTTTCAGGGAAAGAGTAAAGGCCACTGTCAAGAAGCCTGGTGACCATGCAGATACTCCCCGTGGGAAGTAGGTGAAATGACACCCTGGCCTCTACCCTTTTATCTTCCTGTGTGGCATCTACAGGCCTTCCGAGGTCTGCTAGGGAAGATGGGTCTAACTTGCACCTTCCCAGTACTGTGGGGAGCACAGTGCAGTGTTGAACACCATGATTCCAGAAGACCTGGGTCCCACATTCAGGGTTCAACTCTTACATTTACCAACTGTGTGACTTAAATTGCTTAGCCTCTCTATACCTCAGTTTTCTCGTCTGTAAAATGGGGATGAGTGTGCCCACCTCACAAAATGCTTTAAGGATTAAATGAGTTCGTCTTTGTAAAACTCTTTAGCATGGTGCCTGATACACAGTATCATAGAATGGGCAGTAAATGTTGGCTGTTGAACTGGTTTCCTTTGTCCTTTATAACAAATTGCCACAAACTTGGTGGCTTAACACAGCAGAAATTTATTTTCTCGCAGTTCTGGAGGCCAGAAGTCTAAACTCAGTATCACTGAGCTAACATCAAGGTGTGGGCAGGACCATGTTCCTTGTGGAGGTTCCTTGCCTCTTCCAGCTCCTGATGGCTATTGACATCCTTGGCTTGTGACCACATCACTACAATCTCTGCCTCTGTAATCATGTTACCTCCTCTTCTGTCTGAAATGTCCCTCTGCCTCCTTCTTATGAAAACACTAGTGATTGGAGCACATTGAAAGGAAATTCATTAGAAGGTGGCTGGCAGGGCGGCTCTGGGCGAGATGGGTCGGACACGCCCTGCAGCGAACATCCCGCGGTCCCTCCTGGCTCAAAGGGCATCTGTGGTCACTGCAGCTGGGCAGTAAACCAGATTCGGGGCCAATAGTGCCCCAGCAACAACATAACCCATGGCCGAAGGTGGAATCGTGTGGCCCCATGAGGAATTGGGCTCCCTCCTCTCTGGTTCCGGGGTACATCACCAGAGAACTGCCGCTGCCAAGTCACCACAGCTCAGCAGCTCCTGCATTGAGCATCTGCCCCCTGGTGGTTAGTGTACGTCATACCTACCAGCCGGTCGGATGGTTGGATGGTCACTTAGCCTTTTATATATTTAGATTTGTGATTACATTTAGGGCCCACCCAGATAAACCTAGATAATCCTCCCATCATAAAATTCTTAATTACAGCTGCAAAGTAGAGAAAGTAACATTCACAGATTTCAGAGATTAAGACATGGCTACCTTTTGGGGGAACCATTATCCAGCCACCGCAGCTGGTATTATAGGCCAGGAGTGAAGTTGATGAACAGAAAGTAGGTGAACAGAGTGAAGAATGAGAAGTCTTTGTACAGCAGTGGTGGCAAAAACTACAATGCTCACTGCAGAGGCTAATAGAGACAGGGTCTGAAGAGTACTCCCAAGATGCTAGTCCTGAGCTGCTCCTTATTTCTCTTCCCATGTAGTGCACCTGTACTGGGGATGGATATGTAAAGGCTGCAGAATTGGAGGATACCACTACTGGAATGACAAAAGAAAGCTGAACAAGTGGCAACTAAAAGAAGAGAAGCTAGAAGGAAAGGGCATAAACTGTCACCTCACACCTTCATAAGGCCACTGCAAGGGCTCAAAAAAGGTAATAAAACAAATGGAAGCAGGGTGAACTGTACTGGCACAGGAGAGCAGTGAAATCTCAAAGTCTATTTCGATATATTGATATAGAATCATCTGCCCACTTATTCCCCAGGAGAGTTACATTCCTTTCTTATCTTGCAGTTCTTCACTTATTGTTATTTATTTAAAGATAGGCACCCCAAATCCCAACTGATCCTCTTTACCCCCATTGCTACATTCTCCCAAACCCATGCCATCATCAGTCCTCCCCTGAATGACTATAGTGGCTCTCTCAGCTTCCAACTTACTCCCTCTCGAGACCAGTCTTCACAAAGCAGCCAGCATGATCTTGTCAAATCAAAAATCTCATCATGTCATTCTCTTACGACCCTTAAGTGACTTCCCACTGCTTACAAATGGAATTCCAGCTCTTTAGTGTAATCAATAAGGCCCTGCCATAGTCTCCTATGTAATTGTCCTCGTTCACCATGCTTTAACCACACTTGCCTTTCTGTGCCCCCAACACAAGGTGCTTTCTGCTTTGCACTTCCTTGACAGTTTCTCTGCCTAAACCACTCCTCTGCGGGAACTTCGCACAGCCTCTTCTCAGAATTCAGCTCAACCACTCCAGTGTCCACTCAACAGTAACCTCAGTGATGGCTTCTCTGAACCCTCCAACTAAAGAAGCTCCTGCCACTCCCTAACTACTCTTCCTCTCATCATCATAATGTCTCCATAATTACTCCTGTATTCATACTTACTGTGATTGTCTATATCCCTCCATTAGAATGCAACTACCCTCTATGAGTGCAAGACTATAGCTATTTTTTTACCCTGATATCCCTGGTTCTTGGTGCAGATGCCACCATATCCTATGGAGTAGATACATATTTGTTGAATGAATGAATGAAACAGGAGCTCTTTTTCTGCATCATTTCACTTTGAATGTTTTATATCTATACCTTCCTCATATCTGCCAAACAGTATCTACATAAGAAAAGTATGGTAGCCTGAATTATTAGTACTCGGCCTGAGAAAAGATCCCTGCAACTTCCAGCAAAAGTACTGGGAGTGCCTTTAATCTACAAGAGAGCTCTCAAGTGATTACTGGCTGGGATTTCTTAGGATGGTCCCAGAAGAAAAGAAAATGAGGCATCTGAGGACAAATATCTCTGAGCTTTTGAAGATTGACTATTCTCCATTTCAATTCTTCCACTTATCCATCCACACATCAACCAGGAAATAATTATTGAATGTCTAATATATGCCAGGCTCTATGCCAAACCCTGAGGAAACAATGGGGAGCAAAGTAGCCATGTCCCCTGCCCTCATCTTTTAAGGGAGATGGACGTCAAGCAGATTCTCACACAAATAACTGTATTATTATAAACTGAGCTATGTGCTATGAAGGAATAGTCAAAGATGCTGTGAGAGCAACAAATAATGAGAAAACAAAATTTTAAAAACACACAATTAAGTCTACAATAGCACCAAAAATAATTAAGAATCAATTTAAGAAAAGATGTGAAGCCTTAGCCAGTTTGGTTCAGTGGATAGAGCATTGGTCTGTGGACCAAAGGGTCCCAGGTTCGATTCTGGCCAAGGGCCACGTACGTTGGTTGCAGGCTCCTCCCTGGCCCAGGCCTTTGTGGGGCTCATGTAGGAGGCAACCAGTTAATGTGTTTCTCTTACATAGATATTTCTCTCTGCCTTCCCCTCTCTCTTCCACTCTCCCTAAAATTAATCGAAAAATATCCTCGGGTGAGGATTAACTAAAAAAAAGAAAGAAAAGAAAAGATGTGAAAACCTCTATTCTGAACACTAGAAAGCACTGCTGAGAGAAATTAACTCTTAAATAGAGACATATTATGTTCATAGATTGAATGGCTCAATATTGTTCCAATGTTGATGGTCTCAAATTGATCTATAGATTCAACATGATCCCAATCAAAATTCCAGCAGGCTTTTTTTGTAGAAAATAATTTATGTAAAATGCAAATGACCCAGAAAAACTAAAGCATTTTTTTAAAAGAAAGAACAAAGTTGGAGAACTTATACTATCTGATTTCAAGATATATTATAAAACTACAGTAATCAGGACTGTTTAGAAATGGTGAAAGGAAAGACATAAAGATCACCAAAGCAGAAAAGAGATTCAAGAAATAGACCCAATCAAAACCAATTCATTTTCAGTAAAGGTGCCAAGGCAATTTAACAGGAAAGGTCAAATCTGGAATTGGATAGGTAGGCAAAGATTTCTTAGGACATAAAAGCACAAACCATAAATTAGACTTTATCAAAATTCAAAACTTTTGTTCTTCAAGAAACAATTAAGAATATAAAAGGCAGGTCATAGAAAAGGAGAAAATACTTATAATACATCTATCTAACAAATGACTAGTAATTAGAACATGATAAAGAACAGTAAAACCTCAATATAATGGATTAATTTGGGTGAGAGGGTGTCTGCTGAAGCTAAAAGTCTAGTATATAATAAAGTAGGTTTTCTGAATGTGTATGTTAAGAAATTGACAAATACCTCTTTTTACTTATGTAGATATGTTTTTGTAATTAAATTAAGTATATATGAAAAGTTTAATTTCATGGAAAAGTTTTCTATATGCATTACAGTAATTTTAAATTTATACTGAATCAGTGTAGAAAATGCATGCATTCACCAGTCTCCATTAGTGAACAAATGCACACAGTTGGGGCGTGGCTTAGCGCATGTAGGAACATCTGCTTACACATGTTAAAACTGCTACAGAGCCCCAGCCAGTTTGACTCAGTGGCTAGAGCATTGGCCAGTGGACTGAAGTGTGGTGGGTTCAATTCCAACTGCAGTCAAGGGCAAGTACCTGGGTGGCATACTCCACCTCAGGGCATATGTGGGAGGCAACCAACAGGTGTGTGTGTGTGTGTGTGTGTGTGTGTGTGTGTCTGCCCCTCCCTTCTACTCTAAAAATCAATGGAAAAGTACCCTCAGGTGAGGATTAACAACAACAACAATAAAAACTGCTGCAGGAAGTCACACCATGGGACAAAAGAATCAATTACCGCACATAATGCAGTGTGATCACATGCTAATCATTTGCTGAACATTGTTTAGAAGCGGTGAGTCTTGGATTTAAATACGTAGACTATACTTGTAGGTATGTAAAATTTATTTATATCAGTGAAATTACTACAGTGTTTTTTCCAACATATTGCCTATTTGCTAAAATTTGTTTAAAATAACAGTGAAGCCCTGGCCAGTGTTGCTCAGTGGTTGAGTGTCAGCCCAAACACTGAAGGGTTGAGGATTCAATCCCCAGTCAAGGGCACATACCTGGGTTGCAGGTTCGATCCTTGGCCCTGGTTTGGAGGAGTGTGGGAGGCAACCGATTGATATGTCTCTCTCACATTAACATTTCTCTCTCTCTCTTCCACTCTTTCTAAAAGTCAATGAAAAATATCCTTGGGTGAGGATTAACAAAAATAAATAACAGTGAATTGATAACAAAAATAACCTGTTAATTTAATTATAAGCAAATCTTGATTAAAAGCATTTAAAAATTACCCAACTGGTATGGCTCAGTGAATGAGCATTGACCTATAAACCAGGAGGTCATGGTTCAATTCCAGTCAGAGCACATGCCCAGGTTTTGGGCTCAGTCCCCAGTGGCGGGGGGCGGGGGCGGGGGGGATGCAGAAGACAGCCAATCAATGATTCTTTGTCATCATTCATGTTTCTATCTTTCCCTCTCCCTTCCTCTCTGAAATCAATAAAATATATATATCCTATATAATAAAAGGCTATATGCAAATAGACCAAATGACAGAACAACCAAACATCCAGTCGCTATGACGTGCGCTGACCACAAGGGGGCTTGCACAAAACGTGGCGGGCATCAGCCACGGTGGGATGGTGGAACAGGTGAATGGGGCACCAGACCAAGGCAGGGTGCCAGTTGCTGTCATCGGGGCAAGCACTTGGTGGTTACTGAAAATTCGTTGTTCCCGCTCGCTGCAGTCCTGCCCGGCATTTACACCTGCTGCCAGCGCTGGCCCCACTTGCACCTACTGCTGGTGCCAGAGCCACTGCTCGCACTGCTGCCGGTGCCTGGCACCAGGCCCAATCGCTCAGCACCATCAGCGGGTGCGAGCAGTGGCTGCCAGCCTTGATTGCCCCTGAGGGCTTCTTCACCTCCCCCTGCTCCTGAGGGGTGATCAGGGCCAGCAGCTGCTGCTCACACCCACTGCTGGTGCCGGTCCCAGTCATTCCATGCCATCAGCGGGTGCGAGCAGCACCGGCGCCATCAGCGCATGGGAGTGGTGGCAGTGGGAGTGGGGCAGCTGGCCGACAGGGGACCAGGGGCTGTGGTGGGAGGGGCTGGGCAGAGGCACAGAGGATGGGCCAAGACCAGCCCCTGTGCCCACTGCAGCCTCGTGATACACAATTTCTTTCAAGGTGCATGAATTCATGCACTGGGCCCTTAGTATATGTATAAATTAACATGGTGTTAATTTTCATATATGACATATGGACCAGAAATTTTGTCCATTAAATCCAAAGTCTGTTAAATTGAGGTCCATAAAATCGAGGGTTTACTGAGCTCTCAATATTAATAGTATGAAATAATCCAATAAAAAGTGGGCAAAAAACTTGAACAGACATTTCACAAAAGAAGATACACAAAAGACCAATAAGTACTTGAAAAGATGCTCAATATCAGTAGACCTTAGAGAAATTCTCATTAAAACCACAATGAGATGCCATGACACACTAATTAGAATGCCTAAGACTTAAGACTAACAAATACCAAATGCTGCTGCTGATGTGGAGCAATAGGAATGCTCATACATTGCTGGTGGAAATAAAAACAGTACAGCCTCCTTGAGAAACTGGCAGTTTCTTAAAAAGTTAAAGTTTAGCATACAACCTAGTCAATATATTCCTAGGTATTTCCCCAACAGAACTGAAAACACATATCCACACCTACCCAACAATGTATATAGCAGTCTTGTTAACACAGGCTAAAAACAGAAGGGAAAAAAAATGTCTGTCAGCAGGTAAATGGATAAATAAAATATAAAACATCCATAAAACAGGCCTGGCCGGTTGCTCAGTTGTTAGAGCATCATCTGTGCACCAAAGGCTCATGTGTTCAATTCCCAGCCAGGGAACATATCTAGGTTGTGGGTTCTATTCTTGGTTAGGGTGAGTGCATGAAACAACTGATCGATATTTCTCCCTTCCTCTCCCTCTCGAATCAATGAAAAAGCATATCCTAGAGCAGTGATGGCGAACCTTTTGAGCTCGGCGTGGCAGCATTTTGAAAAACCCTAACTTAACTCTGGTGCCGTGTCACATATAGAAATTTTTTGATATTTGCAACCATCGTAAAACAAAGACTTATATTCTTGATATTTATTTTATATATTTAAATGCCATTTAACAAAGAAAAATCAACCAAAAAAATGAGTTCGCATGTCATCTCTGACACGCGTGTCATAGGTTCGCCATCACTGTCCTAGAGTGAGGATTAAAATTAATTAATTAATAAAAATAAAATATCTATAAAACAGTACTATTCAGCAATAGAAAAGATGCTACAAGAACATATAAAAGAGAATCTAGCTGAATCTTAGCATAAGCCACCACTATCTGTTACCAGGATTTCGACAGGGGCCAGTTTGGTAGAGAAAATCTAAAGTTGGCTCTAGACACACTGGATTTGAGATGCTGGGAGACATCCAAATGACAGTGTCTACTAGGCAGGTGGACACTCACAGAACCCCAGGATGGAGATTCAAAACTGGATGTTATGAAAATGATAATTGATGCTCTGGAAATGGATGCAATAGACTAGGGAGAGAGCACAGGATGAGGATAGTAAAGAACTTAGAACCAAGTCTTAAGGAGCTCCAACATTTAGAGGATGTAGAGGCAAAGGGATTAAGATGTGACCAAAGAAAAGGCAGGAAAGCCAGAGGAACATAACGTATCAGAATTCACGGAAAGAATTCAAGATGGGTGTGGAAACTGTGTTGAATGCTAATAATATAATAAGAAACTATGGACAAAGAACAGATCCTATGGAAAAATAGGGATGTTACCCAGATTAGAGTAGACTGAAGAGTGACTAAGAAATAAGGAAGTGGAGAAAGTGATTATACATTTAGATAATGGGCTCAACTTCCTAGCATAACAAGCTGGGTTATAATGATGAAGAGAGAAAACTGAACTTGAAGAGATTGTGAAAGATACTGCTTTTGTGAAATCTCAGCCCTTAAATTCAGCCTGAGAGATTGCATTTCCTTTTCCTGTGACATAGGTGAGCATCATGAATCATGAGTTCAAAAGTTTCCTTTATTGTGTTACCTTCATAACTACCATAAACATGGAGAAGGGGTTCAATGGGGGCCTTCAACATAGTTATACACAAGAGTGATATGAGAAAGGCATGAGGTGGGGAAGAACAGGCAGGAATAAAGAAGCAGTCCTATTCCCAGCATCAATTTTCCAGTAAGTTTTCGCTTTGCAATTAAATTCAGATCCTCGTGAATATTTATGGAAAATCATAAAAGCAAAACAACACAAATACAATAAATTTAATAACAAGCAATAGAGAATGGTCTCTTCCTTAGTTCCCCTGTTTATCTGGGAAGTGCATGTCTGTGCTGAGGGAAGGAAATTAATGAAAAGATAGAACTCCTTAGTTCTAGAGGAGAGGAGAGCTGAAGAGAAAGAAAAGTTAAATATTAAGATACCTGGACCCTGGGGTCTAGGCCACAAAATGAATGAATGAATGAATGAATGGGCAAGCAATAGGAAATAAGTATGTCCTTGAGAAAGAATGAAGATTCTGTGAGTAGGGATCAGGCCACAAAGGGCAAAACAGAGACCCATCCCTTAGGTCAAAGGGAAACATGTTCTGATCCTTTATTTCCTCAGGCATGTGTTTCAATGGGAGCTAAACAGGTGAAAATAGTGAGAAAAGAGCAGGTGGCTCAGAGGTTGGCCCAATTCACAGGGAGAGAATGTATGAGGAAAAGGAATGGAACCTGACTACTAATCCCCTAGAAAGGGCCAAAAAGGCATGCCGGGGTGTTTCTCAGCATCTAGAAGGGTTTGGGAATCCGGAAAAGGGCTGTAAGTAAATTAATAAAGAGACTAGACATGAAATATAAATTTGGAAAGCATTTTGGGGGAGCCAGAGGAGGGCTTAGCTTCAGTAACAAAGTTCTCTGAATCTCTGGACCCCTAGCTTTTTATTAACACAAATTGCCCTAAAGCAAAGCAGATATACATATCAAAGGTAAGGTTTAGTATATAGTAGGCATTGTCAGGTTGGGGGAACTGCCCTCGGCTGTCAGGCAGCAGACAATAATATATGCAAATCTTTAGGTTTGGGGAAATGCTTTCAGCTATTCCAGCAGGCAATAATATGATTCAGCCCTGCTGAATATAAAAGCCCATCAACCCTTTGAGGACTTCTTGCATTTATTATGACATGCTGGAATTAGCCTCCAGCACAGGCACTTTGGGCCCACTGAATCCCTGACACTTTCCCAAGTCAGATGGTAGGTCTGTGTCCTCAGCCTCTGGATATTTTATCAAGTAGCCACTCTCTCAGAAGCTGTCCAACAGGCTTCAAAGAAGGGAGCACTTCCACCTATGGGCATCTATGAAGTGCTAAGCACTGGCCCAAATGCTTTGCATATGCTACCTCACTGACTCCTCACAGAAATCCTGGGATGTAAGTATTCCCGAACTCACTTGACTGAAATGGAAACTAATGTTCAGAAAATTGATCTGCCCCAAAGTCACAGTGAAGGGACTTGGATTGCGCCCACATGTGCATGACTCTAAATCCCACGCTACTTCTTCTAGAACAAGAGACAGGCTGGGAGAGACCAATCTGTTTCAACTGAGAATGTAAAAGAAACTTATTAGGGGCAGAGGACAGGAGACCATATAGAGAGGAGGAAAGACCTATATATATAAAAAGCTAATATGCAAAGTGTCCCCTCAGGAGTTTGACAAGGAGAGGAAGACCCTGGCTGGCAGCTGGAAGGCCCTGATCATCCCTGATCGCTGGCCAGGCCTGGGGACACTACCCATACACGAATTTCGTGCACCAGGCCTCTAGTTGAAGAATAAAAGGAAGTAGAAATCCTCTTTTCTGAGAATGAGTAGAATTACAGAAAAAAATTGTGAAGAGAAGAGAAGAGAAGAGAAGAGAAGAGAAGAGAAGAGAAGGAAGAGACTCTGACTTGGGAAATGGGAAAAATGCCTAGGATTGAAAAGAAATTCAGGAATTGGGTTTGGAAGTCTGAGTGCGGGTCTCTAGAGTGAGACAGAAGATGCAGGCGCCTTTTCCTTCGGGTTGGAGAGGAGACAGTGCTCAATTACTGACCTTCCTCTCTCTGGTCACATGACTTGTGCTGGTATAAAAGCTTTCTAGCAGCCAGGTTCCTTACAATATTTTCCTGTATGAAATGGGCGGTAGCAGTGGCTGAAGCTCTGTTTCTCCTTCTCAGAAGCTTTCAGACTTTCTTTTCCAAGAAGCCATCTATCCGGAACGAAGACAAGGCAAGGCAGCTAGCTTAGTGCTTGAGCTCTGGGAAGTGATGGTAGGATCAGAATTGGGAGGAGACGGTATTGAGCTGGAGGAAATCTGTCAGAATTGAATATAAGGAGACGGGAGCCAGTGTGGGGGCAAGGAAACGAGGCCTGGGACATCAAGCCTGGAAGAGGATGGAGGGGCCAGACTGTGTGGGTGGCGAGGGTCATAACCAAAGTGGAAATTGAATTACCCCATTAAGAAGAGTTCTTCCATTTACAGTCAAAACTCCAGGCTCAGGAGCCAGTGACTGCCTGCAGGTTTTCCTGAATATTCTCTAACTTTCTGGGGGACAAGTCCCCCAAAATCATGCTGGCTCACTGTTCCTCCTACTGCCTCCACCCCCACACTTAACTAGCTTCCTTTTTTAGTACAGTCCCAGAGTCTGGTATTGGACAGGGGAGGAAACGGTGGAGGAGAATCTGTGTTCTGCAAAAGGAGAGGAAAACAAGGTAGGCAGATGGGTTGGGGGCTGGGCACCTGCTTCCTTGGTGTGTTGGGGGGTTGTGTGGCGAGCCAGCACTGGGTGGGGGCCTGGTTCTCACAGCATTCTCTGTGTGAGAAGGCTTGCCTTTTCTCTCTGAAGATCTCTGACTGAGGAAGGGACTTAAGGAAAGTTGGAAATTGATATCAGTAACTTCCTGTATCTGTGAGGAGAGCAAGAGAAAGGCTGGGAAACCAGAGGGGAATTCCCTTGGGAAGCCAAGGGTTGGTCTCCTCCAGAGACACATGATGGCAAACGTAATAACTCATAGTTAATATCCCGCCCCAGGCAAAGTCAATAATTGCTCTGGGCAGTTCTAGCAGGTGTTGTGAGCAAGCAGTGGTGGCAGCAGAAAGCCTGGGCCTGGGAAGGGGAGCTGCCAGAGAGGATGTCCTCTTCCTGAACCGGAGGCAGGTCTGCAGGCTGTGAGTGGGGACTCCTGACCCTGCCCTTTCTCATTCTCTTCCAGAATAGTCATGCCAGACTTGAAGAGCTCCTTGATTCTCTCGGCCTACATCATTATCTTCCTCACTGGTCTCCCTGCAAACCTCCTGGCCCTGCGGGCCTTCGTGGGCCGGGTCCGCCAGCCCCACCCTGCACCTGTCCACATCCTCCTGCTCAGCCTGACGCTGGCGGACCTTCTTCTGCTGCTGCTGCTGCCCTTCAAGATCATTGAGGCTGCATCTAACTTCCGCTGGTATCTGCCTGAGATTGTCTGTGCCCTCACAGGATTCGGTTTCTACAGCAGCATCTACTGCAGCACGTGGCTCCTGGCAGGCATCAGCATCGAGCGCTACCTGGGAGTGGCTTTCCCCGTGCAGTACAAGCTGTCCCGCCGGCCTATATATGGGGTGATTGCTGCTCTGGTTGCTTGGATCATGTCCTTTGGTCACTGCACCATCGTGATCATCGTTCAGTACTTGAAACCGGCCGCGAATGCCACAGAGATAAGTGAAATTACCTGCTATGAGAACTTCACTAAAGAGCAGCTGGAGGTGGTGATTCCTGTGCGGCTGGAGCTGTGCCTGGTCCTCTTCTTCATCCCCATGGGGGTCACCATCTTCTGCTACTGGCGCTTTGTGTGGATCATGCTCACCCAGCCCCATGTGGGGGTCCAGAGGCGGCGCCGAGCTGTGGGGCTGGCTGTCGTGACACTCCTCAATTTCTTGGTGTGCTTCGGGCCTTATAACGTATCCCACCTGGTGGGGTTTTACACGAAGAAAAGCCCCACATGGCGAGCAGAAGCTGTGGTATTCAGTTCCCTCAACGCCAGTCTGGACCCCCTGCTTTTCTATTTCTCTTCTTCAGATGTGCGCAGAGCCGTTGGAAAAGGGCTTCAGATGCTGCGACATCAGGGCTCCTCTCTGTTGGGACGCAGAGGCAGAGAGATGACAGAGATGACAAATGGGGACAGGGGTGTGAGTCAAGCAGAAGGAGTACCGAGTTCTGACTTCACCACAGACTAGGGCTGTCCCTGGACCTTCAGAGGTGCTGGGGGCTAAGTATGGGTTGAGTGGGCTGGGAGAGGGAGAAGATGAGGGTTCTAGATTCAGGAATCCTTAGACCAATCGGTTACTGAGACTGTAGGAATCTCTCTCACCTGCTGGATATTCCTTCCTGATTGAATTTTCCTTCCCAACAGAACACAGCTCCCTGACCAAAGAAGAAATGGTTAGGCATAGAAGCACGATCAGGCCATGCTCTGGAAGCAAGACGGCTAATACGAATTCAATCCTTGTGAGGTGGTTGGTAGCTGGGGATGATCAGACTGAAGCAGAGAATCCTAAAGCAATCTTGCTATAAGCTTTGACACCACACCTAGACACTGGCCTAGCTGTTGATGCTAGAAAGAAGCCAATGGGAAAGAGATGGAAGAGAAATACTAAATGAGGTCAAAGGAGACTCAGGAAAGTTCTGACCCAAGGGAACTTAGAGGAGGGGCTGAGGGCTTGGTTGGGTCTCTAATGCTTTAGATTTCTAATGTATTGATCAGACCTGATGCTTTGTAACTATGCTCCAGCCTTCTTCATGTGTGTATCTTGTCTCCCCCATTAAACTGGGAACTTCTTGAGGTCTGGGTCTTGTCTTCTCCCTCCATGGCTCCCCACACAGGTCAGGATACAGCTTGGCACCCATCAGACAGAGCTCAAGACTGACTAGCACAGGAATAGACAGCCTGGTCTGGCAGATTGAAAATCCTATATAATAAAAGGCTAATATGCAAATAGACTGAACAACCAGTTGCTATGAGGTTCGCTGACCACCAGGGGCTGCGTGCGGAACATGGTGGGTGTTGGCCGTGGTAGGATGGTGGAGCAGGTGAGCAGGGGCACCAGACCAAGGCGGGGCATCTGTTGCTGTCATTGGGGCGAGCCTCTGGTGGTTGCTGAAAATTCTTTACTCCCGTGCACAGTCCCACCCAGTGCTCATACCTGCTGCCAGCTCCTGGCACTGGCCGGGATCACCCAGTGCTGTCAGCGGGTGTGAGCAGTGCCTGCCAACCCTGATCACCCCTCAGGGCTTCTCCACCTTCCCCTGCTCCTGAGGGGGGATCAGGACAGCAGCCGCTGCTTGCACCGGCTGCTGGTGCCATGGCCCCAATCACTCTGTGCTGTCAGTGCATGGGAGAGGAGGCAGGAGCAGGGCTGCCAGCAGCAGACAGAGGATCTGGGTTGTGGGGGGAGGGGCCGAGACCCGCCCCTGTTCCCACCTCAGCCTTGCGGCCCACAGTTCCTTTTAAGGTGCATGAATTCGTGAACTGGGCCCCTAGTAAAGATTATAAAACTCTGAAGTGAGTGTCCAAAGTTTTCGTAACATTTCTGCAAGCAGAGGGAGGGCAAAAATGGGATGAAGACCCAGACTCAGCAGCAAAGGGGGAAGGTAATGAGTCTGAAACCACAGAAACATTTTGTTGTTGTTGTTGTTGTTAATGCTCACCCAAGGCTATTTTTCCATTGCTTTTCAGAGAGTAAAAGTGGGTGGAGAGAGAGAGAGAGAGAGAGAGAGAGAGAGAGGGAGAGAGAGAGAGAGAGAAATTGATTGGTTGCTTCCCACATACGCCCCAAACTGGGGCAGGGAGCAAACCTGCAACTGAAGTACGTGCCCTTGACCAGGAATCAACAACCCCATGACCCTTCAGTGCACGAGCCGACGCTCCAACCACATGGGCCACAGCCACAGGAACATTTTAAGGTAAAGATGTAATGAAAGTGGATTAAGTGAGGGGACTGACATAATCCTGTTTAGATTGATGAATAGAGACTGGATTTAGAAAGGGAATGTGGGCTGAGTCCTGATTCAAAGTTATCAGCGTCCACAGGGGCTTAAAACATCCTACTCTCCTGCTTAGAGACCTGTAGGGTTTCCTTATCATCAAAAGTTTTCCTCTCAGGAACTCATATAATACCATTACCTGCTTTGTATCCTCTCCCCCTCCCCAATTCCATCGACCTAACTCATTTCTCTACAATAAGGACCCCTAAACCACTCTGTCTAGGTAACTGACCCTCCAGACCCTAGCCTAGTGGTTTGCAACAGAGGCTATATGTCAGAATTACATGTAGAGATATATAAATAACACAAGTAAAATCTACTGACTCAGAATCTTGGGGGGAAGGTTGTGGGGGGAGGCAACAGGCGAGCTTTAAAAAGCTCCCCAGGTGATGATGATAGACAGTTCGGTTGGGAATCACTGGCCTAGCTTGGGGGCCCAATATGTCAAAAAAAATTATTCTTGGGACCTTTCCTGCTTATAAGTCCCCCTTACCTCAACCCCATGCACCCCCATCTGCTGATCGTTTCTTATAAAACCCCATATTTACTTTCTTCAAAAAAACTTCCCTTATTACCTCCATCTAATTGAGAGCTCATTTTCTCTCTTTTCCTTCCTCAAAACAACACTGGACTGGTGTCATAAGAGCCCTGACTTCAGTGTTGATTCTGCTTACTAGCTGCTTGAACTTGAGCAAGTCACACCTCCAGCCTCCATTTCCAAATCATAATCATGAAGGCAATGTATGCCTCCCAGGGTCATTCTGAGGATTTAAATGAGACTGCATATATAAAACTGCTGAGAAATTATAGAGTATTAGCTGTAACTCTAATATAGCAACTGAAGCACAGATAAAAATTTAAATTCAAGTAGAAATATAAAATGATGAAAACAATATTTTAGCCAACTATGTAGGACTAGAGGCCCGGTGCACAAAAATTTGTGCACTGGCGGGGGAGGTTGGAGGGGGGGGTGTCCCTCAGCCCCACTTGTGCCCTCTCACAGTCGGGGACCCCTCGAGAGATAACCACCTGCTGGCTTAGGCCCGCTCCCTGGGTGGCAGATGGCAGACCCTATCCCTCGATGCCTGCCCCACCTCCCCGGTCACGCACACGGCAGGGCCGATCCGGGGGTTGGGGCACCGCCCCGGGTCGGGTCGCACACGGGACGCCCCGGGCAGGTCCCACACGAGATGCCCGGATGGAGGCCGGGCGGGCTGGCCGATCACTGCTGCACCGCCCGGCTGCCCCTGGTCAGGTCGCACACGGACGCCCACCACCCCGGGTCGCAGATAGCAGGCCCAGATGGTGGCAGGGCAGGTGGGATGGCGCTGTCCCGCCCTGCCTGCAGTATGCAAATTAGCCACCATCTTTGTTGGTGGTTAATTTTCATATCGGGCTGATTAGCCAATGGGAGGAGTAGCGAAGTTACGGTCAATTACCATGTTTGTCTATTATTAGAAAAGATAGTTTGATAGTAATATGTGAGGGGAAAAATCTGGGATTTTCAGATGTATTACACCTCCCAAAAAAGCTAATTTGATTTGGGGTAGTATGAAAACGGCATCTAAACAAGGTGATTATCTCACTCCACTGAGGTCTATTCAGTAACATGTTCAGTACTGAGCAACACATTTTATAAAGGACATTAACTCAAGGAATCAAAGGATAATAACTTGGTTATCAGAAAAATAAAAAAAATGTTTTGGAGACTTAAAACCTAATAAAAAATAAAATAACAGCAACACATTAAATGCCAGACACTGTTCTAGAGAAAGAGCCCAAGATGATGAAGGAAACTTTCCAAGATCAATGGGTGAGAGGGAATTTGAATCCAGGTTTTTCTGACACCAAAATGCCTGCTTTCTTCACTGACACATGAGAGCAAGTAAGAATGCTGGCCATGTGGCTTGAACAAGATAAGTTCCACTGTATGGAAGATGCATTCCTATGCAGCCCACAAGGACGAACAAGGGATATGGGCAAAAGAGGCAGGGAGTTACATCTTAGAGAGTCAGGGATGTTTAAAATGGAATTGATGTCCTAGCCCAGCGGTTCTCAACCTGTGGGTCGCGACCCCTTTGGGGGTCAAATGACCCTTTCACAGGGGTCACCTAAGACCATTGGAAAACACATATATAATTACATATTGTTTTTGTGATTAATCCCTATGCTTTAATTATGTTCAATTTGTAACAATGAAATTGGGGGTCACCACAACATGAGGAACTGTATTAAAGGGTTGCAGCATTAGGAAGGTTGAGAACCACTGCCCTAGCCGGTTTGGCTCACTGGTTGGAGTATCAGCCCATGGACTGAAGGCTCCCAGATTTTATTCCGGTCAAGGGCACATACTGGTTGGGGCGCCTGCGGGAGGCAACCAATCCATGTGTCTCTTTCACATCAATGTTTCTCTCTCTGTGTCTCTCCCCCTCCCTTCCATTCTGTCTAAAAATCAATGGAGAAAACATCCTCAGGTGAGAATTAATTAAATAAAGTAAAATGGAATTGACTCATTCAATAAGTAACCGCTCCCCAGTCTCCAGGAATGTCAAAGTAGAACATAGAAAACACCTGTTTTAGGATGTTGAGGAAACTCACACATCTGGTAAGAACTGAACTAGTACTACCAAACCCTTCCAACTTGAGATTTCCCAGAGTTTTAGGGACATAGCTGCTCCTGCTGATCAGGAAAGTGCAAGAAAATTTCTGGACCTGGTCTGAGATTTTAAGGGTGAAACTAGCTACTCACTAACAAGTATTTGATCTTCATTAAGTCACTTGATATATATTTTTATATCTAATCTAATAAAAGAGAAACATGCAAATTGACCGTACCTTCGCTACTCCCAAAGCCATGCCCACCAGCCAATCAGAGCGACTATATGCAAATTAACCCAACCAAGATAGTGGCCGGCAGCCACGGAGCTGGAGCCAGCAGGAGGCTTGGTTGCCCCGGCGATAGAGGAAGCCAAGCTTCCCACCTGCCCTGGCCGGCTGTGGCCTCCACTCAAGGCAACACAGTTTCAATTATAGAAGATAAATAAATTCCAGATACCTGCTTCCAGCCAGCCTCCACTGGGAGTTTGGGAGGCTGGGGGCCGAGGCCAGCCTGCAGACAGCCATCAGCCCCTCACCCAGGCTGGCTGGCCAGGCACCCCAGCGGGGACCCCCACCCTGAAGGGGCTGTGGCCAGCTTGCAAACAGTCATCAGCCCCTCACCCAGACTGGCCAGGCACCCCAGCAGGACCCCCCACCCTGAAGGGGGTGTGGCCAGCCTGAAAACAGCCCTCAGCCCCTCACCAGGCTGGCCAGGCACCCCAGTAGGGACCCTCACCCTGAAGGGGGTTTGGCAAGTCTGAAAATGGCCCTCAGCCCCTCACCCAGGCTGGCCAGGCACCCCAGCAGGACCCCCACATGATCTGGGACACCTTCAGAGCAAATCAGCCAGCCCCCACCCATGCACTAGGCATATAATAAAAGGGTAATATGCAAATTGACCCTAACAGCAGAACGACTGGGAATGACTGGTCACTATGACACACACTGACCACCAGGGGGCAGACACTCAATGCAGGAGCT
>NW_005356042.1:1022400-1057837 GCF_000412655.1 Myotis brandtii | reverse complement strand
AAATATCTATTTAATTATATAAATATATATAATTTCTCACTTATTCACTGGGAAATTAGTAATTCAATTGTTCGACAAATATGAATTAATTACCTACTATAAGCTGGGTTATACAGAAGCTGGGGAGGCAGAGTGTATGACAGACAAGCTATCTAGTCTTGGGGCTTCCATTGTAGTGGGAAAAAATAGTTAATAAAAAAAGTAAACAAATGAACCACCAGGGTAATTTCAGAATGTGGCAAATGGTTTTTACAAACAGATATGGGATACAGGAGAAGTATAAGGAGGGATTTGAGAGGGTTTAGAAGATTCTCTTGAGTCAGTGATGGTCAGCTGAGACCTGAATAAGGAGAAGTTGCCCATTGGAAGGGCATTCTAGAAACAGGAACTGCTGGTGCAAAGGCCCTGAGGAGGGGGAAACCTTAGCACCTCAAGGCCAGGGGGGTGCCTAGAGAGGTGTTTTGCAAATGTAAGCATGTATTCGAATCACGTGGAGCGTTTGCTGAAGCATGACTTAATCTTCCCTCCCCACAGGTTCAGAATCCGTAGGTTTGGGATGGGACCCAAAAGTTTGTATTTCTAACCATCCCAGGTAATACTGCTGCTGGTGGTTCAGAGACCACACTTTGAGAACCACTGGGCCAGAATATTGTGAACTCGGGAGAGTGAGCGATGGAAGATGATGTTAAGGAGGTCAGCAGAAACCAGACCATGCCAAGTTTTTTAGGCCACAGATAGGAGTTTGAATTTATTCTAAGAAGTTTTGAAGTCATTAGAGTAAGAGAGTGGAATGATATGTTTCCATTTTAAGGTGATCATTCTGGTGTCTGTGCCTACCGTGGAAGGAAGATGGTAGTTAGGTTAAGGAGATAATGTGCATGACAGAGTTAAGAAACCATAAAGTGCTATAGCGAACATGCAGGGTTTTCATCAGGCTGGTAGCTCTGTCAAAGTGGAGCTGCTTCCTCTTTCATTAGAATACAAGTTTTGCATCTACCTAATAAAGAGATGTCCCCAGTGGTGTGCTAGAAAATGTTTCACGGCCAGTTCTTGAGATGGAAGGGAGTAAGGAGCAGGGGGTTAGGAAAGGCCCTGAGTTGTTGCACTTGCCAATTTCTATGGCAGACACATTCCATCAGGGCCAATTTTTACCTGCATGAAGACACTGAATATGGGTTTGACAAGAAATGCTAATAATCAGCTCTTGCAAGCCAACTCAAGCCCATCACTAGATATACTCCCAGCACATATGCTCAACTGGCAGACAGATCACATTCTACTTGGGAAAACTTTCTCTCTGCCTGGCGACATTTAGTACAAGGCTCTGGCACAATAAACACTAGCTACATGTGGCTGCTGGGCCTGATCCAAGAGAATCCGGGTGGCTGGTTAGATTGCCAGACTCCTCTGAACCCCCTGCAGATGACATATGGGTAAACAGAAATATTAGTGTCTGGTTAATGAATAACACAGACAGCAGCCATAGAGCCACTGCTAGGAAACGGGGGTGGAGGGATCTGGCTCAACCTGACCTAGGAAAGGGGAACCTGCATTAACTATCTCACTTCCTCTTTCTGTTGTGCCCCTTCCTCAGAAATTCTCATCTGACCACACAGTCAGAGTTCATGTGTAGTGTGGTTTTGTGGTGATCACTGTGGTGAGAAGGCAGGGGTGGGCTAGGCTGGAAAGGGTCTGAAGGAAGACACAGCCAAGATTCCAAATCCGCTCCCTTAAACCTTCCTGCCCCTTAGCTCCAGGTTTCTGATCTCTCTCTCTCTCTCTCTCTCTCTCTCTCTCTCTCTCTCTCTCTCCAGCTTTCTCTACTTCCTGTGGTTAGATACTTAGACCCCATTTTTTTTCTTTTCTTTATTTTTCTCTAGTCACAGGAAATGAGGACATTTCTCATCTACCAATTGCACATTCAACCAGGAAATTGGGCCAAAGATCTCTAATCTCTCAGAAGCAGTAGTCCAGTAACCTACCTGGCAAAGTTTCAAATGTCTGAAAAGGTAGACGAGAATTTAGCTTTCCCCAATACATAAACACATGCCCCCTCCCACTCTGTATCTTCCTAATATACTTACATTATAGTTGTGTTGGATATTTACATTATTGTGACTATATAAATAGGGGGTTTCTATAGTAAACTATAATTACTTTTTCTACCCTGTACAACTTTACCCCCACCACCCGGAATTAATAATTGCCTTAGTTTTTATTTACTTAGTTTTCTATATATTTATCACTAATTCCTCCCCAAACTCTTTGCCAGTTATCTTTTTTCCTCTCAAGACCTTCAGAGGTATTAGTAGGATATGGATTTCATCTTCCTAAAGAAATCTCTCGCCCTAACCAGTTTGGCTCAGTGGATAGAGCATTGACCTGGGGACTAAAGGGTCCCAGGTTCAATTCCGGTCAAGAGCATGTACCTTGGTTATGGGCACATTCCCAGTGGGGGGTGTTCAGGAGGCAGCTGATTGATGTTTCTCTCTCATCTGATGTTTCCAACTCTCTATCCCTCTACCTTCCTCTCTGTAAAAAATCAATAAAATATATATTTTTAAAAATCACTAAAAAAAAATCTCTCCCAGGACCTTCTGACCTGCTTCTGGCCTGGTGGTAGTATATGCCAGGTATACAGCTGGCCCCTGGACACTCGTGGGAGGCCTTTTGCTTCTCTGTTCTCATTTCTCTTCCTTGGTTTATGTCCTCTACCAGCTTCTTTAGAAAGCATTTCAAGACTGTGAATGTCAGAAAATGTCTTTATTCTGCCTTCATGTTTAATTCATATTGGGCTATGTATGGAATTCTAGATTGGAAATCATTTTTCTTCAGAATTTTCAAGGCATTGCCTTCTAGCTTCCAGTCTTGCTAAAAGTTTCCAATATATTCTGATTTTTGATTTCTTATATGAGGCCTATATTTTTCTCATTGAAAGCTCAAAGTGTCCTTACCTTTCTCGCAAGTATTCTAAAATCATCCATTGTGCTAGGCACTCAATGGACTCGTAATCTGCAGATTAATTAATATCCTTCAATTTGGAGAAATTCTCTTAAAATATTTTGTAATTATTTTCTTTCCGTCGTTGTCTCTTCTCTATTTCCAGAACTCTTATTATTTGGGGGATATTGAACCTCCTAAACTGGCCCACTAATCTCCCTTTTCTCCCATTTTCTATCTCTCAATCTTTTTGCTCTGCTTTCTGTGAGATTTCCTCAAGCTTACATTCCAGCTCTTCTATTTATTTTTTCCTTTTTGCTATCACTCTTCATTTTTAAGCACTTTCTTTTATTATTGATCTTGTCTTATGGTTGTAATATCCATTTGGATCTCTCTTTGAAGAATGTTCATCTCCCTACTCTGAGTTGCCTTTTTTGGTTTCCATCTTCTATGATACAAGTTGTCATCAGATATCTGATATTCCTTGACATCTGCTTATCTTGACAAGAAGAAAGGGAACTAATCTTTTATATATATATGCAGGGTTTGCTTTAAAGACAGAAAAGAAAAAGGAAAGGAATGGAAATATGGAAAATCTCAATAACTATTGAATCATGGTAATGGATGAATTGGGTTCTATTGTACTATTCCCTCTACTTTTGATGTTGCTTGAAAATATCTACACTAATAAAAGACAAAGATGCTAATTGACCGTTCCTTGGCTACGCCCATCAGCCAATCAGAAGAATATGCAAATTAACCCAACAAAGATGGCCGTTAAATTTGCATACTGCAGGCAGGGCGGGGCGGCGCCGTCCGCCCCCTGCCCCGCCACCACCCAGGCCTGCCGTGTGCAACCAGGGGCGGCAAGGTGGGGCAATGCCATCCACAGCCCGCCCCACCGCGGGATCGGGCCTGTCGTGGGTGACCCGGGGAGGTGGGCAGGCACCACGGGATAGGGCCTGCCATCTGCCACCCGGGGAGTGGGCCTAAGCCAGCAGGTGGTTATCTCCCAAGGGGTCCCAGACTGTGAGAGGGCACAGGTCGGGCTGAGGGACACACACACACACCCCCTGCCAGTGCACAAATTTTTGTGCACCGGGCCTCTAGTTCACAATAAAAATGTGGTTGATGGAGGATTCAATTCCTTAAGGGCTGTGGAACTGAGGGCCTCAGTTTCTCACTGGCTGTGGGCTGGAGGCCTCCCTCAGTTCCTTACCATGTAGGCTTTCCCTAGAACAGCTGGCTTCCACCAGAACAAGAAAACAAGAGAGGACAAGATGAAGGCAGTCTTTTTATAAACCTAATCTTCAAAGTGATCATTTGTTTTTGCTCAGCTCATTCTCAAAGGGAGAGTGAATACAAGGAGGTGGGATTGCTGGGGTCATCTTGCAGGCTGCCCTCCATTGGTACTAAATAATGAATGAAAGCTGTGAGCACATGGATTAGGCTTCACTGAAGGGTGATTCAGCAGGGCCATTTAGTTGGGGGAACCTCCAATGTCAATATTTAGGGATTTTCTTCTTGGGCTGATCAAATTTCCCAGAAAAAAAATTTCTGTTCTCCTGTAGGGTGAAAGTTGGACTGCCATGCCTGGCCTGCATGGCTCAGTGGTTGAGCATCAGCCTATTAACCAGGAAGTCACCATTTGATTCCCGGTCAGGGCACATGCCCGGTTTTCAGGCTCAGTCTCCAGTGTAGGGCATGCAGGAGGCAGCCAATAGATGATTCTCTCTAATCATTGATGTTTCTATCTCCCTCTCCCTTCTTCTCTGAAATCAATAAAAACATATTTTTAAAAAAAGAAATTTGGACTGCCAGAAATTTAGAAGTCAAATGGAAAAGAGAGCTGGGATGGGGGTTGGGGTGTCTCAAGATCTAACATTCCTTTAATCTCTTATTTATATTACTAGAGGCCCAGTGCACAAAATTCGTGCACAGGGGGGTCCCCTCAGTCCAGCCTGCACCCTCTCCAATCCAGGACCCCTCAGGGGATGTCTGACTGCCGGTTTAGGCCATCCCTATCACAATCCTGGACTGCTGACTCCTAATCTCTCACCTGCTTGCCTGCCTGCCTGGTAGCCCCTAACTGTCCCCCTGTGCCGGCCTGATCGCCCCTCACTGCCTCTGTGTGCTGGCCTGATCACCCCTAACTGCCCCCCCTGCCAACCTGGTCACCCCTCCTGATTGCCCACAACTGCCCTCCCCTGCTGGCCCGGTCACCCTTAACTTCCCTCCCTTGCCAGCCTGGTCACCCCTAACTGCCCTCCCTTGCCAGCCTAGTTGTCCCTAACAACCCTCCCCTGCCAGCCTGGTTGCCCTTAACTGTCCTCCCCTGCAGGCCTTATCGCCTCCAACTGCCCTCCCCTGCTGGCCCGGTGACCCCTAACTGCCCTCCCTTGCCAGCCTGGTCACCCATAACTGCCCTCCCTTGCCAGCCTGGTCGCCCCTAACTATCCCCCCCTGCCGGCCTGGTCACCCCAACTGCCCCCCCTGCCAGCCTGGTCACCTCTCACAGGCCCCCCGCCAGCCTGGTTGCCCCACACAGCCTGCTGTTCAGTCGTTTGGTCATCCCTCACTAACCCCCCTGCTGGCCTGGTCATAGGCAGCCATCTTGTGAGGGCATGAGGGTTAATTTGCATATCACCTCTATATTATATAGGATGTTGCTCCCTCTTCCAACTGTGCCTGGTATCTCACATTCCAAAGACCCTGTGTGTTATCCTCTCTAAAGAATAAAACTCCAGTCTTTCCCTGGGTGAGGGGCAGTTGCCTCACATCAGGAAATTGGGGTAGAGATCGGGGATTCTTTTCAAATAAACTTTCAACCAATCTTCCTTATGTTAGCTTGCCCTTCGCCCTCATTTTCCAGAAGTGCTTATTGCCTCACAAACTTTATGTGCATCCTGCAGTAGAAATTTGGTTGAATCTTGGCTTTTTCCACTACTGGCATAAGATTCAACTTTCATAGGTCTGCCAAGTCAGTTACCAGTTATCATTTGTTCATCTGCTTTTCAACTCCCAAAATATTGGTGTCATTTCATCCTCTTTTGTTCTTCTTCCTATCCTTATGGTTTAGTGTCTTTCTACTAGTAAATGATCTCTTTACTGTCATTATAGTGATTTCAGGACGGAGCCAAAGGAGATGGGTGTATTCAATTCATTAGCCTCAAATATTTCTTTTTTATTATTACTTGTTAATTTATGTGTTTATTGTCTGTCTTCCTCTCTTGACTGTGGCTTCCAAGATAACATGTCTATTTTGTTCAGCTGTATATCCCCAGCACCCAGAACAAATCAATTTTCTGGCAAAGGAAACTTGCTACTCACTATCAACATGTTGGTGGCAGATTCAGGTCTCCTGAGTTTCCATCCAGTGCCCTTCCTTCCATAGCATGGGTGGATTTTGCTAACTAAAGATGCCTGACAAGTTATAAAGTGCTTTACATGTTACAAAGTGGTTTTAGGATCTTATCTCCTTTGATCTTGACAACAGCCCATGGGCCAGGTAGAAAAATATTACTAGTGGCCAATTCTTGGCAAGAACTCTCCTGTGTTAAAAGAATCACCAACCTTGTTCCTGACCTTTCATCGCAGGCCACTGCCATTTGTCTTGCCCCTCCCAACACTTCCTCTGCAAATGGGACTTTTAAGTCTTGTCATTTCTCAAAGAAATAGTCCTCAAGAATCCAAGACCAGCTTTCTCATAAAGAGGAAAATAGATACAAGAGCCTTTGAGCAAAGAGAATGTCTAAGTTTTGCATGGTCGGAGAAGAAAAGTGGGATTGTCCAAATCAGTATAACAGAGAGAGGAGGTTGGTACTGGAAGGGGGCTTAGATCCTGGAAGGAGAGGGATAGTCCCAGAACTGAAGCGTAGTCTGTGTATAGTGGGGAGAGAGGCAGGATGAAAATAACCATATACCATAATCAGTAGACTCTTTTTTAAAAAGAAAAGCAATAATCCTATATAATAGAAGCCTAATATGCAAATTGTCCCCTTGAACAGAGTTCCGCTGGGAGTTCCACCGCTCGACCAGTTGCTATGAGGTGCACTGACCACCAGGGGGCAGACACTCCAACCTATAGGTTAGCTTGCTGCAGGTGCTGGTGGGCTGGACTGGAAAGTGAGGTATGAGGTGAGAGCCATCAGGAAGCTCCCAGGGTTTGGCCAGAGCCCCAGGCAGAGGCGGGTGGGGGCAGCGTTCTCAGTGCACAATTTATAATCTTCAGAGCTGCTTCTTTGCATTTGTTAAGTTTCACTAACTACTCCAGGAGAATGGGTAACACCATTACAGGGGGACAGGCCGGGTGCGCCTCTCTGAGGCCAAGGGGCAGCCTCCGGCTCCTGGGGATGCAGCAGAGAGGGGGGCGGGGCTGAGTCAGAGAAACCGAGTCAAAAACTTGAAAAGAAGCCAGAGGCAGCGAGGGGCGAGGGTGACAGCTGCACAGGGGCCTAGAAAAGCAGCTGGGTGGGGGCAGCCCTAGGAGCCCGGTGCCTCTCCCACTGGACAGGCTCCACGTCCCTCCCTCCTCCCTGTGACCTGTCACCCCAGCTCTCCTCCAAGGCCAGCCTGGGCTTGCCCCACACAGCCCCGCCCCGCCCCACACAGCTTTTGGGGAGCTCCTCCCCATAGGAGAAAGGGAGAGGCTGCAGACAGGAGGTCGCAGGAGGAGGGGGTAGAGCAGGACCCACCAAGTTAGATGGGGGGGAGGAAGGGAGAGACCCCACAGGACTGGGGATAGAGATGGGCGGGGAAGGATGGCTATGCGGAAGCATCGCCCTTGGTTAAAGTAGAAATCCTGACCCCATTTTACAGACCCCAGCAGAGTGTGTGTGTGTGTGGCGGGGAGGGGTGCGGGGAGGTGGAGAGCAGGGATGTTTGATTCATGGCCTTCTTATTTTTATTTTTGTTAATATATTTTTATTGATTTCAGAGAGGAAGGCAGAGGGAGCGAGAGATATAAACATCAATGATGAGAGAGAGAGAATCTATCTGCTGTCTCCTGCATGCCCCCTACTGGAGATTGAGCCCGCAACCCAGGAATGTGCCCTTGACCAGAATCGAACCCAGGACCCTTCAGTCTGCAGGCCATGGCTCTATCCACTGAGCCAAACCATCTAGAGCAACGCACCGCCTATTTAAAACCACTGCAGTAGGCTGAGCAGGGGTCTTACCACAATGGTGTTACCTGATAATGAGGGTGTCTCTCCTTAAGTTGGGGTAATCGGAACTGCAGCGAAGTAAAGAAACACCCATCGAGCCTGCAAAGGGTTTCCATGCACACAATGCAATTTACTTTGTGTGGCAGCTGCAGAGGGCGAGCAGAGCCTTGGAAGGACATGAGGTCTGCAAGACCAGGGGCTGGAGGGAAAGTGTGTGCTGAGCATTCCGCACTGTGAATTACCATCTATATATATAAAAGCCGAATATGCTAAATATCTGACTGAGCGGTCGACTGACTGGTCACTATGACGTGCACTGACCACCAGGGGGCAGACGCTCCAACTGATAGGTTAGCTTGTTGCTGGGGTCTGGCCGATCGGGACTGGGCAAGACAGGGCCAGACACACCCTGGAGCCCTCCTGCAGTCCCTCCCGCGGTCCCTCCCCAGCCACCAGCCCTGATCGACCCCGATTGGGACTGGGCGAGATGGCCCTGATCAGCCCCAATCACCGGTCAGGCGGAGGACCCCACCCTTGTACAAATTTCGTGCACCGGGCCTCTAGTATAATCATAAAGCCAGTTACAAAATACTCTAAACAGCAGGTTCTGTAAAACAATGACATCACGATCTTAAGATCTAAGATGAGCATGGTCTAAATTCTGCCTGAAGTCCCACCAGTGAAAAGTAAAAGCACTGTACCAGTTAATAATGCGGATTTTTTTTCAATAGATGGAGTTACACATATGTTGATATATATGCGATTTGATATGCATGCTGTTTTGTTGTATTGACAGCAAACTTCAAAACTTCATATGTCAAATTTGCTGAAGGTGTTAACATTACAGATATTTTTATGCTTAAAAATGTCAGATTTTGTGCAAAAAAAAGAGCATTTGCGGGAAGTTTTAATTCATTACTTTATTCTGAAGAAAAAGTTATCATATACTTCAGGAAGCTTATGGTGAACATGCTCTATTCCAAGATACTTGTGAACGCTGGTTTAAATGCTTTAAAAGTGATGATTTCGATGTGAAAGACGAAGAATGTCCAGGTCAACCAAAAAGTTTGAAGACCAACAATTACAAGCATTATTGGATGAAGATGCGTGTCAAACTCAAAAACAACTTGCAGATAGATTAAACGTTGCTCAGCAAACAATTTCTGATCATTTACAAGCAATGGGAAAGATTTTAAAGGAAGGAAAATGGGTGTCACATCAACTGAACGAAAGACAAATGGAAAACCGAAAAGTCATCAGTAAAATGTTGCTTCAACAGCATGAAAGAACGTCTTTTTTGCATCGAATTCTAACTGGCGATGAAAAGTGGATTTATTTTGAGAATCCCAAATGCACAAAATCATGGGTTGATCCAGGTCAACCATCAACATCGATTGCAAGGCCAAACTGCTTCGGAAAGAAGAAAATGCTCTGCGTTTGGTGGGATCAGGAAGGTGTGGTGTATAATGAGCTTCTAAAACCAGGTGAAACCGTTAATTCTGATCACTACAGACAACAAATGATCAATGTGAACCATGCTTTGATTGTGAAATGACCAGAATGTTCCAGAAGACACAGCAAAGTAATTTTGCTTTATGATGATGCACCATCGCACACTTCAAAACCAGTTAATGACACGTTAAAAGATCTTGCCTCGGAAGCATTAACCCACCCGCTGTATTCATCAGACCTTGCTCCTTCAGATTACCACTGTTCTGATCGATGGCACACGCACTTTCTGGGCAGCACTTCAAAACATACGAAGAAGTGGAAAGTTGGGTCTCTGAATGGTTTGCCTCAAAACAAGAAAAGTTCTATTGGGATGATATCCGCAAATTACCTGAAAGATGGGGGAAATGTGTAGCTAGCGATGGACATTACTTTGAATAAAGCAATTTTGATGTTTCTCTTGAAATTATCATTTTTTCTTTGATTACAAAATTCGCCATTATTAAACAGTACACCTAGTACATGGTCCCCTTGAGGAAAACAAGATGTGACCTCAAAAATCACACCAAGTCCCAAGAGCACAGGTCACAAAGATAAAATGCGCCCCCACGTTTTTTTCTTGTTACTTGCTGTCCTCTTGGAATCTGCCTGCCACCTTGTGGGTAAATGAGGTTATTGCCTGCATCCAAACCTAGGAGACCCAGGCACCCCAGAGGCTAAGGCTGTTATTCACATGCAGCCAGGAATCTCTCAAAAGCAGAAAAGGGGTCCACCTCCTTAAACTTGCATCAAATAAAGATGAATCTTGATGTGGGAAGAGACTCAAGACATCTTCCTAAGCTACAAAAACAGTTGCAGAAGAGCATAAAAGAAAACAGTATTGTCTATAATGTTAAAATAAGTATATAATAATCTATACTAATAAAAGTGTAATATGCTAATTAGACCAGATGACCTTCTGGACAAAGCCGGGGCTGCAAGGGAAGCCTGGGTCCCAGGTGCCGGAGGGAAGCCGGTGCTGGCAGCCGGGGGAAGGAAGGCCTACTCTTGCATGAATTTCATGCACCGGGCCTCTAGTAATAATAATAATGATAAAAGCACTAAGTGTCCTGAGATCTTCAACATGCGGGCACAGTGCTAAGCCCTCTGCATGCATTCTCTCCCCCACCCCAGGCCTCCACCACCCTATTGTCTGTGTTCATGGGTTATGCATACAAGTTCTTTAGTTGATCTCTTCCCACCCTCCCCATTCTTCCCCACCTTCCCTCTGAGATTCCACAGTCTGTTCCATGCTTCTATGTCTGGATCTATTCTGTTCATCCATTTATTTTGTTCATTAGATTCCACATATGAGTGAGATCATGTGATAGTTATCTTTCTCTGACTGGCTTATTTTGCTTAGCATAATACTCTTCAGGTACCTCCATGCTGTCTCAAATACTAAGAGATCCTTCTTTTTTTAAATATATTTTCATTGATTTCAGAGAGGAAGGCAGAGGGAGAGAGATATAAACATCAATGATGAGAGAGAATCATTGATCGGCTGCCTCCTGCACGCCCCCCCACTGGGGATCAAGCCCGCAACCCAGGCATGTGCCCTTGGCTGGAATCAAACCTGGGACCCCTCAGTCCGCAGGCTGATGCTTTATCCACTGAGCCAAACCGGCTAGGGCAAGAGATCCTTCTTTTTTACTGTTGCATAGTATCCCATGGTGTAAATGTACCATAGCCTTTTTATCCACTCATATATTGATGGGCATTTGGACTGTTTCCAGAACATAGCTATGTAAATTGCACTGCTATGAACATAGGGGTGCATACATTCTTTCTGATTGGTGTTTCAGGTTTCTTAAGATATATTCCTAGAAGTGGGATCACTGGGTCAATTGGCAGTTCCATATTTACTTTTTTGAGGAAATTCCATACTGTTTTCCATAATGACTGCACCAGTCTATATTCCCACCAGCAGTGCACTAGGGTTGCCTTTTCTCCACATCCTCACCAGCACTTGTCATTTGTTGATTTGTTGATGGTAGCCATTCTGACAGGTGTGAGGTGATACCGCATTGTCCTTTCAATTTGCATCTCTCTGATAATCAGTGACTTTGAGCATTTTTTCATATGTCTCTTGGACATCTGAATGTTTGCTTTGGAGAAGTATCTATTTAGGTCCTTTGCCCATTTTTCAATTGCATTGTTTGTCTTCCTTTTGTTAAGTTGTATGAGTTCCTTATATATTTTGGATATTAACTCTTCATCAGATGTATCATTGCCATATATATTCTCCCATACAGTGGGCTCCCTTTTCATTTTGTTCATGGTTTCTTTTGCTGTGCAGAAGATTTTTATTTTGATACTAGAGGCCCAGTGAATTCATGCCCTGGGGGAAGGGAGGGTGTCCCTCAGCCCAGCCTGCACCCTCTCCAATCTGGGACCCCTCGGGATTGGGTCTAAACCGGCAGTCAGACATCCCTCTCACAATCCAGGACTGCTGGCTCCTAACCACTCACCTGCCTGCCTGATTGACACCTAACTGCTCCCCTGTGGGCCTGATCGCCCCCAACTGCCCTCCCCTGCAGGCCTGGTCCCCCCCCCAACTGCCCTCCCCTGCCAGCCATCTTGTGACAACATGGGGGCAGCCATCTTGTGACGATGTGGGAAGTGGCCACCTTGTGGTGGCAGTTTTGTGACAACATGGGGGCGGCCATCTTGTAACAACGTGGGGGTGGCCATCTTGTGATGCGAGGGCATGAGGGTCAATTTGCATATTACCTATTTATTATATAGGATAGTCCCATTTGTTTATTTTCTCCTTAGTTTCCTTTGTCCTAGGAGATGTATCTGCAAACATATTGCTATGAGACATGTCTGAGATTTACTGTCATGGCTTCCTCTAGAATTTTTATGATTTCATTACTTACATTTAAGTATTTTGTCCATTTTGAGTATATTCTTGTGTATGGTGTCAGTTGGTGGTCTAGTTTCATTTATTTGCATGTACCTGTCCAATTTTCCCAACACCATTTATTGAAGATACTGTCTTAACTCCATTGTATGTTCTTGCCTCATTTGTCAAATATTAATTGAGTGTAATGTCTTATGTCAATTTCTGGAGTCTCTGTTCTGTCCCATTGATATATACACCTTTTCTTGTGCCAGTACCAGGCTGTTTTGATATCTGGTATTGTGATCCCTCCAACTTTGTTCTTTTTCCTCAAGATTGCTGCAGCTATTCGGGGTCTTTTTTGGTTCCACATACATTTTTGGAGTATTTGTTATAGACCTTTGAAATATGTTATTGGTATTTTCATAGGGCTTGCATTGAATCTGTAGATTGCTTTGAGTAATATGGACATTTTAATGGTGTTAATTCTACCAATCCATGAACACAGTACACTAGTATTCTTCCACGTGTTCATATCTTCTTCTATTACTTTGTTCAACGTTCTGTAGTTTTCTGAGTACAAGTCTTTTACCTCCTTAAGTTTATTCCTAAGTATCTTAATTTCTTAATTGCAATGGTAAATAGGATTGTTTGTTTAGTTTCTCTTTCTTAGAATTCATTATTGATGTATAAAAATGCCATTGATTTTTGGATGTTAATTTTGTATCCTGCTACATTGCTGAATTCATTTATTAAATCTAATAGTTTTTTAATGGGATCTTTAGGGTTTTCTATGTGCAATATCATGTCATCTGCAAATAATGAGAGTTTTACCTCCTCCTTTCAATTTGGAAGCCTTTTATTTCTTCTTCTTATCTGATTGCTGTGGCTAGGACTTCCAGTACTATCTGTGCTAATAAAAGCCTAGGTGGTCCTTGTGCCGCCACAAGATGCCCGCCACAAGATGGCCTCCACAAGATGGCCGCACATACAGCAGAGGCGAGGCCTGGTGGCCACTCTGTGCAATAAAGCCTGGGGGTCCCATGGCTCCACACAGCACGGAGGAGGCAGGTCCTGGTGGAGGAGGTGGGTTGTGGTGGGGGAGGACAGTTGTGGGTGTGAAACTAGACCACCAACTGACACCATACACTAAAAATCAGACATTTCCTGAGGGGTCCCAGATTGGAGAGGATGCAGGCCGGGCTGAAGGACCACCCCCCCTCCCCTTGCACGAATTTCATGCACTGGGACACTAGTGTTGAATAAGAGTGGTGAAAGCATACATCCCTGTCTTGTTCCTGTTCTTACTAATAGAGGAGATTGCTTTATATTTGCCCATTGAGTATGATGTTGGCTGTAGGTTTGTCATATATGGCCTTTATTATGTTGAGGTATGATATTCCCACTTTGCTGAGAGTTTTTATAAAAAATGGGTATTATATTTTGTCAAATGCTTTTTCTGCATCTATTGCTTTGATCATGTGATTTTTGCCTTTCAATTTGTTTATGTGATACTAGAGGCCCAATGCACAAAATTTGTGCAAGGACCTTGACTCCGGCCCCTGCCCACCGCCGCCACAGCCAAGGCCTCTGCCATCTCTGCTTTGGCCCCCACCCGCTGCAGTTTTGTCCTAAAGGAAGGATGTCCAGAAGGACGTCTGGTCTAATTAGCATATTACACTTTTATTATTATAGACTAGAGGCCCAGCGTGCGAAATCGCACGACACCCAGAACCGCCACACCGACGGGACCCCAGACCCACCATGCGCAAGTAGCTTGCCGCCATGAACCACCACACCGTGTGAGCCGCGAGCCCCGCCTCACCACATGAGCCATGAGCCCCTCTGTGCCATGCGAGCTGCAAGCCCCTCCGCGACACGTGAGCCCGTTTGAGCCGCAAGCCCTGCCCTGCCGCTGCGAGCAGCTCGAGGGCTGTGGGGAGGGACCAAGAGGTACTCCATGCACCTCCTGGTGACCGGTCGTTTGGTTGTTCCAGCGTTCCGGCATTATGGCCACTCACCTTTTATACTATAAATATCACTTTCATTGGTTTGCAAATATGGTACCAGTCTTGCATCCCTGGAATAAATCCCACTTGATTACGGTGTATGATATTTTAATATGTTGCTGGATCTGATTTGCTAATGTTTTGTTGAGAATTTTAGCATCTATGCTCATCAGGAATATTGGCTAGTAGTTCTCTTTCTTTGTAGTGTCTGTACTGGTTTTGGGATTAGTATAATGCTGGCCTCAGGGGGAAAAAAAACACCTTGAAAGTGTTCCTTCCTCTCAGATTTTTTGGAATAGTTTAAGGAGTATAAGTGTTAGTTCTTTGAATGTTTGGTAAAACTCCCCTGTGAAGCCGGGGTCCCAGATTGGAGAGGATGCAGGCCGGGCTGAAGGACCACCCCCCCTCCCCTTGCACGAATTTCATGCACTGGGACACTAGTGTTGAATAAGAGTGGTGAAAGCATACATCCCTGTCTTGTTCCTGTTCTTACTAATAGAGGAGATTGCTTTATATTTGCCCATTGAGTATGATGTTGGCTGTAGGTTTGTCATATATGGCCTTTATTATGTTGAGGTATGATATTCCCACTTTGCTGAGAGTTTTTATAAAAAATGGGTATTATATTTTGTCAAATGCTTTTTCTGCATCTATTGCTTTGATCATGTGATTTTTGCCTTTCAATTTGTTTATGTGATACTAGAGGCCCAATGCACAAAATTTGTGCAAGGACCTTGACTCCGGCCCCTGCCCACCGCCGCCACAGCCAAGGCCTCTGCCATCTCTGCTTTGGCCCCCACCCGCTGCAGTTTTGTCCTAAAGGAAGGATGTCCAGAAGGACGTCTGGTCTAATTAGCATATTACACTTTTATTATTATAGACTAGAGGCCCAGCGTGCGAAATCGCACGACACCCAGAACCGCCACACCGACGGGACCCCAGACCCACCATGCGCAAGTAGCTTGCCGCCATGAACCACCACACCGTGTGAGCCGCGAGCCCCGCCTCACCACATGAGCCATGAGCCCCTCTGTGCCATGCGAGCTGCAAGCCCCTCCGCGACACGTGAGCCCGTTTGAGCCGCAAGCCCTGCCCTGCCGCTGCGAGCAGCTCGAGGGCTGTGGGGAGGGACCAAGAGGTACTCCATGCACCTCCTGGTGACCGGTCGTTTGGTTGTTCCAGCGTTCCGGCATTATGGCCACTCACCTTTTATACTATAAATATCACTTTCATTGGTTTGCAAATATGGTACCAGTCTTGCATCCCTGGAATAAATCCCACTTGATTACGGTGTATGATATTTTAATATGTTGCTGGATCTGATTTGCTAATGTTTTGTTGAGAATTTTAGCATCTATGCTCATCAGGAATATTGGCTAGTAGTTCTCTTTCTTTGTAGTGTCTGTACTGGTTTTGGGATTAGTATAATGCTGGCCTCAGGGGGAAAAAAAACACCTTGAAAGTGTTCCTTCCTCTCAGATTTTTTGGAATAGTTTAAGGAGTATAAGTGTTAGTTCTTTGAATGTTTGGTAAAACTCCCCTGTGAAGCCATCCAGTCCAGGACTTTTGTTTGCTGGGAGTTTTTTATTTGTTTGTTTTTTAATTTTTTATTTTTATTACTGCTTCTATTTCATCATTTGTTATTGACCTATTCTGGTCTTCTAATTCTTCCTGATTCAGTTTTAGGAGATTGTATTTTTTTAGGAATTTGTCCATTTTGTCCACATTGTCCAGCTTGTTGGCATATTGTTGTACAGTATTTTCTTGCAATCCTTTGTATTTCTGTGATATCAGTGGTTACTTCTCCGCTTTCATTTCTGATTTTATTTCTTTGGGTCCTCTCTGTTTCTTGATGATTCTGGCTGAAGGTTCATCAATCTTGTTTATCTTTTCAAAGAACCAGTTCTTGGTTTCATTGATTTTTTTGTATTTTGTTTTTAATGTCTCTATCCTTTATTCTGCTCTAATCTTTATTATTTTCTTCCTTCTACTTACTCTGGGCTTTTCCTGTTGTTCTAATTCTTTAAGTTGTAGGATTAAATGGTTTATTATTAATTTTTTCTTGTTTTTTTGAGATAGACCTGTAATGCTATGAACTTCCCTCTCAGGACTGCTTTTGCTGTGTCCCAGAGATCTGGGGTAGTTGTGTGTTTATTTTCATTTGTTTCCAGGAAGTTTTTTATTTCTTTCTTGATCCCATTGGTAACCCATTTACTAGTATTGTTAAATACAATGCTATTTAGCTTCCATGTGTTTAAATGTTTTTGAGTGTTTTTATGGCAGTTGATTTCTAATTTCATTCCATTGTGATCTGAAAAGATGTTTGATATGATTTCAGTGTTTTTGAACTTGTAGAAACTTGTTTTGTGTCCTACCATATAGTCTATCTTTGAGAATGACCCATGTGCACTTGAGAAGAATATATATTCTTCAGCTTTGGGGTGAAATGTTCTATAAATGTCAATTAAATCCATCTGATCCAGTGTGTCCTTTAGAGTCACTGTTTCCTTGTTAATTTTTTGTCTGGAAGATCTGTCCAGTGAAGTCAGAGGGGTATTAAAGTTTCCTACTATGACTATATTGTTGTCAATCTCTCCCTTAAAGTCCACTAGAAGTTCTTCTATATATTTAGGTGCTCCTATATTGGCTGCATATATGTTTACCGGTGTTATATACTCTTGTTGGATTGATCCCTTTAGTATTATATTGTGACCTTTATTGTCTCTTGTGATGGCCTTCATTTTGAAGTCTATTTTGTCAGTTATGAGTATTGCTACTCAAGATTTTTTTTTCTATTTGCCTGGAAATTTTTTTCCATCCCTTCATTCTCATCCTGTATGAATTTGAGGGTGATCTCTTTTAGACAGTTTTTTTTTTATCCCATTCATCTACCATATGTCTTTTAATTGGAGCATTTAATCAATTTTCATTTAAGGTTATTATTTATAGGTACTTATTTATTGCCATTTTAATTCTTTATGCGTATGTTTTCTCTCTCTATTTCTTCTTCTCATTACATTCTCATTACAACTGTCTCTTTCGCATTTTTGGTGCTGGTTTGGTGGTGAAAAACTCCTTTAGGCCCCCCCCCCTCCTTTTTTTTGGTCTGGGAAGCTATTTCACCATCTATTTTAAATGATAGCCTTGCAGGATATAGTAATTTGGTTTCAGATCCTTGCTTTTCATTACCTTGAATACTTTATGCCATTCCTTTCTGGCCCTTAGAGTTTCTGATGTGAAATCAGCTGACAGCCTCATGGGAGCTCTTTTGTAGGTAACAATTTTTTTTTCTCTTGCTACCTTTAAGGTTCTCTCCTTCCTTGTCTTTAATTTTTGGCATTTTAATTATGATGTGTCTGGGCATGGGCCTGTTTGGGTTCTTCTTGCTTGGGACTCTCTGTTCCTCCTGAACTTGTGTGATTTTTTCCTTCCCCAAGTTAGGGAAGTTTTCTACCACTATTTCTTCAAACACCTTTTCTATCCCTTGTTCACTTTATTCTCCTTCTGGCACCCCATAATAATGTGGAAATTGTTATGTTTCATGTTGTCCCACAACTCTCTTAAGCTCTTCTGTTTTTTAATTGTTTTTCTTTTTGGTTCTCTGCTTGAGTGATTTTTTTCTACCCTTCTAATTCACTGATCCTATCCTTGGATTCCCCTAATCTTTTGTGTATTCCTTCCAATGTATTCTTTATTAGTACCATGTCATTATTTATTTCCAACTGGTCATTTTTCATAGTTACTATATCTTTACTCATGCTGTTGAGCATCCTTGCCATCATTATTCTGAATTCTATATCAGATAAATTTCTTATCTCCGTTTCATTTAGCTTTTTTCCTGGAGAATTCTCTTGTTCTTTCATTTGGGGCTTGTTTTTTTGTCTCCCCAATTTGGCTGCCTATTTGTGTTTGTGTCTGTGTGTTAGGTAGATCTGCTACGCCTCCCAATCTCTAGTGAAGGCCAATGTCAGATGCTGTTTGTGACTGGCCCAAATACCCTGTTTGGAGCTATCAGCAATCCACAGCTTGTGGCTCCTTCTTCTGGGGCTTTGTGTCTTTGGAAAGGACCAGGATCCTGTGCCCCAGGATCTGCTTTTCCTAGCCTAGGCCCAGAAGAAGATCAAGCAAAGACTCAAAGCCTCCAGAGATCTACCTCTGCCTGCAGTCCAATTGACACTCAGTCTTGACTAGCCTCGGACTGTCGACCACAGGGTTGGTTGAGAGGTCTTCCAACAGAGTGGGGCAACTGCCTTCCCTCCAGGCATAAATCACCTGGATAACAAAAATCTGCTGGAGAAAGAAGTCCTCCACATCATGAGAGAATGACCCAGCACAGAAAACTGGGGTGGCTGCCTTATGAGCTCCAACCCCAGAGCTCCCTATCCTGGACTCTCCTCACACAGCTCAGTCGACTCTGCCCTCCCTCTGCCAATGCACAAGGTGAGCGGCTGCACACGAAATTCTGTGTGTTGGCCCTTTAAGAGGGTGCCTGCATTTCCAGCCATCTCTCACTGGCAGACAGCAACCCTGATGCTTTTCACAGCCAGATGTTATGTGGGCACCTTTCTCAGTTCTGGTGCTCCGAGTGGGAAGCCCCGGTTGGTGTTTAAACCCTAGAGTTCTCAGTGGGAACCTTCTACAGCTGAAATATCCCTCCTGAACTTCAGCTGCTGACTGTGGGTGGCTGGCCAGACCTTTCATGACTTTTTACTTCCTACCAGTCTCTATGTGGCCTCCACTTTCTGCCCTTGGTTATCAGAGTTCTCTCCATCTAGTCTTCAGTTGATTATTCAGGATGTTTTTTCTGTATTTTACTTGTAATTCAAGTTTGGTTCTGGGAGTGTGTCAGTGTAGCTTTCATTTACTCTGCTACTATTTTGGAACCTCTCTCTGCATGCATTCTTAATGACTCTACCACAGCACAGTGTCAGTACTGTCATGACTTTTCTTTTAACAAAAAGAAAAAATGAGACTTAGAGTGCTTGTTAAATAACTTGTCCAATATCTCATAGCAAATAAGTGGCAGTGGTAGGACTAGAACGTGTATCTGTATGATTCTGTAGTCTGAACTCTCAGCCATAATCTTGTACTTCCTCCCTAGAAAAAGCATAACATGAGTGTATGCAGGCATGTCAACAGTGGTTATTTAGGGAGTTAGGTAAAGGAGAGGTAGCTTCTACTTTACATAATTCTGTACTCTTTATATTTTCCAATGAGCATGTATTATTTCATAATAAAATACAAAGACTTATTTTAAGTAATAATCATGCTCCCTAAACACACAGAAGAAAACTCAAATTATTCTAGCATTTAGGTCCTGTTTACTGAGCAACCAATCACTATTACTTTGTTTAGTGCTAAACACATCATATTCAAGACTTCACTGAATCCTCACAACCATGTCTGGAAGAAGGGTAGTCCCATTAACCCTTTTTTACAGAAAAGGAACCTGTAGCTCAGAGATGTCAATTGACCTCACTAGGTCACATAACAATAGTGGAATTCAACTCAGGTCTGACTGGTTTTACCTACCATGATTTTACCTACTTTAGTATGCTGTTCATGCAGGAATGATCACAATGATAATAACAGAATTTAAGTGCTTGCCATGCCCCAGACCTATGCTTTTCATGCACGATCTCATTAAATCTCTATGGCAATCCCCATATTACAGATGAGGAAACTGAGGCTCAGCAGTGAGGAATTCACTTATTTTCCCAGGGTCAGCCAGCAGATTTGGGACTGCAGCTCAATCAAATCACCATACATGACACTGGCATCCACCCAGTTTGCTCATACCAAAAACTCAATAGTTATCCTTGACTCCTTCTCTTTCCTTTTCTACCTCAGGTCTAATCCATTGGTCCCATTTGGTTCCAGCTTCCAAAATAAATACTCTTTCTCACTATCCAGCTACTGCATCCCCAGTGGAAGCCACCACCATCTCTCATCTGGGCCACTGTGAAGGATACCTCATATATTTTCATTCCTGCCTCTTGGCCCTTAATCCATCCATTCTCTACACTGCAGTGAATGTGAACTATTTCAAATCTCTTGTTAAATATCCTCTCATGCCCTAACCGGTTTGGCTCAGTGGATAGAGCATTGGCCTGCGGACTGAAGGGTCCCAGGTTCGATTCCGGTCAAGGGCATGTACCTTGGTTGTGGGCACATACCCAATAGGGAGTGTGCAGGAGGCAGCTGATCAATGTTTATCTCTCATCGATGTTTCTAACTCTCTATCCCTTTCCCTTCCTTTCTGTAAAAAATCAATAAAATATATTTTTAAAAATATCCTCTCATTGAGCCTTTCTCAGGGTCTTAGGAGATAATTAAGCCCTGCAAAAAAATGTTATGCCTGTTTTCTCCCTTTTCCTAAGGATGATACTGGCTAATACCATTCTCTCTCTAAAATAGTAGAGATGACCTAAGTCATTACATGCAATGAATGCCTTATAGTGTTAGGGCTTAATTCTTCCCCAAGAACTGGGTAGAAATGGCTATAAAAGTTTCCTGTCACACTTCAACTATCACACTGACAGCCACCTCTGCAGGCTCATTACTAACCTTTTCTGAACACAAGAGTTCTTTTCTTTTTTAAAAAATATATTTTTATTATTGATAATATTACAGATATTTCATTTCCCCCATTCTCTCTCTAAAATAGTAGAGATGACCTAAGTCATTACATGCAATGAATGCCTTATAGTGTTAGGGCTTAATTCTTCCCCAAGAACTGGGTAGAAATGGCTATAAAAGTTTCCTGTCACACTTCAACTATCACACTGACAGCCACCTCTGCAGGCTCATTACTAACCTTTTCTGAACACAAGAGTTCTTTTCTTTTTTAAAAAATATATTTTTATTATTGATAATATTACAGATATTTCCCATTTCCCCCCCCTTCACCTCCCTCCTCCCAGTCCCTACCCACCCACCCCCAGGTCTTCACTACCTTATTGCCTGTGTCATGAGCTATGCATATCTATACTAATAAAAGCCTAGGTGGTCCTCGTGCCCTCGCGCAATGCCCTCACGTCATCACAAAATGGCCACCACAAGATGGCCGCCACAAGATGGCCAGCAGGGGAGGGCAGTTGTGGGTGATCAGGCCAGTAGGGGAGGGCATTTGGGGGTGAATAGGCCAGCAGGGGAGGGCAGTTGGGGGTGACCAGGCCAGCAGGGGAGGGCAGTTGAGGGTGAGATCAGGCCAGCAGGGGAGGGCAGTTGGGGGCGATCATGTCGGCAGGGGAGGGCAGTTGGGTGTGATTGGGCTGACAGGGGAGCAGTTGGGCGTCAATCAGGTTGGCAGGGGAGCGGTTATGGGGCAATCAGACTGGCAGGCAGAAGCGGTTAGGGGCAATCAGGTAGGCAAGCGAGCGGTTAGGAGCCAGCGGTCCCAGATTGTGAGAGGGATGTCTGACTGCCAGTTTAGGCAGGGATTGGGCCTAAACTGGCAGTCGAACATCCCCCTAGGGGTCCCAGATTGGAGGCCAGACTGAGGGATACCCCTCACCCCCCATGTACAAATTTCGTGCACCAGGCCTCTAGTCCATATATATAAAAGCCCAGTGACCAAAACAGGAGAATGACCAGAATGACCAGAATGACCGGTGGCTATGACATGCACTGCACAGTCAACCAGCCTGATCCAGGCCCCGATCATCCCCCCTCCCCTCCAGCTGGCCTGCCCTGATTGGCCCCCAACACCTCGATCTGGGGCAGGGCCAGACAGCCAACCGCCCTCGGCCCCTCCCCGTGGCCAGCTGGACCCTATGTGCCCCCATCGGGGAAGGCTGGCCTGACCCCCCCCCCTCGACCCCCCCCCCATACATGAATTTGTGCACCAGGCCTTTAGTAAGTATATAAGTTCTTTGGTTTATCTCTTCTCATCCCCCCCAACTCCCACATTGGGGTATGTCAGTCTGTTCCATGCCACCATGCTTCGGGTCGTATTTTTTTGGTCAATTCTTTTTTTTTTCATTAGATTCCACAAATAAGTGAAATTATGTGATATTTGTCATTCTCAGGTTGGCTTATTTCACTGAACATAATATTCTCCTGGTCCATCCATGCTGTTTCAAAGGGTAAGAGATACCTCTTTTTTATAACTGCATAGTATTCCATAGCATAAATGTCCCACAGTTTTTTTATCCATTCATCTACTGATGGGCACTTGGGCTGTTTACAAATCTTAGCTATTGTGAATAATGCTGCTATAAACATAGGAGGTGCATATATTCTTTCTGATTGGTGTTTTGGGTTTTTAGGATATATTCCCAGAAGTGGGATCAAGGGGTCAAACAGAAGTTCCATTTTTAATTTTTTGAGAAAACTCCATACTCTTTTTCATAATGGCTGCACCAATCTGCATTCCCACCAGCAGTGAACTAGTGTTCCCTTTTCTCCACATTTTCACCAACACTTGTTGTTTGTTGATTTTTTTATGGTAGCCATTCTGACAGGTGTGAGGTGATAGCTCATGGTGGTGTTCATTTGCATCTCTCTGATGATTAGTGACTTTGGGCATTTCCCCTATGTCTTTTGGCAACTTGTATCTCCTCTTTGGAGAAATGTCTACTCAGGTCTTCAGCCTGTTTTTTAATTGGATTGTCTTCCTTTTGTTGAGTTGTATGTGTACTTTATATATTTTGGATATTAACCCTTATCAGATGTATCATTGGCAAATATGTTCTCCCATAAAGTGGGCTCCTTTTTCATTTTGATACTGGTTTCTTTTGCTGTGAAGGAGCTTTTTATTTTGATGTAGTCCCATTTGTTTATTTTCTCCTTAGTTTCCTTTGTCCTGGGAGATGTATCTGTAACATATTGCTATGAGAGATGTCTGAAGAGCTCTTTTCTGTTCCTCATTTATAGAAGCCTCATTCCTACCTGGGAACTTTTGCAAAGGGGATTCCTTCTGCCTGGAACCCTTGTCCCAAGGCCTTCAAGGACCAGCTCCCGCTGTTAGTCATTCAGATCTTAATTCAAATGCTACTTGCTCTGAGAGGCCCTCCCAGACACCTTAATTAAAGATACACTGCCAATACCCGCTGTTCCGCTGCCTGTTTTATTTCTAATACAGCACTTATTTATCATGATCTGAAAGTTCCTTCTATGTTCACTTACTTATTGTGTGTCTTCCCACTCACAGCTGAGTGACACAGGGCAGTTTTATTTTATTCATAGCTGAATTCTCAATAACCAGCAGAAAGCTTTTCACAGGGAAGCAATCTGTAAAAGTGTATTGGAGAATGTATCAGACATTTATTTTGTGCCAATCACTAGGTTAAGAGCTTTGTACTGTATCTTTCTATCACCCCCAGTGTTGTCCAATGGAAATATAAACCATTTTTAATGTTTTAATAGCCACATTAAAATAAGTAAAAAGAGGTAGATTAAATTCACTTTAGTAATATATTTTATTTATCCCCAACATGTTCAAAGTATTACCTTCTTATTAATTGATTTAAAAGGAGAGATTTTTTAAATTTTCATTTATTTATTTGAGAGAGAGAAAAAGAAAGAAACATTGATTTGTCGTTCCATTTATTTATGCATTCACTGGTTGATTTTTAAAATATGTTTTTATTGATTTTTAGAGAGAGAAAGGAAGGGAGAGGGAGAGAGAGAAACATCCATGTGAGAGAGAAACATCCATTGGCTACCTCCTGCACAAACCCAAAATCTGGGCATGTGCCCTGACTGGAATCAACCAGCGACCTTTCAGTGCAGGGGAAGACGCTCAACCAACTGAGCCACACCAGCCAGGGCCATTGGTTGATTCTTGTATGTGCCCTGACCAGGGATTGAACCTTGGCATATCGGTACAATGCTCTAACCCAGTGGTCGGCAAACTGCGGCTCGTGAGCCACATGCGGCTCTTTAGCCCCTTGAGTGTGGCCACGAAGTTTCAATCGCACTGTAGGTGCGCGCCCGCACGTGGTATTTTGTGGAAGAGCCACACTCAAGGGGCCACAGTTTGCCGACCACTGCTCTAACCAACTGAGCTCCCTGACAGTTATTTTCTTTGTCTGTCTGCCTGTCTGTCTGTTTGTTTTGGTACTCCTCTTCAATCCCTCCTGTCTGCCTTCTGGGTCCTAAGCTCACTGCTGCCTCAAAGTTTGGGATTTGCAGGCTTTCACTTTAGGCCCAGGCCTCAATGTCCCCCAAACTGAACCTCAGCTTTCCTGCCATTTCTGTATGTTTCTCAGTGTGCATGTGCCTGTCAGGGGCTGCATCGCAAGAAAACGGGAGGCAGTCCTCCAGTGAGGCCTTAAAATGCCTTCCCGTGTAGATGCCCAGTTAAAACAGATGTGATAAATGGCCAGTTGCAGGGGTCTTAACCAAAGAGGGTAGGAAACAACCAAGGGACTCCAGAGCCGGGAGCAAGCGCAGGTCGGCGCTGACTGGAAGTGTATGAGGAAAGATGCTGAGTGAAATGCACAGCCTTTGGAGGCAGAGGTGACCCCCCTGGAAAGAAGCCGGTGGACCCAGATCACGAAGCTCCGCGCTCCACATTCTGCCCTGGCCATCAAGTTGAGGGAGCTAGATGAGGAGTTAGCGCTAGTGTTGGAAGCCAAGTTGGAACTGGCAATTGACTTATCCACTGAGGATATCAGAATTGTAAGTTCGGGCTTCTAGGGGAGGAGGATTGATGCCTGGGCTGGGCCTTTGCGGGGAGGGAGCTGGACAGGGCTTCCTTGAGGTCAGGAGAGATCTTGGGAGGTTTCTTTGAAGTACAGTGAGAAATGGTCAATGCTAAAATAAAATGTGTTACAAATATTGTGCCATGTTTTAAAGGTTTACATTGAATGAATTACACAAAAACATATTCAGGACATATGGTTTTGCAGACAGTTTGATTTACAAGAAATAACAAGATGGCCTGGAAATGGGACACAGTTTTTGAGTTGTATGCGAATGAGACCTTGATCTCTCAATCCAGTCAGACTGCCTTTATAACGCTCTGAAAAATCCCAATTGGAGATAACTTAAGGAGTTATAAGTTATTTTTCCTGGCTCCTGCTTCCATAGGGAATCAGTGAGGAGGGTCATCCTGAGAGCAAGCTGTAAGGGTGATCCGTGCTAAACGGAGGTCTTGAGAGATCTTTCATCAGGTGGCCAGTGCTGGAGGGACAGTGTTCCCTGATGCTGCATTGGGAAAGAGTAAAGAAGGGGGCTGTGTAAGGAGTCAGGTTTGTCGTGGTGGGAGAGGGCTGCTAGCTGAGGCTTACACAGTGATCCTGTGGCCACACATCATATCAGAAATGCAGAGCATCAGATGTGAGGTCCTGGGAGATTTGAAGGCAGAGTTCCTTGTCTATTGGAGAATAATATGAAAGGAGGTTCACACTATGGGAAATGTTGGAGCTGTTATTGTGGGGCTAGGATTGTGTGATATGTTGGGTAGGGTGCTCTCTGAAGGGAAGTGACTGTTTGGCAGTCTCTGATAGGGGCTTGATTGTGCTTGCCCAGGTGTAAGCTTGGGCGTGAACAAGGGGGCTGGTCCTTCAGTTCACAAATGTTTATTGAGTGCCTGCTTTGTGTCAGGCACTATGTACTAGGGGTACAGTGGGAAACAAAAGAGTTTCCATCTTCATAGGACTAATCATCTAGACTAGCTGTAGCTAATAGAAATAGAAATAGAATGGGAGTCCCATATATAATTTAAAATTTTCCAAAGAGCCAAATTTTGAAAAAGAAGAAACAGGTGAAATTAACTTAAATTTTTTAAAATTTTATCTTTAGTTTTGAAAGTATTACAGATGTCCTCTTTGTTGTTTTTTTCCCATTGACCCCCTCCACCCCACACCTGTCCCTCCCAGGCCTTCACCACACTATTGTCTGTGTCCACGGGCTATGTATACATGCATATACGTTACCAGTTAATCTCTCCTCACCCACCCAACACACCCCGCCTTCCCTCTGAAACTCATCAGTCTGTTCCACGCTTCTAAGTCTCTGGATCTATTTTGTTCATTAGTTTATGTTGTTCATTAGATTCCACATAGGAGTGAGATCATGTTTTATTTAACCCAATATATTCAAAATATTACTTCAACATGTAATGTGAAGATATTAGTGAGATGTTTATATGTTCTTTTGCTTTTATTTCAAAGTCTTTAAAATGTGGTGTGCGTGTTTTACACTTGCCCCATATCTCAGTTATGATTAGTCATACTTCAAGTGCTCAATAGCCACATGTGGCTCCTGGCTACTATATTGGACAGTGCAGCTCTAGAGTGCTATAAAGATAACAGATTAATAGAGATGTTTCTGGTCGTGATAAATGCTATAACAAAAAAAATAAAGCAGGGTTAGAAGATCAAAAGGGCAGGTGATGCTTTAGGTGGAGTGGTCAGACTGGGAAGGCCTCACTGAGAGGTGTCATCTCAAAAGACCTGGAGGAAGTGAGGGAGCAAGGGAAGGAGAGAAGGTGTCATGCAGGCAGAGGACAAGCTTGGCCTGTTTGAGGAGCCCCAAGGTGGCTGGGTGGCTGAACCAAAGGGGGCACGGTAGTTGAGGGAGGTAGGAGATGAGGCCTATGGTAAAGTCTCTAGGGCTTTATTCTGGAAGTAATTGGAAATCATTGAAGGAGAGTAGAAATCAATGTTTGAGAGTAGAAAGATGGCCTGATCTGGCTTAACATAAAAAGGGGCTTGCAGGGCTCCTGGGAAGTGACGAGGTATCCATGGGTGATGGAAGGTCTGATAGGAAGGTAGATGGGAAAGAGGTTAATTGCAGCAGGGTGCACTGAGGAACATTACCTCAAGTCCCTGATGGTGGAGAGACTCAGAGTTTCCATGAGGAATGTAGGAATGTGAGGGGCCTCTTAGTGGGAGAGGACGGAGGGCTTTTTATTTGTGTGGGTTGTCACTGGTTTGGGGAGGAGCACCCAGGAATGTTGTTGTAGGTTTATCGGTTGGATGTCCAGAAATGCTGGGGGAGGTTTTAATAGGAGGATAGTCATCCAGGGCAGTATGTTGTGTTCACAGGACCATCTGAGGATAGTTCATCTGCCGAAGTTCTTGGGCTGCCTCCGCAGTGCTCGTGTTTGTCACAAAGTGAGCCAGGCCCTCAGGAAGGACCATGCTGAGGAGGCAGCATGAGGAGTGCCGTGTCAGCAACAGAATTCCTGCATGGCTGAATGGCTTTGGGCAGGTTAAAATTAAGGTGTCTTTATTATTGTTGCTTTAAAATGTTTTATTCTGAAATACTTCAAACACACATAAAAATATGAGAAACCATACTAACAAAGCCTAGTGTATACATCTCCCAACTTTATTCATTTTAACATTTTGACCTATTTGTTTCAGACTTGACTTAAGAATTAAAAACATTACAGACAGAGCTGAAGCCCTAGTCATCCCTTTCTTGGTCCTATTTCCTTCCCTCTCCAGAGGTAACACAATCCTCACATTAGTGAAGGACTTTTTCCCATCCATAATTTTACACTTTTACTGCCAATGGATGTACCCACAAACATATATATTGCTTTGCATGTTTTTAAGCTTTACATAAGTGGTTTCACACTATAGGTACCATTTTGTGACTTAGTTTTTTTACTTAACATTATGTTTTTCAGACTCAGTCCAGTTGATGCACGTAACTCTATCTCATTTTCACTACTAGATACCTACTATCCACTAGATGGATATACCATATTTTATTTTCTCATTCTTTGATTGATGGACATTTAGATGGTTTCCATTTTTGAGCCATTGCAAGCATTGCTGCTGTAAAACCATTATATCTACCTCTTTGTGTATGTATGCAAAAATTTCTAGTGTATTCCTAGGACAGTAGTTGCTGGGTGCACATGCCCACAACTTTGCACTTTGGTCCTAGTTTTATCATTCAGGAATCTGATGAGAAACTTAAGTGACAGAAAGTTAAACCCAGCTGTACTTTGTCTCTGAGTTTTATTTTCCTTTCTGTAAAATGAATCTGATACTAGTACCTACTTCTAGGTTGTAAGAATTAAATAAGAGAATGAATGTAAATTACTTGCTACAAGGGGCTCAAAGCCTGGGAGCTCTTCTGTCTTATAGAGATAGGAAAGTAAAATGGTTAGAAGCTCAGGCTTTGGAGCATAACAGAACCTGGTGTAAAGTCTGGCCTGCAACTCCCTCACCGGGTGCCCTTGGGAAAGCACTTCCCTTGGCTGAGCTGTTTCCTCATCTATACTAATAATAAAGAAATATGCAAATTGTCTGGGACACCATCACAGTAACAGTAACGACCAAACAGCAGGCTGCTTGGGACAACAAGGCTGAGTTGGGGGCAACCAGGCTGGCAGGGGAGGGCAGTTGGGGGCAACCAGGCTGGCAGGGGAGGGCAGTTGGGGGCAACCAGGCTGGCAGGGGAGGGCAGTTGGGGGCAACCAGGCTGGCAGGGGAGGGCAGTTGGGGGCAACCAGGCTGGCAGGGGAGGGCAGTTGGGGGCAACCAGGCTGGCAGGGGAGGGCAGTTGGGGGCAACCAGGCTGGCAGGGGAGGGCAGTTGGGGGCAACCAGGCTGGCAGGGGAGGGCAGTTGGGAGCGATTGGGCTGGCAGGGGAGCAGTTAAGCATTGATCAGGCTGGCAGGGGAGTGGTTAGGGGGTGATCAGGCTGGCAGGCAGAAGTGGTTAGGGGCAATCAGGCAGGCAGGCAGGCAAGCAATTAGGAGTCAGCAGTCCCGGATTGTGAGAAGGATGTCTGCCAGTTGAACATCCCCCAAGGGGTCCCAGATTGGAGAGGGTGCAGGCCAGGCTGAGGGACACCCCCCCCCACACACACACACGAATTTTGTGCACTGGGCCTCTAATCCTATATAATAAAAGGCTAATATGCAAATTGTCCCTTTGACCAGGAGTTCGCCCGGGAGTCCGATTGGGGCGGGGCCAGCAGGCCAACCTCCCATGTCCCCTCCCCCCAACTAGCCCAGCCTGATCAGACCAGGGCAGCCAGCCAGACCCCAACCATGCACAAATTTGTGCACCAGGCCTCTAGTCCAGTATAAAAGAGCAAATGAGTGTAATTGTGAATATCTGTTCTCCAAGTAAGATTCTGTCTGGGTCATGATCTGACTGGAGTTATATAGCATAGTCATAACAGCTCCTGTTTGTGAATATGAATAAAATTAGGCTAACATTTATTGTTTCATAACTCCTAGGAAGAATTGATATTATTCTCACTTTACAAATGATGAAACTGAGGCCCTAACAGAATGGCCATCCAGACATCACATAGTTAATAAAGTGGTAGGAACAGCATTTGAAACCAGGTCTGACTGATTTAAAACTTGTGCTCTAACCACCAGGATATACCACCTTAAGTGACTTCAGAGCTGCTCATCATTCTCAGCGATGGTTTCCAAACATTTCTTAAGGAATGGAAACATATTGTCCAGCAAAATGCTATATGGAACCCCAGTTTATAAAGCAAATGAAGTTATAATTACTCCAGTTAAAGCAGGGGAATGGCATAGGTGCGTGCAAGTTTAATCCTGGCTCTGCCAAAGTACTAGCTCTGTGAGCCTAAACAAATTGCTTCATCTCTCTGAGATTCAGTTTCTTCATTGGTAAGATGGAGATAATGATTCCAACCTAATAAGATTGTTATGTGGATCAACTGAGATAATATATGCAAAGCACTTGGCATAAAGCCTGGCTTGTGATAAGAACCAAACAAGAGTGGCTGTTGTTGCAATTGTGGCTGTGGTTGCTAGCACCTTCACGACTCTCTTCACTAACCACAGGATGGAGTGGGAATTTCTCCACCTTATATTCATGGCCCTCCATCATCTGACCAAACCTGCATTTCTAGCCTTCACCACCTACATTATCGCTAAGCTGAATTAGGTCTCCAATCCAGTGTCCTTGCACCACCAGTCCTGCATTTATGCTCTGCCCACGGAGGGGACCCCCTTTGTCCTCTCTCTTACTCCAAAAGTATGAAAATATCTTTTAAAAATATTATTTAAAGCTTTCATTATGGAAATTTGCAAAATATACAAAAATAAAAAGCTATTATAAAGAACCCTCATGTATCTCTTACCTAGCTTTAGTAATTACCAACCACTCTGAAGTTCCATGTCAGTGTTTTACCTACCAGTTTTAGTTGTCATTCATGCTAGCCTAGATCCATCATTTTATTAAGTTGTGTGAAATGGTCATGTTATAATTATATTATTCCATCTGCATTTATTAGCTGCAAATCCTTATATACTAAAAAAAACTTTTTGTTTGCCCTGAGGTACAACTGGGTCATGATCTGACTGGAGTTATATAGCATAGTCATAACAGGAAAGAGAATAAATGCTTGATCCCTTCCATTTATTTATCAATTTTCAAAATAATGGCTTCCGGCAGCCTCTAAAAGTAACCAATGAGTTTGTTGCTTTTAGTGCCATATGATTTCTTCAGTGCTCATGTCAAAAACTAGTTCTCCTAGTTTTCTTACCCTGACTCAAAAGGAATTTCTGCCTTCTGTTGAATTTAACTTAAACACAGCACTTTCTACCTGTGCACTTCATCTTCAACTGGATCATTAGCTCCTAGAAGGCAGTCTGCACAGCACTTAATGTCTCAGGCAGCGTTTCTCAAACTTCATTGTGCATATGAACCCTGGCGAGATGTGTGTGTCGGTTGGAGGGGGGGGGAGTGGGGGGGGTTGTCTAATTAAAACGCATATTCTGATTCATTGTCTCTAGGGTGAGCTGAGATTCTGTATTTCTCACAAGCCCAGATGATGCTGACCCTGCTGGTGCAAGGACTGCACTTTAAATATGAGAAATATATTTCTTTCATTCAGTAAGACATGCCTATTCTGGGCCAGTTCATGGGTTAGGCCCTGCTACCTTAAAATGCAAAGGTGTGTGTGTGTGTGTGTGTGTGTGTGTGTTATAAGAGTTTTATTGTATTTTATGTTTTTAAAGAATAGTTTATTGATTTTTAGAGAGAGAAGAAGGGAGAGGGGGCGGGAGAAAAACATCGCTGTGTGCCGAACTGGTTTGGCTCAGTGGATAGAGCGTCGGCCTGCGGACTGAGTGGTCCCGGGTTCGATTCCGGTCAAGGGCATGTACCTTGGTTGCGTGCACATCCCCAGTAGGGGGCGTGCAGGAGGCAGCTGATTGATCTCTCTCATCGATGTTTCTAACTCTCTATCCCTCTCCCTTCTTCTCTGTAAAAAATTAATAAAATATATTTTTTTAAAAAAAACAAAAACAAAAAAACATCGATGTGAGAGCATAACATTGATCAGCTGCCTCCTGCACACACACACCCTCCCGGGGGGATTGAACCCGAAACCGGGCATGTGCCCTTGACCAGGAATCGAACCAGCAACCCTGGGTGCTCAGGACAATGCCCAACCAATTGAGCCACACTGGCCAGGGCAAGATTTTATTTTTTAAGTATAGTTGGTATACAATATTATATTAGTTATATTAGTTTCAGGTGTAGTTTTACTTTTTAAATTTATTCTTTTGAATATGTAATAGTATACATGGTAAAAAATATATTTTTCCCATAAAATCCAAAAAAGCACCCAGTGAAAGTATATCAGTCCCCAGAGATGATCACTGTTACTTCGTGAGTTTTATTCTAGAGACATTTTATACATATAAGAGCATGTATTTGTGCCATCTCTCTTCTTTAAACATATTATTCACACTGCTCTGCCATTTTCTTTTTTTATTTTACTATATCTTAGAGATTGTTCTATATCTCATCATATATCTCTACACCTTGCTTAATGGGTGGCATAGTGCCCACACAAGATCTATTGGTTGTTTTTATGAAGTATACAGTGAGGTGTGACTACTTCTTGGGTTCGTCCTCATCCTGCCCATTCTCCAGAGAGACCAGGTGTCTTGTCTTCCATTCTTCCAATTCTCTGAATTACCTGGTTCATGTTGGTACACTGATCTAGAACACATCTATCACTCATTTATACAAGCATGTCTACACTTTTTTTTCAGATTCTAGTCTCTCTAAACTCAAATTGTTCCTTTATTCTATATCCCCTTAGCACTCACAAGATACTCAAAGACAGTCTCTTGTTTTATTAATATATTATTGGGAATATACATAAGTGTGTATAACATGTATATTGATGGGGTACAGGACACCCTACCCCAAAATATGATGCCTTGGCATATTGAATATTTCAAGCCGAAGGAGTTTGAGAAAATAGATGCAGGAATGACTCTGTGTCCTTCCCCTGAAGCAGGTCATAAGACCCTCATGTGAGAAGTGCCTTCTCTACACCCTGAGGAAACAATCATCTCCAAGACTGAGGGACTCCCAAGAGGAATCTGAAAGAACAGGCCTTGCTAAGTTTCCCACCGTTTACCACACTGAGCTCATACCCCTTTGGTCCTATCACATTTTTGCATGACTTCCTACTCTTCATCAAACCTAGCACAGAAGATACAGGTTTAACCTCTTCTTTAGGTCTTCACTTCCTTATAAGGTTCCCGTGTCCCATAAAAGTTATATTAAACTAGAGGCCCGGTGCATGAATTTGTGCCCGGGTGGTTAAATTTATACTTTTGATTACTGGCTGAGACATAGATGTTTGATAATATGTTTGATGAATCAATAGAAGGAATGAGAGGAAATAAAAGGAGAGAGAAAAGGAAGGAAGGAATAGAAAGTATGGAGACTGTCAGCTCTCATTAGAAAACAACTGGGACTCTCAGAAAGCAGGGCAGGGACTTTATTCATACACATTTTTTAAAGAATAGTTCATTGAATTTTAGAAGAGGAAGGGAGAAACATCGATGTGAGAGCATAACATTGATCAGCTGCCTCCTGCACACACACACCCTCCCGGGGGGATTGAACCCGAAACTGGGCATGTGCCCTTGACCAGGAATCGAACCAGCAACCCTGGGTGCTCAGGACAATGCCCAACCAATTGAGCCACACTGAGTTCTATTTTTTATTTTTATTTTTTAAGTATAGTTGGTATACAATATTATATTAGTTATATTAGTTTCAGGTGTAGTTTTACTTTTTAAATTTATTCTTTTGAATATGTAACAGTATACATAGTAAAAAATATATATTTTTCCCATAAAATCCAAAAAAGCACCCAGTGAAAGTATATCAGTCCCCAGAGATGATCACTGTTACTTCGTGAGTTTTATTCTAGAGACATTTTATACATATAAGAGCATGTATTTGTGCCATCTCTCTTCTTTAAACATATTATTCACACTGCTCTGCCATTTTCTTTTTTTATTTTACTATATCTTAGAGATTGTTCTATATCTCATCATATATCTCTACACCTTGCTTAATGGGTGGCATAGTGTCCACACAAGATCTATTGGTTGTTTTTATGAAGTATACAGTGAGGTGTGACTACTTCTTGGGTTCGTCCTCATCCTGCCCATTCTCCAGAGAGACCAGGTGTCTTGTCTTCCATTCTTCCAATTCTCTGAATTACCTGGTTCATGTTGGTACACTGATCTAGAACACATCTATCACTCATTTATACAAGCATGTCTACACTTTTTTTTCAGATTCTAGTCTCTCTAAACTCAAATTGTTCCTTTATTCTATATCCCCTTAGCACTCACAAGATACTCAAAGACAGTCTCTTGTTTTATTAATATATTATTGGGAATATACATAAGTGTGTATAACATGTATATTGATGGGGTACAGGACACCCTACCCCAAAATATGATGCCTTGGCATATTGAATATTTCAAGCCGAAGGAGTTTGAGAAAATAGATGCAGGAATGACTCTGTGTCCTTCCCCTGAAGCAGGTCATAAGACCCTCATGTGAGAAGTGCCTTCTCTACACCCTGAGGAAACAATCATCTCCAAGACTGAGGGACTCCCAAGAGGAATCTGAAAGAACAGGCCTTGCTAAGTTTCCCACCGTTTACCACACTGAGCTCATACCCCTTTGGTCCTATCGCATTTTTGCATGACTTCCCACTCTTCATCAAACCTAGCACAGAAGATACAGGCTTAACCTCTTCTTTAGGTCTTCACTTTCTTATAAGGTTCCCGTGTCCCATAAAAGTTATATTAAACTAGAGGCCCGGTGCATGAATTTGTGCCCGGGTGGGGTCTGGCCGGCCCACCCTGATCGGAGCTGATGGGGACGGACCAGCTTGGTGGAGGGGCCATGGGGGGTTGGCCAGCCAGCCCCACCCCCAATCGGGGTGGAGGGGCAGATCAGAGACCAGGCTGGCAGGGGGGAGGGGCTGTGGGAGGTTGGCCGGCCAGCTCCGCCCTTGATCGGGGTCAGGGGGGCCGATCGGGGATGAGGCCAGCCAGGGGGAGGGGACGCGGGAGATTTTGGGGGGCCCCGATTGGGCCGGTTGCCCAGTACAGGGCGTGTCACAACAACCGGTCTTTCTGGTCATTCTGGTCGCTCCATTGTTCTGGTCGCTGAGCTTTTATATATATAGATAAGTTTGTATGCTTTTTTCTTGTTAATCTGTACTTTGTTGCAGAGAACCAGCCAAAAGCTAGAAGGGTAGAAAGAAAAGATACTCTTTCCTTGCCTACAATATATTTAAGGAAAAAAGAAAAACACTAATAGTAGAAGCCTTGTCACCCACTTCCTCCTCCATTTGCCCCAGCAGGGTAACTACCATCCTGAATTTTGCATTAGTCATTCTCTGGCTTCCTTTTTCTCAGTGGTTCTCAGGCTCTAATGCATCAGATTCACCTAGAGAGCTTGTGAAAACACAGATTGTTGGGCCCCACCGTTTCTGATTCAGTGTCTTGTAAGTGTCCATGAGATGCTGCTGCTGATCCCAGGACTACACTTGGAGGGCTGCTTTACCTCAAAGGTAGTCTTGACTTCTGTATGATGACTTTTGTCCTTCCCTAAAACCTAACACTTAATAAATGTGTCTTAAGGACCTGCCCTCATTTCTCCTCTACGCCATTCTCTATCACCCAGTTTATGAGCATTCAATCTTTGCTAAATATTTTTTAAGTTTTTAAATATATTTTTTATTGTTGATAGTAT
>NW_005356042.1:970939-1022336 GCF_000412655.1 Myotis brandtii | reverse complement strand
CTTCACCAACCAACCTATTGCCTGTATTAAATATTTTAATTGATTGTAGCATTTGACCAGTATCCATTTATAAGTTTCTCATGTGTGTGTGTGTGTGTGTGTGTGTGTGTGTGTGTGTGTGTGTGTGTATTATTGTTAGTTAACCAGAAGGAAGGGGATGAGCAACATTTACGTGTCTTTGTCATCTAATCTGTAAGCCATTTGAAAGCAGGAACCAAGTGAAAGGGTTCAGAATAGGCCACCCCCAAGAATGCCACTTTGGCACAATGATGATTTGGGGCTGACAACACTTGAGACATGGAGGATGCAGGAAGGGTTCTCTGTTCTCCCCCTTTCTGCCTAAAAGCAGGTCATAACATTTTCCTTGAGAAAAGTGCCTTCCCTATACCAAGAAGAGAAGAGCAATATTTATCACCAGAGTCTGGGAGTCAATCCAGTCTATATAAACAAACCTTCTCAAATCACCCTGATCTTTCATTCGTTTCCCCCATATATTTCTTACTCACTGTCCCACAGTTTAATGTCCCTAGTCCAAGCTGCTTTGTGTTGTCACATCCCCATAATTTATTATTCTTTGTATAAATAAGTATGCAAGCTTTTGGGCCTAACAGCTCCTTTGAGATTTTATTTTCCTTCTGAAGACCCCAATGTACATGTAAAAAATATATTAAGTAAGTTTGTAGGCCTTTCCCCTGTTCATCTGTCTTGTCAGTTTAAGTCTTAAGTCAAACACAGAATTTAAGAGAGTAAGAGAAAGTTTTTCCTGCCTCTACACAAATTTAACTTCCCTCTGCATGCCGTCCACGTTACAGTTTGCACCCAGTTGCTTATAGAGGCCAAAAAGCAAAGTAGATAAATGAGACTTGCCAGGTGGAACTTTACTTACCTGGAAACCATGTTCTGTGCTAGGAGGGCAGCTATTACTTATACTTAAGCCAATCACAGGTCCACTGTTCTCTGATTTTTCCCAGTTTTCAAGAGAAACCAAAAATAATCCCAACATTTTAAGACACAGAGTAGGCACACAGAGTACACAGAGATTCCATGCACAATACATCTGCAGGAACTGACACTGAATCCATTTCATGTTTCAAGACCTTTGCAATGGATGGATGGATGGATGGATGGATGGATGGATGGATGGACAATTGAGTGCGTGAATGAGTGAGAAGTGAGTAAGGTCATTGTGGCAACTCTTTGGGGGAATGAAGAAAGCAAGCTATTGTTGAGTACCTAATACATACCTGGCCTTGTGCAAGGGGCTTCACATAACTTATCTCATTTGACCTTCATAAAAACACCACAAGATCGTTATTATAATTCTCATTTATTTCCACAGGTAAAGAAATGGTTGCTTACAAAGGCCTAGGGTCACACCACTAGTTTTCTTATTTATAACCTACCCAATTTAGAGAAAACCAAAAGGATTTCAGATGAACTCATGATTTAAGCTGGGTCCTCAGCCTTGGATTCAGATAGCTCTGTTATACCAAATTGCCACCACCAAAGGAGTCAGATTCTCAAAAAGCAGGAGTCGGGAGGTGTCAGTAGTTTTGAAGCAGGTTTGATTCCATAGGCATCTTACCATGCAACTCACAACTTCATGTTCCTCAAGGAAGTCAGCCAATACTAAGGAGCTAAGACATAAGTGGTCTCTTGCCATCTTGATATGTCCACCCCACTTCCCCCTGTCTTACTATTTACTACCTTCTCAGAATTTAAGATTTTTGCCTACCAGCCTTGGAGCCCACTCCATGTTAATTCCTTTCTGGAGGATAAGGACAGAGCCACAGATACAGGTGCTATTTAGTTGGGAAACATTTTATTCAAGTTATTGAGCCAAGAAAGAGTGATTGCAGGATGGTGATCAGAGCCCACATTAGCCCCCTCTTCCAGTGGGTATCAGTGGTGCCGGGGTTGAAGGGAACGGTCACTGGGCATCCGGAGTTGCACTCCTCAATCCCTTCAGCTAGAGGGAGAAAGGGTATGATCAGATTAGGGACCCTCGGGTGCAGGAAGCTGGAGTCCTCCATAATGAAGCCTCTGATGGAAAGGAATCTCTGTCCCAGTCTAAGTTCCCATTCTCTATTGTAGCTGAGATTTCCCTTAACTTTGGTGAAGAGGTTTATCCTCCTTTCACTGTCCCACTCTCTCTCCCAGATCCTCTACTTCTTCCCACACCCTCAACCTCTTTATCCTCTAATGCTCACTTCCTCTTACCTTAGGAAAGGCATCCCAGTTGAGGAAAGGAAGCTTCTTTTTGATCATCTAAAATAGAAAAAGAGAAAGAGAGACATGTCGAAGGTCAGCTGAGCATGGATCAGTAAGCACCCACTCTCTGTAGTGGTGATGATATTATTGTTTTATAATTTGTAAGAACTAATATTTTCTGGGCCCTTGCTCTGTATCTGCCTTGTACTCACTGCAGTATAGCCATGATATCATTTGGTCTTCACAGCAACCTTTTGAGGTAGGTACTGTCATCGTCCTCACATCACAAGTGAGGAAATTGAGGCTCAGAGAACTGAAGACATTTGCATGAGGGCACATAGCAAGTATGTGCAGAGTCGTGCAATGCAAGCTCTAGTTCCAGCATAGTCACTGATGTAGCCTTCAAAGTTTGGGTAGGCCACCTAACTTAGGACCTTAGTTTCTTCATTTCGGATGAGGGCATTCAAATAAACTCTTGACTGATTCAGTTCTTCCTTTTCAGGAATTGTCTTTGTGGCCTTGTTCTCCTAGTGCCATGTTGGGAATATAAGGTATAGCCATGACAGCCTCCTGGGAAAACTTTCTTTGCTAGACAGCATCCAAGCATGACAGTTACTCCCTCCTAGAACTCAGGAAAGAACCCAGAGGGTTAGAACTAGCACGTGTTGCCACTACCCTGGATAGACTGCAAACAATCTAGGAGAATAAGGAGTACACCGGCACTTACCTCGAAGAGGGCATGCCAGTTCAGGAATTCTTCCGTCTTAAAGGCCTGTGGGGAGAGAGAGACCAAAAGAGGGTTGGTTCCAGGGGAGGACAAAGCTCAGCCCCTAGCCCTCCGGAAAAGATGGAGGGACCCTGGCAGCTTGGCAAGCTCACTACCAAGGTGTTCATCTCCTTTCTGATGTGGATATTTGTGGGGGCAGCACTAGAGGTTGTACTTACAGATCGAAACTTTTCGATGTTCAGGAACTGAGGGCTAACGGCCTAGGCAAAGAAGCAGGGTGTCAAAAAAATTGCTAAGGAGCATGAAGATGAATAGATGGGGGCAAACTCATGGCTGGAGTGTGGGGAAATGGGCGTTTACCTCAGGTCCTGCTGCATAATTACCAATGGTGGTTTCTTCCTGGAAAGTAAAGGGGAGAAAGGAGCCAAATGACCATGTGACAGCAAATCCCTCTTCCCCAAATCTCTCATCCAGCTCTGCCTTCTTCCACAGGCCAGTTCACAAGCAAATAGCCTATTCTCCACCATAGGGCCTCCTTAACCCAATCTGTCCCAGCAAAGCAGACGCCTGACAGACCGACAAGGTGAAGAGAAGGGCATGTGTAAGATAGAGAAGTAAAAACCCAGACCTGCATCAGGTGGAAAGGGTGGAGAAAGAGCACTCCTCCCAAGAAAAACGAGCTAGTGTTGTTCGGCAGTTCTTGCAGTTCCTGAGACACCCACACTTAGCCCAGAGAGCTGGGTGGGGGAGACTAACATGCCAGTGGAAGCCAAGCTACCGAAGTGCCCCGTCTGCCTTGAATAGATTAAGGTTGGTTTGCTTTGTGACTTTATTGCTACCAAAGTCCCAGTCTCTATTTCCATCCTCCATTTGGTAAGTCCCCCAGACCTTAGCACAGCCCATGCTGTTGCTCTCCCAACTTGCCCAGCTTCATGTTTCTTATTCCTTCCTTCCCACAACAGAGGCTAGACCCAAATGTTTAGATCTCATAGTAGTTTGGTTGGGTTTTATTTTATTTTAAATTAAACATTTTTAATTACTAAGAATTCATAAATCAGATTTCCAGTTTTTCCTGAAAAAAATTAAAACGCTGGCCACACTGGGTACATTTCCCTCTTAACAGCAGTCAGACAGAATACAGACTCTTAGATTGGGCAAATTTCCTCCACCTCCCCTGAGACTCCTCCAGCCCTTTTGCTCATCGACATCACTTGCTTGGATCCTTAAGCAATTGAGTTTGTGACCCCTATCTTAGACTTTTCAATCCAGCATACACATTCTCCCCCCACCTTGGAATAAGGTGGGGATAGAGAGGCCTCAGGATTCCTCCTGGCTAGAAACTGGCTCATAAGGATTTTTGCTATGGCCTAGGCTCCAGAGGTAGTAGGAGCTTCCAGTCACCTGGAAGCCATTCCCAGGGATATGAATGAAACAAAGGTGAAGCTGAACCCAGACAACCAGCCTCAGCCCCTGTCTCCTCCCAGGGTTTAGTTGTCCAGCCTCCACCCCATACTTCACCATCCCTTCCAGAAATAGCATCTCCTTTCCTACAGGTCTTCCCAGGAATGCTTTGTTTCCTTCCTCCTTTCTTCCCTTCCTCAGAGCCCAAGCTTCTCATCCAGCCCTGATAATATTCAAAAATAAGAACCACTTAACCAGTAATGGATAGAAAGTAAAGAAATTGAAGAGTAATTGAGGTAATAGGTATAAGAAAAAGAGAACCCAGGTGATGTGCTCACCTCAGAACTACCCAGGGTAGCCCCCTGAGCAGAGTGGAGCGCCAAAAGAGAGAGAAGAACCACAGCAGGAAGAACTGGGATCTTCATGGTGTCAAGTTTAGGGTGCTCTGAGGCGGGGCCTCACTGCTTGCTCTTTATATTCCCAGGGAGGCAGATGTGAGCAGAAATGGGGTCCCCACCCCACTGACTCACCCCCAGATCCTGTCACTCACCCCTGGGACTCTGGGAGGGAAGGTGTGGCCTGTCCCCCACTTACCTTGGATTTCTCAATTCACATTCTGCCCTAGGCAATAGGAAGGTGAGATGGCAATGAGGTTCCTCATGCAAATGGAGCTGGGATGGAGACAAGTTGGACCTGTCCTTCCAAGGGATTGGCAGTGGCACCCAAGCACCTCTCCTTCTGTCTGTCTCATTTCCTTATGTCCTTCCTTCCTCTCCTATAATTCAGGCTTTTTCCACCCTACCCAGTTTTGTCTAAACTCCTTAGACTGGCATTGAAGACCTTTCATGTCTGGTCTCAATCTGCCTTTCCTTTTTCTTCTTATACTGCCTTTGCATGTTTCTTACATTATGGCCAAACTGGACTCCATACCAAATATACTCTTCTTTTTCCTCCTCCAAGTATCTTCCCATGCTGTTCCTTATTCCTAAAATGCCCTTCTCTCATCTCCAATTCTCAGAATCCAATAGCCATCTTTGATGAAGCTTCCCTGATTTCTCCCATCATCCCTCCCCTGCCTCCCCCACACATTTTGCCTTTCTCGGAGTTGCTGTAACAATTCAGTTGTATTTCTCTGACATTGCACCTAGAGTAATGTATGTTCTTCTCTTATTTCCCTCTTAGAATATTAAGTTCCTCGAGGTCAGGAACTATATCTTAATCACCTTTATATCCCTCAAGCACTGCACCTTACACAGAGTATAGGTGGAGCCAACATTTGTTAGATTGGATATGTTAGAATTCAAGCATCCTTCCACCAAGTTGTAGAATTTCTTCCTTTGGGGAAGGACCCCTCCCATTATCCAACTATTCATCTTTTACTTGTGGGTCTTCAGAGAGATGACTGTTTTGCCCTAAGACAAGGAATAGAGAAAAATGCAAAACAGGTCTTAGAGCTAATCAATTGGAGATGGGATCTAGGTCCTGACTTTGAGTGACTACTCCATTTCATTGACTTATCCCACCCCCTACTTCACTCCCCCAGTTTAGGAGTTGATCATCTCAAAGTGGCAAAACATCCCAATCAAACAACCTTCTCCACAATGAGGTTGAGGTGGCCCAACCAGTTCCTGGTGTAATAGGGAGGTGCTGGAACATGGACTAGTGCTACCAGGACAAAGCAAGATCTTATTTAAGAGTGGGCCTCTTTACCCAACCTGATGCAATGCACACAGGTGGCAGGCCTCGAGTGGGAGGGATACAGTCATTCATGAACAATCTTTATGAACCCCAGAAGCACTTCAGTTCAATTATCATGCTGCCCCACAGCCCAATCCCTGACACCTATCCCTCTTTAGCCTTAGGAAGCCTCCTGTTTTTATAGAGCTACCTGAGTAGACAATGCTTAAGGGACACTCACTAAGCACAGATGACCTGTGACAGTGGATGCAATGTACAGTTGGTGCTACTGGAGGGGACAGGTGAAAAAATGACTGCAGTGGGTGGAACACCTCCCCAAAAAGTTTTCTGGAGGACACAAGTTTATATGTGTAATGAATTCTTACTAATTAATTAACAGTGACCGAAGGAGCTCATTAAGCACCATTCTGTCAGCATAAAGTCAACTCCAGGAGTAAAAGGAATGAAAAATCAACAAAAGAACTGCTATTGTAAAATCAGCTCTACTTAGATATGCTAATGTAGGAACACTTTGGCATCTAAAGCAACAGGTGATCCAAACACCTCCAAACGCCATTATCTATTTGGCTCTAGAGTTCTTTAGCAACAAATTGACTTCCCCATTTTCCTCTCCACCTAATACTAGTGCTACTAATAATAATGTTAGCCAATTTATTGATATCTTACTATGTGGCAGGCCTTGTGCCAAGTGCTCTAAATGCATGATCTCATTGAAATGTCACAGTGGTTCTGTGAGGTAGGCACTATAATTATCCAAATTCTTTAGGTAGGGAAACCATAGCATATAGAGATTAAGTAATTTACCCAAGGTCACACAGACAGTGTGGCAAGGCCCATGTTCAAACCCCGGGATTCCAGAGCCTCCACCTGTACTGGCTCTTTGCTATGCTATGGAGTAGTGTCCTAAAAAGGGCCTCGGCCAGCCCACATACCACCTTGTGTGAATTAGACCCATGCCCTACGACCTGGGGGGCAGGCTGCATTTGGTCCCCACTAGCCAACTTGACCAGAGGTCCTTTGTGGTATGCAGCCTGCACAGCCATAGGTGGCAGCTCTGAGCATACGTGTATTAATCTCAATAAATCAAACTGTAAACTCTTGGCAAAATGAAAACAGAGAACTAAGAGATTATGCCCCAGAATGAACCTGCAATTGCCTCAGTTTCCAGATGCCTCATATAGTATGAGCATCTTGCCACACCTAGCATGTATTTAATGATATTTCTAGTTTTGTTCTAATGTTTAAAGTTCCAGTGTTTAAAGATAGGTACTTTTTAATAATGTCTCTAAACACAAGCTAGCTACTTCATGTGCACAACCAAAGAAATTCTGTTCTTGTGCTGGAGAAAAAACTAGGTGTGCTAGACTTACGATTTGTTTCAATTTGGTACCTTCCTGTTGGCATTTTGGCTTACATGACTTATGCTGAAAGTGCTAACTAATGTCTCTCTCCAAGCTCCTTGACATTCCCCCATCTATTCTGCCTCAGTGAGTTTGTTTCCTGAATGTCCTGTGTCCAGTGATCGAGCAAATGGGGGGATTCTCACTGGGAGAGGGTCCCAGCAGTTCAGGTAGTGGCTGGCAGGGTTATGGGCGTGGGGTTTAGCATTGCTTTGGATACATCATGTCAGGTTAATGGTCAGGCAGAGCCACAGAGCTGGCTCTGCACCAACCCATTTCCAAGTCTGGTTTATCTCCTAGCCTCCTCTCTGAGCATACCAGTAAACCCCTGTTTTCCCATAGGCAAGCACCCACCCTCCCTCAGATATGCCAGAACTTGAGTGTGGGTAGAAGGTGAGGCCGAGCCCTGATTGCTACATTACAGACACACCTCGGAGTTGGGAGCTGGCCTCCTGGGTTCAGGGAACAAATGGGGGATTTGAAGGGACGCACACTGGAGCCTCGGGGCCTTGGTGAGCACCCAGGTGATAAGCCTTGGAGAGAAAGGGGGCCGGGGTAAGGGGTATTGGGGGACATCTCTGTCCCGTCCTTTTCTCCTTCTGCCAGTGTTATTATCATGCCCAAGAAAGCAGCCACTTTGCCCAGCAGGTCTAGTTTTTTCCTTTGCCACCCACCCTCTGCCCCTGTGTATCCTTTGCTTAAACTTCTTTCAGAAAGACTTCCTGGACTGATCCAACTTAATTCTGATCCCTCTAGTTCATAAATATTTATTGAGCAGCCACTTTGGCTCTTGGTGCTAGGGATTGAAGATGGACATGATACCAGTCCTGTGGAGCCTATTTCTGGTGGAGGAAACAGATCATAATCTAACAAAAAAATTAGGAAACCAGATAATGTCAAAGAATGACAAATTCTATGAGTAAGTTAAAATGATAGTGATCATGTATGTATGTAGCCTTGGCTAAGCTGGATTGGGGAAGGCCATGTGAATTTAGATCTAAAGCTCCAAACTTCTGAAAATCCCGGGATCCAGAGCCAGATAACAGCAGTGTTCCCCAAGGGCCTGTCCCAGCAGGTCCAAATGATACTGGAGAGGGAGGCCAGAGCCAGGTCACCCCAAACCATGCTGAGGAGTTGGGATTTAATTGTAGGGCTAATGAATTAGAGAATTCTGAGCAGGGGATCTTTCCTGGCTGTCATGAGAGAATGGATTATAGGGAAAATATGAAAGAACATAGGAAAGTTGCTTCAGAGGTCCAGACAGGAGAAAGGAGTGGCCTGCCCTTTTGTTAAAGTCTTTTACACAAGAGGGCCTTAGCCTGCTTCAGATGGTACTTTAAACTTTAAAGGGATGCTTTCAGCCATGTTGACCACCTCAGCTGCTCCCTCAATCCCTCAGGGACTGGCTCCAGCTGTTTCTGAAATCTCACCTACACTCCAGGAAGCTAGCTGTCAGTCAGCAGAAAGGGTTGAGTGTTGGCCCTGGGACAGCTGTGTTCTCCCCCCTGTGGCTGCAAGGAGGTACTGCAAGGCTATCCCTATACAATGGAAACCCAAGACAATTACAAAGCAGTAGCTCCAATTCAGGGACATAAGGGAGAAGAGGATGCAGAGCTAAGGAGTAGTCCTCCTCTCCCTTCCAGTCAGGTGGATTTGATCACGTCGGTTTCCTCAAGTCCATTGTGAGCATGGTTTCCTTCATTTACTCATCAACATTTGAGGCCGACCCTACCCTGTGCCAAACCCTGTGCTAAGCACTGAGGTTGGCGCAGTGACCAAGGAAGACAGGTCATGCCCTCAGAACACTTGCAGTCTCAGAGGGAGTCACTCAGGTTAGCAGAGTGTCTCGTGTCCTGCTTTTGCTTCCTGGTTCCTGCAGGATGTCAGAGGTGATGATGGGGGCTCCTTAATTTGACACACAGTGTGGCCTTGATGGGACTTTGCCTCTGAGACTCTAACTGGGGACTCTCCAGCCCTGTCTTCAGGGCTCCTGGGCTTATGATAAGCCTGGGTTCAGCCGTGCCCTCTGCCGGTCTCATCGGTACATTACTGGAGTAGAAGTGTTCTGCTGCCCCTCTGTGTCCTGGAGACACAGGGCTGCTCCGTGTGAGATTCTGGATATGAGCTGCTCCACCCCCTCCCCACCCCCATCTTCCTAAAATGTCAACCCAACGGTCCCCTCACCCACCCCTCGCTGCATTTAGAGGCCAAGGCATATTCTGCACCTACCCCTTGCTCTTGTTCCTGCCCTCTCCCTGACCCTCTGGGATTGGTCTTCTCTGAATTGGTTCTTTACTCCCACTTTCTGATTTGCAGGCTAGCAAAACATCCATGGCCACTTCAAGGGCAGTAAGCATGGTATTCAGATATAGGTTGGGCAAAGAACATTTTTTACAGATGGGGAAACTGAGGCCCAGTGAGGTCAGCTAGCTACTTCCTGTCAGGACTACCCAGGTCTTATCTCTCTCAGCCCACCATTTTGTATATCAGTCTCAGGAGGGATGCAGATTATCTGCCCCTAATTCAGTCTCCCATCTCCCTGATCCGGGCCATCAGTATAGTGTTAAAGAATAAAATTCACGAAAGTCTTAGAGAAAAAAAGATTCATGTTTTATTTCCACAGAGAAACTCAAAAGTGGGACGCTCCTCCTGAAAGATGGTCAGTGACTTCAGGTCACACATGGAGTAGGTAGAAAAAGTGGCTGGTTTATTTGATGAGGCTGGTGGTCAAGGAGGCGCCACATGCGTGGGAAGAAACAAAGGACAGGTCCCCAACCTAGAAAGAGCAGGTGTCAACACCCAGACCAGGGCTGGCCCAGAGGGAGAGCTGGGGGAGGGGCATGGCTGGGTTCCTCGATGACTGATGTTTCTCAGGGTCTCAGGCATTGTTGGGAGTAATTTTCTAGGAGAAAAGAGAAAATGGTAGAATGTGACCACTTCCAATCTTTTGAAACCAGACATCCTATCTTTTTGTGTTATTTCATTATTAAAATACTAGAAGCCCAGCACATGAAATTGTGCGGCCCTGCCCACCCACCAGCGCAGGTCTTTGGTCGTTTCAGTGTTAGGGCCACAGGCCTTTTATAATATAGATATTTATAGAACAAAATAGAAGTGTCCCTGCCCCTTCATTCCCCTCTTTGGGTGGGGGTAGGGGTGGGACACCGTTGTGAACAGGTTAGTGGCACCCAGAACTGAATGTCATATTCTTGCAGCAAGAGTGAGACTTCCTCTCTGAGCCTCAGTTTCTTCATCTGTAATATGTAAACAATTATAGCACCTTTTCCAGGAATTAATAGTATGGCACAAATAAAGGGCCAATCACAATGCCTGTCACATTTAAGTGTTTGCTAAGTGGTTGTTCTTTGTGTTTTTTTAATCTTTATTGTTGAAAGTCCCCTCCACTACAGATGCCCTTCTTTTTTTCTCATTGACCCCACCACCACCACCACCACACACCCATCCTTCCCAGGTCTTCCCTGCACTAGTGTCTGTGTCCATGGGCTATGCATATATGTAGTAAGTTCCCCAGTTAATCTCTCCCTATCCTCCATCCCCGCTTCCTTCTGAGATTCCATGTTTCTATGTCTCTGGGTCTATTTTGTTCATCAGTTTATTTTGTTCATTAGATTCCACATATGAGTGAGATCATGTGATACTTACCTTTCTCTGATTGGCTTATGAAACCAGGCATCCCTTCATTGAGCTTCTGCATTCCCACAGTTCCTTTGTGTCTTACCTATTTCACCTGCCATCCCCTCACTTTTGCTGTCCCCTAAAACAGGTTATGTGGTTCTGCCAAGTTAATCTATTACCTCTCCCCCACTGGGAACTCACTTCTTCCTCCTGCCTCTGACCCTTTACACCTGAAAGGCTCACCTCTCTGCAGTTGCCCTGCACAATTACTATCCCAGTCCCTCTCCTTAACCTAGTGTGCCATTCTTCTTCTCATATCTGTTCCTGCATGGTTTCCCCTCCAACAGGCCTTCACTCAGCACTCAGAGGTGCTTTCTGAGTAGATCATATCTTGTAAGTTTTTCTTCACACCCTCACATTGGACTCACCTTCTCAGTACCCTTAGAGGACCCACCCAGAGCAAAGCAAGTGCCATGATCCCAGCCCTGCCCCTGGACGATGGTGCCCCAGCTCCTGGATGAAGCTGAGCATGGCTCACTCTAATACTCACCTACCAGAACTTCAACCACTGCAGCAGGCCAGGTCGCGCCCGGGAAGCCTGTGGGACAGGGAGAATGTCTGAGTGGACATCGCACTTTCCCCTGCACAACCTCTGCCCTCAGACCCCTTTTCTCACAAGCCAATTTTCTTTGCCCCACTACTTACCGAAGAAGAAAGCGTGACTCCCCCCTGTAAAGAGATGATCAGAGTAGGTGATATGGGTGCTACAATGACCTCTCTGGACTCTGCCATGTTCCTGGTGCTCAGAAAGGGCTCAGTGGAAGGGGCAAGATCAAACCAATTTATCTCAAAGCTCCTTTGGGTCTGACTAGACATTCAGCCCATGGAAATTTTTTCACAGCACAATTTATCATCTTAAGTACACGTTACCCAAGATGATACTGAATGTGGTCCCTTAGCACACTCTGCCCACAGGAAGTGAATGAGAATAGGTAGGTCTCCCTCTGCCTGCAAGGCGGATGGAAATTAGCCACAAATAATTGGCAAAGTGGACACCCACAGGCAGTATGGACTGCCACTTCACCTGTCAGCAGAGAGTTTCTGATCTCTCGGTGGAAGGCCTCTCTGTGAGAACAGGGCTTGACTGTTCTGAGAGGGGGAGGGAAATACCACCTGTTTTTGCTTCACCAGCCCAATTAGTATTTAGCACATTTATTTACTGACTTTATAAGACTGCTTTCTTTGCAACTGAATGCAACAAAATTCTCAAATGTTCTTCCTTTTAGTTCTTTTTGGAATGAAGCATTTATTCCCACCAACCAAGAGTTCCTGGGCTAGCTTTGCCTATCCTCCTCCCCCTCTACCCGCACCACGCCCAGAAGGCCAGCAGTTGAAGAGGTAGAGAGTGGATGCTACGAAGGAAGGTGGCTTGTTCTGCCATGTTTCATGTGATTTTTCTAAGGAGCATGTACTGGTATTTCTCTTCGAGAGGATAGTGGTTCCCAGTTTTCTCCATGATGTAGCCACTGATCCCTTGTAACCTTTTCTGAATGTGGGTGCAGTGAGTCTTGAACCTTCTTCCTTTCTCTAAGAGCAGTTTGGAAATGCAAGATAGAAGGTGTGGAAAGAGATGACTTTCAGAGTGAACAGGATTTGGCCTCAGCTAACCCCCATAGAAGACCCTGGCAGCAAAAGCCTCCCTCCCTCACCTCCATGCAGAGACCCCAGTGGGAAAACAGGGCAGTTGCAAGTCTTACCTTAGCGGGGACCTTGGCGGAGTACTGCCCACCAGAGACAGTAGGATATGCCTGCTGGTTATAATTGTAGTTCTGCGGAAGAAAGCAAGGGTGGTGGGTAGTTGCGGGGGGGCGGGGTGGAGGACAGCACAGAAGGGATGAAACCATTTTTTCTCTGGAATAAACACCCAACTTCCCTGCCCTGGCTGGACCTTTCTCAAAGCCCCTGCCTTCTCCCCCTCCTGGTGTCAGGTGTTTTCTTTTCCAGAATCCCCTTCAGCCATCCAAGCTCACACGCTCACCTCCTATGGTCCCAGCCCAAATGGCTCTGCCTTCTTCCCTCTCCCAATTCAAGTGTTACTTGGGAGGTGAGGAAAAAAGACCAAGGAAAGAAGTGAGGTCTAAATCAGATGGTCGTGTGGCAGATATCTTACCTTAGAAGTTACTGCTGGTACCTCTGGCCATCCTGCACCAGGCTGAGAAAATTACAGAACAGAGGAGTGAAGGAGGAGAATATGATGTTGGCCAGACTGAGGAACAAGACTGAGAGAGGCTGAGGACCTCCAAGGTCAGTCTGAGGGCAGAGACTTACCTGACCAGCACTGCCTGCCCTCTTCTGAAGTGATGATGATGAATAGTTACCCTGCAAGAAAGGGGGCCACAGTTAGAGTGTCTCCACGGTCCTCAGGCCTTGCCAGACTTGTGGGACTCCAACATCCTGCTGCCTGGGTGCTGCCCTCCTTCTGGAGCACCCGCATCCCACCTACCCCGCCCCGTCCCTCTCAGTGGCCCATGAGTGCTGTCCACAGAGAGGGCAGTGAGCCTGGAGGAAACTGATGGTCCAGATAGATACAGATGATAGTTTCCACACTCAGTGCTGGGAAGTGAGGGTAGCAAACTGGGTTTAGCAACACCATCCCCACCCAGGCACCTGGAATGTTGGCAGGCTGGCCTGAGACTGAGCTAGAATGACAAATGTGTGGTGCCCACACAGGCTCCCATGAGAGCAGAACCCAGGCCCTAAGCCCCAGCCCACATTTTGCTGATGCCAAACCCTGCTCCCCGCATAGGCCCTTTTATCCCTGTTCACAATGTTGTTTGTGAGGCAAAGTGGAGTGTATAACGTTAGCTTTGGGTCAAAGAGAAAGAAAGGGGAGAAATACAAGGACATAGATGAAGGTACTTAAGACACTGCAGATGCACTACCCTCTCCCTCTCCCAGGTGAAGCAGGGGAAATTCCTAAGCAGTGGGAGAGAAGTTCAGTTCCTTCCATCAGCACTTCTCTACTAGGACACACCACCACCACCACACACACACACACACAGGGTTAGGGTGTCACACACACACACACACACACACACACACACAGGGTTAGGGTGCTCTTCTTAACTCTGACTTAACTCTCTACCTATCCTCACCTGACATTGAGTTTTAGCCCTAATACTGAGGTCACAAACTGGTTGATCACAGGCCTCCAGACATTTTTTACTTGGTTTGCATTTTTAAAATTGATTTAGTTATAAGCAATTCAATATCAGATTTCTAACTTTTCTTGAAGAATCAGGTGATGTGGTCACACTGGGACTACATGGGTACATGACAACACTCAGCTGGAAGGCCTTGGCCTCCTCCTTTGCATGGCCCCACCTGTCCGACTTCAGGTTCCTGGCCCATGTGTGAGTAAATGGGCAACTCTTGCCTCAGTGCCTAAGAGATCTGGTTCCTGAAAAGGCCACTGGCCATGCAGAACCGAGGTGTGGCTTTCTGGAGACCCAGAGTCCTGCCCGTCCTTCTCGGAACGCAGATATTCAGACCCTATGCACCTGCCTGCGGTTAACAATGACTTGATTCCCTCCCGCGCCCCCCCCCCACCCCATACCTACTGTTTCCCTTCAGCTTTCTTCCCTAGTTCCCCCCATTTCCGGTTCTGAGGTCCTTCCCTCTTCTCAACCTCCTGGTCCCCATCACCTGTTCACCCTGCAGTACCCACCCAGCTGTGGCTCCCCCCATGTCAGGCCAGGCCCAGCAGGAACAGCAGCAGAGACAGTGGCCAACTTCATGTGCCCGGGGCCTGTGAGGGCCCCCACCCTTGGCCTGGGCTTTTATCCTAAGGAGGACCTGCCATCCTGCTCTTTCTTCAGTGACTCACAGCTTCTCTCTCACACCCCACCCCCACTCAGCATTGCATAAAGGCAAGTGGGAAGGGAGGGAGGCACCCTCTCTCAGCAGAGAGAGTAAGGAACTGGCACAGAATCTGCAAGCCATTGTCAAGAACCCAGCACCCCACATCCCCAGAGCTGAGCTTCCTGACCCCAAAACAAGAGGTTCTGCCGCTCTTACCTCAATAATTTCTTTCCAGTTCAAAAAAGGAGTATTGTGTTTGAAATCCTGGAGGAAGAAGGAGAGATGAGTGGGCCACAGGGAGACAGAGGGTGGAGTGTGGCAGCTCATTGGGAAAGTTTCAAGACCACGCACAAGAATGGGTTTTGGAGCCCGGGTGTGGTTGGGGTTAGATGAAGATACACTTATTACAGGTGTTAGAATTTTTGAGGGTATTAGTGATAAGATTTGGATGAGGTTTCCCATCTCCAAAATAAACAGAGGGGGAATTTTGTGACAGGAGCTGGGGTTTGGCTGCCTTGAGGGAGATAGAGAGAGGGACAGGATGACCAGGGTCCCAGTTCTTCAAAAAGTGAGAATTCTCCTACCTCCCAGAGTCGACTGAAGTAGAGGAGGGCTCGAGTGCTGGGGGATGGGACTTGGCCCTGTGGATGAAAGGTGGGGAGCAGGTTAGCAGAGAGCCTGACCCCCTGATCATCTAAGCCCCTACTCCTGCTCCCACCATTTCTCGGTCTTCATAATTGCACTATGACCAAGATTTTGGGGGAAGCTGGGTGTCTTTAGGGACCAGAAAACTATTTTTGCAAGCAGAGGAAGAGAGAAGCTAGATCTCTGGAGCCATTAACCGTCCTTTCCGCCTCTAGCACACACAGAGTGTTCTTCTCTATCCCATTTCCCCTTCCTCTGGCTGAACATAACAGTAGCAAAACCTCAAGACTAAGAACTGCCCACAGAGCTTCCTGCCTTTTCACCTGCCATGCCACCTCCAGCCCATTTCCCAAAGTTGTGGGGCTTAAGTTACCCCTTCCTCCCCTCCCCCGGGATAACAGTTGAGACGTAAGAAAGGAGCAGACACCAGGAGTGTGGGGCAGCTAAGGTTTATTTCAAGGGCAAAGGTTGAGATTAGTGGTGAGTAGTGTTTTTTTAAGAAAGGGTGGGGGGCTCCCATCCATCTGGTAGCTCCTTGTCTGGAGGTCACGGGATGTGAAAGCTCCTCTCGTCCTGGGCAAAGAAATGGGTTCTAAGAGGGAGCTCGAGGAATAGGACTTCAGGGAGTAATGGAAAGTCAAGGTTATATTAGACCCCTGCTCCAGAAATCTGCAGGGACCTTTTTGAACCACGGCTGTCATCCAGTCAACCCCAGATATTCCAGCTTGGACTTGAAAACTCTCGTACCTTGCCAGGAATGTTATGTACGGCCCCCCTGTCTTCACTCCTCACTCTGTAGGAAGTCCTCAGCACCTCACCCGGCACTGTGAAGGAGCCAGAGCTCACCATTCTCTTCTCTGCCCATCTCTGTTCTGTCCCTCTTCTGAGATCTGTGCCTCTGGGAAGTCGCCCCAGATGAATCCTGCCTGACTGCAGGCACTCACTGTACTGTGCCCTCTAGATGTGCAAAACGCTTGGCTATCCGTCCTGGCCCTCTGGGAGGTGTCTGTGTGTGCCCGAAGGTCCCCATGCTCAGGGGTCTGGCTTCCCCAGTAAGGAGTTCACAGTAAGGAATCTTGCCCCACCAGAGATTGTGCTTCTAAACCAGAAACAGTCTATTTTGTTCATTTAGCTCATGCAAACCAAACTGTGCTGCATCTGGGAACATCTGTATCTTCTGTCTTCCACTCCCCCTTATCCCAAAGGGAAGGCTTTGGCTTTCCTGGGGTTTGGGCTGCCTCTTTGCTTCCCCCTATCAGTACCCCTTTTCCCCCACAAGTTTTGGAGGACAGGATCCTAATTTTCATTCTTTTAAGTTAAGGCTTAGAAACTCAACTGAACACGGCCAGTCAGGTGGCTAGAATGGCTGTGATGGGCAGGGGGAGTCTGACTGCTGGAGAGCAAGTCCCCATGGCAAGAAGCAGCTGCTACTCAGCTTTAGTTTATTGTAGTCCATGGAATGGGGCCTTGTGTTGACAAATTTTTCAATAGAAGTCAGAAATCCAAGTCATTTTGTGAAGTCTATACATTTTTAAACTTTGGCAACTGATTCATATTGTGTGTGTGTTTTAATATATCCAAAAAAATCACATAATTGGGCTGCCAGTTACAGTTTTTGCTTTTGGTATTTGTTCGGGTTATTTGTCTGCTCTCATCCTCTCCTTCCAGTCCACTCTCTCTACTATTCTGGTGTCATGTTAGCTTGGCCAGGGGTTTTCCTACAAGAGGAGGGGGTGAGCAGGGAGGAAGAAGAAAGGGCTCCAGGACTCCATGTGTCCCCTAATATTATGTAAGTACAGGGCACCCATTAGGCACTCAGTAAATGTTGGCTTTCTCCTTCCCTTCTCTCTCTGTGTCAGTCCTCATGTGGCCTTTTAGCTCCACCTGACTATTCAGTCCACCCTCCCACCCCGGCCTCTGCTACCTCTCCCATTAACCTCCAGGTCTCGGAGGGGAAACTGAGGTTTAGACCTGTGCAAGTCTGCATGTTAGGATATGAAAGAGGCCCATTCATTTCTCATCCTCAATACCCAACTGTTTGCAAAGTCTCCCTCTCTTCATATCTCAACTGTTCTTCCTCCTTGTTTTTGTTCTATTCCACCCTCCCACCCCGGCCTCTGCTACCTCTCCCATTAACCTCCAGGTCTCGGAGGGGAAACTGAGGTTTAGACCTGTGCAAGTCTGCATGTTAGGATATGAAAGAGGCCCATTCATTTCTCATCCTCAATACCCAACTGTTTGCAAAGTCTCCCTCTCTTCATATCTCAGCTGTTCTTCCTCCTTGTTTTTGTTCTTTTTTTTTTTTTGTTTTGTTTTGTTTTGTTTTTTTTAGCACTAGCCAAAATGCTCTTCATGGCCATCATCATTATTTCACCTGGCTCAGAGGTTTAGCTTTCTTCTCTATATTCCTCTCCCACAAAGATCATATGACATGGCCTTCCAGCCCTTACCTTGTTTATGGCATCCCAGTTAATGAAACCCAGCTTGGCTTTAAAGTTCTGCAGAGAAGAGAAAAAAGAAAAAAGGAGACTGGTCAAATTGGATCATAATAATGTAATTGGCTTGGAGCCTCGGGACAAGAGAGGTCAAGGACCACCACTGACAGTAGTTATAGAAAGAGGACTTCATCCTGTGAGGTCAATGGGACAGGATTTTGGCTTTCCAAAAGAGAATGAGTGAGCAGAGCAGTCTTGCTGAACTCACCTTCCAGAAAGTGTCGAAGTTGAAGGGCCCAGAAGTCTGAGAGTTCTAAGGAACCAATGAGAAATGGGATGAGAATAAGAACACACTTCGTGAGCAAGAGGCAGGGGCAGGAGCTATGGATGTCTGGAGGGTCCTGGCTTAAGGTGGGGTGATGCCTCCACTCACCAAGTTATCGATTCCACCGACAGCTTCACCTCCCCCACTGGACCCTTGCCCCTGGGTGGGGAAAGGGGACTGATGTTCAAGGCTCATGCATCTTGTTATGCATACCACCCATCAGCCTGCTCCTGGCCCACTCATCTTTGCCTTTGCTCAAGCACCATGAACCCTCTGTAAAGTCACCTCTCTTCTTTACACAGCACCTAAGAACCCCACCTCCAGAAAGCCTTCCTGGAATGACTCATTATTTGCTGCCTAGCATAACCCTACCCACTTCCTAATATATAGCCTCACTGTGCGCCAAGCACTATGCCTTATCCTGCCATGTCCTTTGTGGAGATGTCTCCATTTGACAGATGAGGAAACTGACACTCAGAGCTGTGCAGAGCTTGCCTCGGATCTATCTCCATGCCAGAGTTCAGTGTCTGGATCCTGAGCCCCCTTGGTCAGGATATGATGCAGAAAGCTCTGCAGTAGCTGTGGGGGTGAAAAAGTTGGGCTTCACAGTGCCCATTTTATCCAAGAGGAAGGCCAGACTCACAGAGGTCAACTGACTTGCCTGATCACAGATGACAAGTGATCTCCCATTTCTAACTCAAAGTTCACTGCCTTTATGCTTCTCCACACTGCCTTCTAAGTATGATTTTTAAAATCCCCCTTAGCTAGCCATTCTTCTGTTATTTTAATCTGTTTTTTTTCCCTCACAGAGGTAATAGGATTGTGATTGTAGTTGTAAAAGGGAGAGAATGGGTGAATCAAGAATGACAGGGATCCTGGACCCCTGTTGATCTCCTGGTAGTCACCTGACAGATTCAGAGAAGCTGGCAAGAAGAAACTGATATTTCTCTTTCTTTTCCAAAGCCCTTTGCATTCTATCCCCACACTCCACCATCCCTTCTCCTAAAGACATCCCTGCTCACCTGATAATTGCCTTGGGAGTCCCCAAGGAGGCGACTACCTTCCCTGCTTATTCCCTGAGGAGAGAGAAAATGGAGAGTTGGCGGGGAGGCAGGCAGGATGAGAGGTGAGAAGTAGGTGAAGGATTCCTGAATCGGGGGACTGAGGCAGGAGCAGGGCCGAGTCCTTCCCAGGACCCCAAGAGAGGCCCTTCTCTCTGGGTAGCTCTATCTTTCCTGGCAAATCTTGTTTCACCCCCTTGTGGATAGGGCTACTTCTCACTTAGGATGCTCATTGGTACCATCACCATCTGTTTCTATTCAGTCTGCAAGCTGTCCACAGTTCAGTGGGAATAGCCTTTGCCACCAAGTAGGAACCCGCCAGGCTGCTGTACTAAATTAATTCAAAATGCAGGCTGGGCTGATGTTTTGCTTTAGTCAGAAAGGTGATGCCTGCTGGAAGAGTCCCTGGGAGATGAGGCGGCACAGAAGTCAACTGCTAGTCTCCTCCTATGGCAGAGGTCAGCACCTTTTGAGTTCTGCTTTCACTGTTTGGTATGGATCCCAGACCCATCGGCACCTCTTCATTCCCAGAGCTAAAATCTAGACCAGGCTGGGAGGTGGGATTGTCTGTCCTGTTAGTATTGCCGCTGCCACAGTCCCTACTCTCCTCACCCTGATGTCGCCAAGCCGCTGGGGCCTCTGAAGCCCTGAGGGACAAGACAGTGAGACACAGGTCATTGTTTTACCAGGTCCATCCCTGCAAATTCATGTATGATTTAATATGATTCCTCTTAAAATCCTAATGGAAATCTCTTTGGAACTTGTCAAAATCATCTTGAAGTTCATTTGGAAGAATAGATGCCTAACAATTGGTAAGAAAACACTGAAAAAGATGAGCAGCAAATGGACTTGTACTGGCAGATATTAATGTACTATAAAGCTACCATGAATAAAACTGTAGTTCCTGTCCCAGAACAGATCTATCGATTAATAGAACCCCCAGAAGCTCTCCCCAAATATTAAGGTATATATACATGATGTTTTAAATCAGTGGTAGAAATGATTCAATACAGGGCTGGGAATACCAGTTATGTTTTTTGGGGAAAAACTTATTTATACCTCACAGTTTCCTCCCTTTTGTTTTTATCTGATTGTCTCCTACGGCAGCTCACAGATCTGATTCAAAGTGTAGGGCCTGCCTAGTTGGATCCAGGAGTGGACTAGACAGAATACACCAGAATACCGCCCAGGTGGATTAAAGAGTTAAATTTAACAATGAAATTATAGAAGTGTTAGTAATGCTAGAAGAAAATAAAGACCTTTATTTTCAAGAGCAGACACCATAGAAAAACAGACTTTGGTATGTAAAAAACTAGAAATAGAGTAACAAACTGGGAGACGTTTTCTTGAAACCTGTCTACCCATAAAAGGTTACTATCCCCAATATTTTAGGAGCTCTTCAGAGAGCCTTGTCAATGTAGCATCATAGGGTCATGCTCCTCGCCCTGCAGGAGACACACCAGGTGCTGCTGCTCTGCACCAGCCTCCCCCAGAGCTTGTTAGAAGCCAGGATCTTGGCAACACCCCAGAGCTGAATCAGAACCCGCATTTTCACAAGACCTCTGGGCCATTCGTGGGCACCTTGGTGTAGCACTTCCTCTGTCAGTGCTCCAGGTTCTGACCGGAAAGCCCAAATTTCCAGAATAACTAGGAGGGGGATGCATGCAAACCAATGTCAAAGGAGTTAGCAAATTGTGTTCACTAGCCAGGCATAGGACAATTGAAACATTTATGTTTCTAAAAGGACTGGTCTTCAGGTGACTTTCACAGCCCTGTCTGTGGGGGTATGTCCCATAAGGATTTGCAATGAATTATTCCTTTAGAGATTATTGGTAATTTTATGTGCTTGGTCTCTGCCCCTAAATTGTAATTGAAGATTAGCATTAGGAGTGGAGAGCAGAGCTGGGTTACAAGGAGTGGCACTGCGGCAGTGATGAACTGCGGTAACCACAAGTTTGGCTCTCACCTGACCCCCAGATCCTCCGGACACTCGGACTCCATTTCCTGGGTTGTCACACTGTGGGTGAGAGAGAGAGAAGACTTCCTCTCAGTCTTTACCTAGACGCCAATTCCAGCCCTCAAGTTGCAGTCTTTTAGCCCCGAGGTTCACGCACGTCAGCCCCACCCCAGCAGCGGTCCACCCCATTCTCAGCCCCAGCGGTCACTCTCCCACCATCCACGGGGCCTCCTCTTTTCCTTCCCACAGTTTCAGTTTCAGGGAGATCCATGCAGGTGCAAACCGTAGACACTCACCTCGGGTTTATGTCCACCACCACTTCCTCCGCTGTTTCCTGAGGAAGAGCTGCTACTGTGTTCCTACAAGGGAAAGCAAGAGTCCATCTGGTGTCTTCAAGGGACTTGGGAGGGACCAAATGATTCCCAGCCATGTTAACCCCCTCTGCCTGCCCCCCGTCTTCAGCCAGCCGTTCACTGAGGGAAGTGATGGGAGCACAGGGAAGACCAGGTGTGGCCAAGTGCATTTGGGAATGTGGGGTAATCCCACCACATGCCGGGGTGGGAGGCCTCTGGAGCCTAACTGCACAAAGGTCCCCTGACACCTGAGGGCAGGCTGGCCTCGTGCTGCCCTGCCCCGTCTCTCCTCTCCCCTGCCCTCTCCTGGAACCTAGAAAGGGGAAAGGGCCACTGGCAGGGAGCCTGATCAACATGCCTAGAATTTTCTAAGGGAAAATCAGATGGGGTAAAAGCCAGCAGAACAAAGAGCAGTAAATTAAAGCAGCTTATGTGATCTGGCTTGTTCTAGTTGCCTCCCTCCTCTTGCCGGACACCTTCCCCAGACTCCAAAGGAAGCCAGTAGTGTTCTCTCTCTTCAGGCCCCCTCCTGGAGATCCCTCCTAATCCAGCTGACAGGTTGTGGTCCCTTCCTGGTCCTTTCACCATCAGGGAGGGGCCTCGTGTGCAGCATCTGTGTTAGTTCGCCTGGACCACAGCCCTGTAGTGTCTTAAGTCTCCACGTGTGCAGGCTTGCCCCCATTCTCCCGGCCGGGAGCATCCCTAACAAGTATTATGTTGTTCCGTGCCCACCTCTCTTCTTCCACTCTTCACCCCCCGCGGTAGTCAGATTTCCAAGTGGCCACAACGGCAGGAATAGGGGTTAGACAGGAGAGAGAAGATCCCCACCCTCATGGAGCAGAGATAAGGGACAGAGTGAGCAGAAGTAGGGAGGGCACCTCTTCTGCAAGCCTGCTTGGTGGGGCTGGGAAGGTGGGAAACAAAGGGAAGGAGCCACAGGATGACACTGCCAGTGACGCCACCCACCCCAGGGCTGGCAGCGTTCAGAAAGGCCTTGGAGCGCATCTCCTCGACCGGGACCTCCACGGGCCTCAGCCTCATCTCTGCCTTTCAGCATAGGAGCAGAACTCACCCAGTTGCCCCCAGAACTGCTGCCGCTGCTGCCACCGCCGCTGTTGCCGTAGCTGCTACCGCCACTGCTGCCACTGCTGCCACCGCCGCTGCTGCCACTGCTGCCACCGCCGCTGCTGCCACTGCTGCCACCGCCGCTGCTGCCACTGCTGCCACCGCCGCTGCTGCCACTGCTGCCACCGCCGCTGCTGCCACTGCTGCCACCGCCGCTGCTGCCACTGCTGCCACCGCCGCTGCTGCCACTGCTGCCACCGCCGCTGCTGCCACTGCTGCCACCGCCGCTGCTGCCACTGCTGCCACCGCCGCTGCTGCCACTGCTGCCACCGCCGCTGCTGCCACTGCTGCCACCGCCGCTGCTGCCACTGCTGCCACCGCCGCTGCTGCCACTGCTGCCACCGCCGCTGCTGCCACTGCTGCCACCGCCGCTGCTGCCACCGCCACTGCTGCCGCCACTGCTTCCCTGAGGGACCAGAGCGAGGACTAAAGGTGAGAACACCAAGATTGCTTCCCTCCATTCCCTTGCTCTCTTGCTCGGGCATATTCCTGCCCAGTCTGAGGAAAGAGAGTTCTGTTTTCTCCCTGTGCCCGATGCTTCGGGTGCCCCGCCTCTTACCCAAGAGTTGCTAGAGCTTCCACCTGAGCCAGAGGGCGGAGGGTTGGTGCACTGCAGAAGAAATGGGACAGGTGCGTTGTGAGGTTTCAGTTAGGGCCGTCGCCACGCCAGGCTCTCCTTCCTCACGTGGCTCGGCTTTCTTTCCCAACGTGTTCCTCCCCCACCCATCGCACTGACATCCCGCTCTCCCTTGCCTCCTCTCCACGCTCATCTCTCCCTGGCCAATCTGCCTCCCCATCTTTTTTTCCTCTTTGTCTCTCCTACTTTCTGTCACAGGCACCCAGACACCCTCTTCTGGCCCCGACTCTTCCTCTTACCTCCGTATTTGGGTTGCTGTTGCCCCTCACTGAGCCATAACCAGGTTGGGCCACAGCTCCCTGCAGGGAGGATGAGACTAAGTATGAGAGTGTGGGCCTGAAGGGGTGAAGGTACAGGATCAGGGCTGGGTGCTTACTTTACCTGAGTGTTGGGCCCCAAGTTGTATGGCCCTCCATTGCCTCCTTGACCCCAGGAGTTTCCCTGAGAGTTGGTTCCGAAGCTGCCACCTGAGCCTCCAGCGTGTCCATGGATCCAGGGATTGCCTGGACCTTCGGGATTGCCCTGGCTGTGGGCTCCGAGGCTACCCTGAGAGCCAAAGGTGCCGTGGCCTCCAGATGGAGGCTGGCCATTGGTTCCCTGCAAGGACAACATGCGAGCACTTAGTGTGTGTGACCTTATCGCTCATGATGGGGCAAGGCAGGCAGAGCAACTAAGATAGAGAGGAGCCAGAGCAGGGCATAAGGAGAGGCAGGGAGAGACCCCAAGGTGGTAGAGAAAGGATGCATAGCATGGACGGAAACTGCCCCAGACGGCCACTAGTAAGACTCCTTCACCTTTCCATTGATTCCCAAGATTCTCAACCCAGCTTCCTACAGTCTCCCGTTTCCACACCGAGCTTCCTTCCAGCCACTCACCCAAGCACCGTTGCTGCCAGGCATCCCCTGCCAGGAGCTGTGGGCAGCATCTATTCCATGTCGAATAATGTTCTCAGCCTGTCTGCCAGCCTCACTCCCAGTGTTTCCAAGAGCATGGGCTGCCTCTCCAGCCCCTTGGCCAATGGCCTCCCTGATTCCATGACTAATGGCATCTCCTGCCGCATGTCCAACGGCTTCCCCAAAACCTGCTTCAGCTCTTGCCCCTCCACTTAACAATGGGCCAGCCTCCCCACTGCCCAGGTACAGGGCCAGCAGGAGGCAGGCCAGGGACCCCTGTAACTTCATCTCTGCCTCACTCCTTCTCCCTCCTAAGTGTCTTTTTCCCACCCAAGTTTCCTTCTGTTGGCCCTTTCTCTTCTCTGTGCCGTGTACCCTCCTCTGTTCTCTTTTTCCTTCTGACTTCTTGTTCTCACTCCTTCTAGGTCTGCAGCCTCCTCTCTCCTTTCCCAGACTCCCCTGCCTTCCCAGAGGCCTCCTCCCTGCCACTACTCCTTATACTGCAGCTTGGGAGAAGGTGACAGGGCTGGGCAGCCCGGAGTCCCTCCTCCCAGTGACTCAGGGCCAGCCACTGATAGGGTAATGAGCTGTAATTGTGAGTCTGAAAGTCTGTGTTGAAACAGAGAGGGAGCCCATGCATCAGGGAGGGAGGGAGAAATGGAATGAGATGGCTGCAAAGTGTTTCAGTTTCCCAACCCCAGGAATTTGGGGCGCAGGGTGGGGATGGGGGCACCTGAGGAGATAGTCTGTTGGTGTCTCCTAGAGGTGGTAGGTGGAGGGAAATTACAGGCCGGGCCCTACCAGTGGGGCAAGGATACGAAACTCAGTGGGAAAGGGGACAGGTGAGTTAGGTGTCAGCTAGCCTAGGTCGGGGGGGCATCAGAATGGAGTCAGGTGACTTTCAGTTTCAATTAGCCTTTGCCTCTCCCATTTCTCTTCTCCCCCAGGCTGCCATCTAAAGGTGCCTGCCCTCACCCTCTTCCACAACTCCAAAGAGCCTGGGAGCTATGAGACTGGCCTCAGGTTTCAGTAGAGACCCCAGGCCTCCGGGAAGGAAGTGGCCACGACCCTGAGAGTGGTCATCAGGGTGTCTCAGTTAGCATCCTGGTGGCTCTTGGCTAAGAAAGCTGGGTGTGGAGCAGGGGAGCTGGGCGGGCCAGCCACCCCCAGGGAATGAGTGGGAGGGAAAGACCTTGGGAGGGAGCAGCTGACCCAAGCACCCATCCTGTTTACCTGTTACGGAAGGGACACGTGTGTGAGTTCATGGCCTCCTGGGAGGGCTAGGACTGCACCAGCTCACCCCACCCACCCCCAGCCTCCCCCCAGGGGCCAGGATGACTCTGGAACGGGAGGAGGGGTCAGCACAAGGGCAGGAACCCTATGTCAGCAGCATGATGCTCTGCGGGTCCCAGCTCAGGATGTGGAACTTGGTCAGGTCTCATCCCTGCTTAGCAAGCATGGCTGCCTCTGTACTCCCAGGAGTCCAGGCCCTCCCACTTGCCACTGCCTTGTATCACCACGACTCATAGCCCAGTTAGGAGGGGTCAGTTTCCATCGGCCTTTCTCAATGTCTCCCAGTCAGTCTCTCTCTCCACCCCAGCACCCACACCCCAACTTGTAACATTCAACACCTCTTACCATGTGAAAACAATCCCTGCCTGTCCTCAGCAGCTCCTACCTCCCTGTTACTCCATCTCTGACTCTTCAATGATGATAATAAATGTGGTGGTAATAATAATAATAATAATAATAATAATAATAATTGCAGCTCCAATCTATCAAGGGCTTTCTATGTGTCCAGCACTGGACTAAACACTTTAAGGCTCAGACAGCCCTGGAGATCAGTCTTATTATTACCCCATTTAGAGATGGAGAAGTTGGGGTTCAGAGAGGACATGTGAATGTGTGGTAGAGCAAAACCCAAGCCCAGCCTGCCCCTCTCCTAAGCCCTGATCCTCAGCATTTTCTGTCACCTCAGTATTTCAGACTTCCCCCTGCTTTTCAAAGCCCTCATTCTTCCCTGGATAAAATTGGTTTTGGTTTTGCCCTGGCATCTTGTGGGGGGAGGGGAGCAGGAGTAAATCTGAGGCCTCCAGAATTGGTGATGGAGACCCCAGTCCTGAGCCTGCTGCTTCCCACTGGCCGAGGACAGGACCTCGGCAGGCAGCAGAGTGCCCACTGACTCAGAGTCCTTGCCACACTTCCTTCGTGGGACACACCTTCACAATGGGATACGTCTGCCCTCTCCCTTCTTTATTGCTAAGACTTTTCTTTAAGCTAGCTTACTTTCTTAATTTTAAGAGAATATTTTATATTGCTGCTGGAAGTAGAAAGCCAGAATCACTTGCCCATAAATAGAAAGTACCAGAAAAACATAGAGAGAAGCAAACAATGGTATTGCATTATATATGGCTGCAGTTTCTGCATCCTCTTTATTAGCAAGTCTGAGAGGTGTTTTAAGGCGCACCAGCACAGAAACTGAGTCTTTCTCTTTAACAAATCAGAAAGCTTCAAAGAAAATGAGAAAAGTGTTTCTCACTGAGTGGTTCAGAGTGATCTAAAGCCATGTTCACAGACCACCTAAATTTTCCCCTACAACCAGCAGGTTCATGTTCTACCTTCTGAGAAAAACTGCCTCAGACATCTCTGTACCTGAGCAGTCACCTCAAATCAGTCTTAAGGCATAGTTATTATATACCCAACCCAATAGATGATGTGGTGCTTTCACATGCATGATCTCATTTAATCCTCACTATAACCTCAGGAAGGAAGTTATTCCCATTTTACAGATGAGGTAACTGAGGTCTAGAGTTTTAAACACATACACAGGATCATATGTGAAAAGATTATGGTAAAATGGAGTTGTCAGAATTTTACCCAAGTCTGTCAGACTCCAAACAGCTTTGACCCTACATCACCATGCCTCCCATGTTTTATATATGATAGCATCCACATAGCTGTCATGCCCGCATCATGTCCACGACCCTCTGATTTCATCTTTTCTCTCTCATTCACCACTTTATTCATTCAACAAGTATTTATTGAGTACCTACCCTGTGCCATGCCTGTTCTAGGCACGGAACAAGATCATCAAAATCTCTTTCCTTAGGGAGCTCACATTCATTGTGGGGGAGTTTGGACAATAAACCTCTCAGGTGGTGATGAACACTATGAAGGAAAACACAGTGGAGTGAGGGAATAGAGAAGACAGATAGGGTGGTCAGGAAAGGGCTCTTTGAGATGTCACCAATGAGCTGAAACCCATAGGAGGTGAGAAACTGAGCCAGGAGGATATCTGGGGATAGTGTATCCCAAGCAAGGAAATGGTCGTGCAGAGGCTTTGAGGCTGGAGCAGGGAGAATGGGAAGAGTTTAAATCAAAGAGGTAACCATTTTTTAAATTTAATTTATTGGGGTGACATTGGTTCATAAGATCATATAGGTTTCAAGTGTACATTTCTATGGTACATGATTTATATAATGCATTGTGTGCCCGCCACCCAAAGTCAAAGTATCTTCTGTCACCATATATTTGGCCCCCTTTACCTTTTACTACCCCCGCCCCCACCTCTTCCCTCTGGTAACCCCCATACTGTTGTCTGTATCTATGAGTTTCAGTTTTATATCCCACATAATGAGTGAAATCATATGGTTCTTAGCTTTTTGTGACTGACTTATTTTCCTTAGCATAATATTCTCAAGGTCCATCCATGTTGTCACAAATGTCAATATTTCATCTTTTTTATGGCTGAGTAGTACCACATCTTCTTTATCCAGTCCCCTATTGAAGGATACTTGGGTTTGTCTCCTTGTCTTGGCCACCATGAATAATGCTGCAATGAACATAGGGGTGCATATATCTTTGCAAATAAATGTTGTCAAGTTTTTCGGGTAGATACCCAAAAAGAGGGATTTTTGGGTCATGTGGTAACTCTGTTCTTGATTTTTTGAGGAACCACCAGACTGCTTTCCATAATGGTTATACCAGTTTACATTCCCACCAGCAGTGAATGAGGGTTCCCTTTTCTCCACAACCACTCCCACACTCATTATTACCTGTCTTGGTGATAATAGCCATTCTAACAGGCACAAGGTGGTATCTCATTGTAGTTTTGATTTTCATCTTCCTAATAGCTACTGACGTTGAGCATCTTTTTGTATATCTGTGGGGCATCTGTATGTCTTCTTGGGAGAGGTGTCTGTTCAAGTCCTCTGCCCATTTTTTAATTGGATTGCTTGTTTCGTGTTGAATGCGTTCTTTATATATTTTGTGAAAAAGTAACCATTGTGAAGACTTTGACTTTTATCTGACTGAGATGGAACCAGCTGAGGGCTTGGAACGGAGGAAGGCTGTGATCTGACTTGGGTGTGAACAGGGCTCCTCTGGGGAACAGACTGTTGTGGGGAGAGAGGAGTACAGAGATCAGGGAAGGGGCTTGAGGGGGCAGGTTTGGAGGTTGAACTCAAGTATAGAGAGGAGAGGAGGCCTTGGGTCTGGACAGTGTTTCTGCTCCCTCCTAGGGGGTCCTAGGCCTCAAACTAGCACCTACTGGCTCATCTCTTCCACAGTGTCTGTCCTGGAGTCTAGGTTGAAATTCTAGGTCCTCCACTTACTAGCCATCTGTATAGCAATTTTAATCATCTGTATAGCCATTTCCTTATCTGTAAGAGAGGTGAATGTGAGGGTTAAATGAGGTAATAATGCAAAGAGCATAGAGCAGTGCCCGGCACACAGGAGCACTCAATATATGTTGGGCGTGTTACCATTGTTGTTGTAATGCTTTCTTGACAGTTGTTTAATTTTGAGACATACACATTCACTTCCTGAAAGAGCCAAATATAGAAACTTATTTTTAAAGAGGACTTACTTTGAAGCAGCCCACTCCCCAAGGGTCCCAGGGAAGCATGCCACCTCACTAGCAGAGATCACCAGCAGGGAAGTGGTCTTGAAGAGAGCCCGCCATCACCACTTACTAGCTGGGTGGCCTCAGGCAACTCTCTCCCTTCCCTGAACCTCAACTTTATCATCTGTGAGGGGATAATCATGGTACCTGCCTCATGAGAGGTTGTGAGGCTGGAATGAATCATGTCTGTAAGTGCTTAGCATAGACATAGTAAGCACCCAATAAAGATGGCTGTCCAGTCCCGCCCAAACTCCTCTCCTTGTTCTTCCACATCTGCAGAAACTGGTACCTCCTGTCTTTGTTACTCCCCAGCCTGGCTCCACCTACCTGTCTCAGGTGCCTCATTCTTGCTCGCACTTATTCCAAGGCCTTTCCCAAGTCTGCTCAAGCCTTCCCTCTACCAGTTGCCAGCCATGTGTGCCTAGCCTGAACTTTCCTTTTAAACCTCTTAGTCTAGAGGGAAAATGGATATGAAATAAGTAAATACAGGGTGTCCCCCCAAAAAAAACATATATATTGAAACAGCTGATTGCTCAATTTTGAAAATGAAATATATTTTGATAAACATTGCCTTTTCTTTCCTTTTAAACCTCTTAGTCTAGAGGGAAAATGGAAATGAAATAAGTAAATACAGGGTGTCCCCCCCCCCAAAAAAAACATATATATTGAAACAGATGATTGCTCAATTTTGAAAATGAAATGTATTTTGATAAACATTGCCTTTATAATTATTCAAAGTTTGTGTACACATTTTGGGGGGACACCCTCTATATAACTACAAATTGTCATATGTGCTATGAAGAAAAAAATCAGTGTACCATGAGAAAGAATAACAAAGGTGGTCTTTTGTTCAGATTGTGTGGTCAAGGTAGCTGAGACCTAAAGAGTGAGGAGGAACTAAGATAGGGGACAAAAGGGACATGGAGGTTTTTACCTCTAATTCTCCTTCACCTTTTTCACCTATGCCCCCACCCCTCTCTCCTCTGGCAGCTATCAATTTGTCCTTTGTACCTATGTGTGTTTCTGTTTTGTTTGTTCATTTGTTTTGCTTTTTGGATTCCACATGTATTGAAGTCTTATGGTATTTGTTCTTCTCTGACTTATTTCACTTAGCATAATGCCCTCCAGGTCAGGTCTATTCATGGTGTTGCAAACGGTCAACTATACTTTAATTTAAAAGGGGGGAGCGTATAGAGAATATTCCTAGCAGAGTGAACAGCATGCAAGGCCTCGAGGCAAGAATGTGCCATGCTCCTTTTACTCTTCAAAACCAGCTGCGATCTTCTTTTCCAGAAGCCTCCCAGGGTTGACTCCCAGTACATAATGATTTATCCCATACCTCTGTGGCAAATATATTCAGCAAGAAAATGTGCATACAAATAAAACCAGTGCAAGTTTTTACTTTATGACAGGATGATTCCCTTGGGTATTCCCTTTTCAGAAGGGAGTCCTCCAGTCCATATGAAACAATGTCCAGCACAGAGTAGTCTTTCAGTAATGTGTGCTATGAATGAATGCTTCTCTTTTAAAAAATGCAGGAAATAGATGTCTGAAATTTACTTTGAAATGCATAAAAAATGTATTGATAGATGCCAAGATGGAGAGATGTGTGTGATTGATGGATGTGTGATAAAGCAAGCATAAAAAAAATGTTAGTGGTAAAATCTAAATAGTGGGTATGCAGGTGTCCACTCTAAAGTTCTTCATCTTTGTGCTAAATTAGAAATATTTTCAATATAAAGTGTCAGGAACATCACCTTTATCGTGCACACCCTCCCTGGTGTGTTATTTGTTCTTACTGCTGCATTGCCTTGCATTTGTTTTCATATTCTGTTTCTATGCCTTGTCTCCTCAGGAAGCCTGTAAATTACAAGGCAGAACACTGTCTCTTTTTTTTTTCTTTTGGTCCCACCATTGATGGAATTTTGATGCTGGAAGCCATGTTTATAGTCCTCTTCTGCAGGCAAGCATCCCTGCTTTGTAGAGGAGGAAATTAATGGCCCCTGTGGAGGCACAGGATCCTGATTGGGACGCAGGTCTCCCAGCAGGTTCTGGCAATAGGAAGGCCTGCTGCTTTCTCATGGGCTACCCAGGGCAAGTGCTCTGCCCCTCTGAGCCTCAGTTTCCTCACCCATACAATGGGGATCATAAGAGGACTTATGCCTTTGGGTTGGGGGAAGTTTAAATGGTTACAGAGCATGAGCACTCGTCACAGTAAGTGCTCAGTAGGTAGTAGCTCTCTGATGACTCCACAGGCTTTAGTCATCACAGATCTGAAAGCTGGGCCTCCTCCGTCACCATTCCTGCCTCTGTGAAGAAGCTCTCCCTCCTGCCATCAGTGTGCCTTTCCCCTGAACCTTTGGCCTTCCTCCCGGAGAGGGGACCTCCCAAATGCATGTCTATCCTCTCCCCTTATTCACCGATTCCCATAGCTACTGATGCCAAACAAGGGAAGACCTCTTTGTTTAGAATATCCCTTGTAGCTGTTAGGCTGTTTCTCCCTCCAAATTCTAGTCATGTTCTTAACCTGTGCAAGCCTCTACATGCTTCTCAATAAAATGGGGCAATAACAATACCTCTTACCTAACTGGTTGGGAGACTTCAGTGATGTCATGCATGTAAAGCACCCGTCAGGGAGCCTAGCAGGCCTAAACTGCATAATAAGTCCAAGTAATCATTGTTATTCCTTTGGCGCAACATCCCCTGAATGAGGATGCTGAGATGGCTTCTGCCATCTCCTCCCTGGTGTTTCCGCCCCCACTACTGGCCTGAAGTGGCTTTCCTTCATGATGCTCCTCCCAGTGCTGACCACGAACCTAGCACACTAATGGAACTCGGTTTGTCTCTCTAACCACCTTCTTAGATTTGATCAGCCTGAAATCTCCAGCTCAACCTGTCCTGTCCATCAGACCCCCAGCTCTCAGAATAGAAGCAAGAAGAGAAAAGACAAGCCTCCCCTCACATCCCTCCTTAGGAAGCATGTGGACCATAATGAGAGTATGTTGTGTCATATTTATTCACAAATCTCAGTACAGTTCCCTCAAGAGACTCCCGAAATCTACCCGCCCCCCATCCCTAGCTCCTCCAAGTCATTTCAGCTGATATGCCAACAGGAAAGCCAGTCTGCTCAGCAAGGCCAGTGCATCAGTTTAGGGAATGATGTTGGCGACGCTCTGGAAGAGAGAAGGAGATAGGGAGTGAATGCAGGGTATGCAGTCATAAGGACAGTGAGACCTTTGCCCTCATATCCTTTCCTAGAGAAATGAGAGGGAGACTGGCTACTTTGGCCCAGTAATTGCCTATGTTCTTGAGAATATCTTAAGGAAGGCAGCACCTAGATTGAGAAAGAACAGGGAGCCAGTACTCCAGGGCAGAGATGCCAAGAGGGGGGACTCTGTAAGAACTGAGAAGCCTTGTCTGCTTTGCCTCAGAGAATCCCCTGCCACCCCATAGCCCTGGAATAAGCAAGGTGTGCCTTTGGGTTCCAGGAGCAGTCTAAAGAGCTGTTACACACCCTTACCCTTCCGCCCAGCCTCAGGCAGCTGAGGTACTCAATCCAAAGAGTACAGCTAGGACTTTACTTTGGACGAGGATCCCATGGGAGTCTTTATTCAGGGAAAGGACAGAGCTACAGTTCCCACCACCCAGCATATTGCTGCAAGACAGCAGGGATGCATGGCAGGGGTGTTTACAGTAGGTTGAGGTAGGGAGGGAGTCACAGAGGAAATGATGAGGAGAGATGGTAGGCACATGGAGGGGATGGTTCCAGCCACTGCTCTCTCCCTGGCTCATAGATGCACATGTGCCACTGGAGGTCTTTTCTGCCAGCTTGTGTTTGCTTCAGTGGGAATGAAAAACGCCCAAGAGATAAAAGCAGGATGCAAAGGGTAAGGAGCAGGTGAAGAAAGGCACAAGCAGGGCTAGGAAATGGGTTGCATAGTCTCTGAAAGGCTGAGAGTCTGTCCACAGTGAAGTTGTCTATGAGCAGGCAATGGGAAGGGCAATGTACAAACATCTCCCAAGACGGAGAGCAGAAATCTAAAACCATGTGGGCACTTACCCTCCATAGAGCTGGAAAGTTGATGAAGGGCTTGTTGACCGAAGCCTGGAATTCAAGGACAAGAGGGTCAGTGCCCATCACCCACCCCAGCACCATCTCGGGAGGGCCTCCATTCCCCCACTTCCAAGTCTATGCTTGCTCGTGAGACTTACTCCAGATGTTAATGTTGTGGTTGCGCCCCCTCCGTGATGGCCGGTGGATCCGCCTGGGTGACCGCCCTGTTGACAAAGCCCAGACCATCATTACAACCCCTCAATCCTTGAGGGTCTCCCAAGTTCCTTTTCCCCAGTTACCTGCTGCCCCCTAGGGTGACTAACCCACTATCCCTCACTGTCCAAAAAGAAACCCAAAAGCCTTGTTGCTGTGGTAATTCTGTAAGAGATGGGAAGAAAAGCCAGTAAGGATGTCTGCCCCTACTGACTACTCTTCCCCCCATTCCCTTTTATTTTAGTTAATGAGATGCTTTCAGTCCCTGAGAAGTGGCCTGACTAGAAAGGGAACCCAGAAGACCCACACAAATACCAAGACCATAGTTAACCTCAGCCTTGACCTCAATTCTACCCCCTTTACACACACTTGAGCCTGATCCCTAACTCAGGTTGATCCCTATCTTCAATCCTAGCCCCAGATACTCAGCAGTGCCACTCTGCTGCTGCTGCCGGCCTGGAGCCGTATCACAAACCTCCCTCTCCTGGTCTCTACATGGTGAATCCTGCTGTCTGTCTCAGAGCCTACCATGCATGCTTTCCACATAGACCCTTCCTCCCCACCCACATCCCTGGCTCCCTGCCTGGAAGCCAATGTGGTTATAGGCTTTGAGGCCTGGGCCAGTCCCTCAAGATAGTATCCCAAAGCCTCCTCATGGAGATTACAGAGTGGAAAATTGAGGCAGGCAGGAGTCTGCCTTCTATTGCCAAGCTCCTTCCTTGGTGCCTGTTCAGCTATGCATAGTGCTGCTTGCCTCTCCTGTCCTCCAGTAACTGTTCCCTCTACCTAAATGGGGATCAGAAACCCTCCAGGAGACCTATTCTGACGAGGCATGTGAAGAAGAGGAAGAACCCGGGCCTGTGATTTGCTGAAGATGTGTGCTAGCCACAGGACCCTGGCAAATCCCCTTAAACCTCACTGAGCTCCAGTTCTCTCATCTGAAAATCAGGGAGTCAAGACAGCCTCCTCGCCCTGACAACCTCAAAGGCTCATTATGAAAATTAAACAAAAAAGGGCTTATCTCCAAAGCTATTCCTCATGTTCACACTCAGATATTCTGCCCTTTCTCAATACTCATATGCTCCCACAGTCACAGATGCTGGCTCAGTAATTGATTCCTGTTCCCCAGGAGAGGCTTCATGTTCCTCCCTCCAGTCCTCCTCAACTAGGAGGGCAGCTCCTGGAGGCGGGGCTGGGTCACAGTCACACTATCTGGTTTAAAGCTTTGCAGATAAGACGGCTTGATCCATCTGACCATCTGACCACCAGCTCCTTTGTAAAGAAGGAGAGGAAGGAGGGCACGGTTATATATCTGCCTAAGCTTCTTTCACCACATGAAGGCTACCTGGGCTCCCCAAATGTCTTAGTTTAACCTCTCCCTCCCCCAGCCCCCTTCTCCCCATTTCCCCTCCCCTGTTCACCTACATTCAGCAGCTGGTTGGCCTCCTTGCCGTCTTGGTTGACCCCATAATGAGCATTCTGCTGCAACCTGTCCACCTCCTTCCCGGCCTGGCCAGCAGCATGGTGGACACCTTGGCCAAGTTTCTCCGCTTCCTTTCCAGCCTGGCCAGCAGCGTGGTTGACCCCTTGGCCAAATTTCTCTGCCTCCTTCCCGGCCTGGTTGACCCCATCGTAGACCCCGTGGACTACTTTGTCTGCCTCCTTTCCGGCCTGTTCAACGGCATGGTGAACTCCCTGGCCAAAATGATCCACCTCCTTCCCAGCCTGGTTGACTCCATTGTGGACCCCTTGGACCACTTTGTCCCCCTCTTTCCCAGCCTGCCCTGCTGCATTGTGGACCCCCTGACCAAACTTCTCTGCCTCCTTCCAAGCCTCATTAACCTCATGGTGGACCCCATGGCCAAACTGTTCCACCTCCTTCCCAGCCTGGTTGACCCCAGGATGGACACCTTGGACTATTTTGTCTCCCTCCTTTTCAGCCTGTCCTGTGGCATCCTGCCCAAACCACCCCATCTCCTTCCCAGCCTGGTTAACCCCATGATGGACCCCTTGGACTATTTTGTCTCCTCCTTTCCCAGCCTGCCCAATAGCATGGTGGACCCCCTGGCCAAACTTCTCAGTCTCCTTCCAGGCCTCACCAATCCCATGATGAACACCCTGGCCAAACTTTTCTGCCTCGTTCCCAGCCTGCCCAGCGGCATGGTGGACCCCTTGGCCAAACTTGTCTGCTTCCTTCCAGGCCTCACCAATCCCATGGTGAATCCCCTGGCCAAATCTCCCTGCTTCGTTCCCAGCCTGCCCAGCGGCATGGTGAACCCCCTGGCCAAACCTCCCTGCCTCGTTCCCAGCCTGCCCAGCGGCATGGTGGACCCCCTGGCCAAACCTCCCTGCCTCGTTCCCAGCCTGCCCAGCGGCATGGTGGATCCCCTGGCCAAATCTCCCTGCCTCACTTCCCGCTTGGTTGACCCCATGATGGACCCCCTGAATCACTTTGTCTGCCTCCTTCCCAACCTGTCCAGCAGCGTTGTTGACCCCATGGATAAACTTCTCTGCTTCCTTTCCTGCTTGTCCGACGCCATTGTTGGTACCATGGGCTACCTTGTCCAAGCCGTGGTTGAGCCCCTGGATGTCCTTGTCCAGCTCCTTGCCGGCCTGGCTCCCCATGTTGCTAAGTCCATTAAAAACTTTCTCCACTTCCCTTCCAGCTTGAGTGATGCCATTATTGATGCCTTCCAGGGCCTTGCCCACCTCTCTCTCTGCATTGCTCAGCCCTCGGTTGATCCCTTCAATGACCTTCTCAATGGGGTCATCACTGGCTGCCCATCCAGGCAGGGCCCCCAAAAGCAGTAGGAGGGAGCAGGAACTGATCAAACTGGCAAGATGCATATTGTTGGGAGGGTGGGAAGGATGCAGAGAGGAACCAGCGAAGCCAAGCTGCTATTTATCTTCTGCTTCCCTCCCTCCTCTCCACCCCTCATGACTCAATTACCCCCGTGAGGCACTGACTTGGTCTCCAGTCAAGGAGGTATTTCCCAGGGAGATTTGAGGTTGAGCAATGAAGAGGAGGAGGAAGAGAAGGTGAGTCATGAATGAAGAATACTCACATGGCATCTTTGCTCCCTGCCCCGTTCAGGCCCTCCACCCCAGAGCCTAGATGTCTGCCCTTCCAACTACCTCCTCTTTTCATTCCTCACCCACTAGCCAGGCCTCCGCTCTTCCAACCCCACCTTCAATAACCCCCCATCTCTGGTTCCTCAGCTTCTGCACTCCTCTCAGGGGATCAAGGATCCAGCTTCCCAGCATTGAGATTCTAGAAAGATAAGAGGTACAGTCAGAGGGAGGTGAGCACTTTCAGGGAGATGAGGAAATCATCAGACCTTGTTCTTATTGTTCTTGTTGACCCACTCCTCACACACACACACACACTTTACTACGCTTCAGCCACAGGACTTCTCCCTGGCCTTCAAAAACACCAAGTTCATTCCTGCCGTATGGCCTTTGCCCTTGTTGTTCTCCCTAGTCCTGAAACACACCAAGCTCATTCCTGCTTTATGGCCTTTTCCCTCGCTATTCTGTCTGGTATCAGTACTTAGATCTTCACATGGCAGGTTCCTCCTCATTCTGTTTTTGGCTCAAATATTACCTTCTCAAAAAACTTTCCTGGCCATCCCCCAGTTATACTCTGTAATATCATCCTTTCGTTTTTATAACACTTAATTGATCCAAAACTACCTTTTTTATTGTCTGTCCCTTCTATCAGATTATAAACATCCAGAGGACAGGGCCTTTGTCTGTGTTAGTTACTGCTATATCCCCAACGTCTAGAACAGCCGTGGGCAAACTACGGCCCGTGGGCCGGATCCGGCCCGTTTGAAATGAATAAAACTAAAAAAAAAAAAAGACCGTACCCTTTTATGTAATGATGTTTACTTTGAATTTATATTAGTTCACACAAACACTCCATCCATGCTTTTGTTCCGGCCCTCCGGTCCAGTTTAAGAACCCATTGTAGCCCTCGAGTCAAAAAGTTTGCCCACCCCTGGTCTAGAACATTGCCTGGAGTTCAGTAGATATTTATAAATTGGACAAATGGATGGATTAGAAGAAGCCAAGGGAAGGATAGGCCTAAGTCTGAGTCTCAGAGGGTGCTGGGGGGGAAGGGTGCCTGGGTCCCCAGCGTAGCCCAGGGTCCCTTGGGAAGGGTTGCAGATTTTGGAGCCAGGATCACATTCTCATCACAGAACCCTAGCCTCCTGCCTCCCAGCCCTTGGGCAAGGGCAGGGGGCTGATTGCCATGAGCCGGGACAGGACGCAGTGCCTCCTGAAAAGCCGGTTGAGGCAGCCATGGGGAGGGGCTGGAGACCCAGAACAGCAGGAGACTGTCAGCCAGAACCTGGGCTGGGGGCCAGGAGCTCATTCTTCCTGACCTCCTCCCCCTGGAGACTCATAAGTCCCAACCTGAAGCCCCAGGTGTTGACATGGCAGCATGGGTTGGAGGAAGAAACTGCTAAGAGGTGGCCTAAGTGTGAAGAAAGGCATCAGGAGGAAGGGCAGGTAGTGGTTTGCAGATCTGTGGCAGAATATCTATCTGGAGCTAGTTTAGAGGGAGGCAGAGACCAGAAGGACAAGAGCCAGTGGGTGGGTACAGTTGGGTGAAGGGGTGTAAGATATTTGGGTTTTTGTGCCAAGGGGAGAGACTGAGAGAGGGGGTGGAGGTGGGATTGCAAGTGGGAAGGCCAGGCAGGAAGGAATGTGCAGGGTGTGAGCAAGTGGGGGTGGCAGAGTTATGTGTGTGGGTGCCCAGGTGTGGTGAGAATCTGCAAGTGTTTTGGGGCTTTGCTCAAACAAGGACAACACGGCCCACTTCCCTTGGTAGACCCAGGGTTCCACCCCAGATCCTGGACACTTGGCTCTATCCGGAACCAGGCATCCGAGACCCAGAGGCCCAGGAGCTTCTGCCTTCTCTGTGCTCTGCCTATAGAGGGTGACTAATTGTACCACCTCTCCACGCTTGAGTTCATCATATGTTTCCAAGTTTCACGCTCCAGGAACAAAGCCAAATCCCTGGGCAACCTCAGGTGTGGCTTTTCTGTCCAGTGCCTAAACGAGGGAGTTTCCCATGCCAGAAGATTGCTGGGTGGGGAGCTCCAGAATCCTAATCCTCCCTGAGATTGACAGGTGGGGTTTCTCCATTTCTCTTTCCACCCCTCTCTCTGCCCTACCCTACCATCTTCTGTCAGCCTCAGGCCCCCTCCTCAGTGCTCCATTCCCATTGGCCACTATTTGGTTTGGATTTTGGCATCTATCTCTGTGAGACTGGCCTGCCATCCTCTGCTGATTTGGGCTACATGGCTGTGTTGCTTTCCTAGAGTGAGGGGTGGAGCTTTCAGTCATGGAGCCATCACAGCTCCCCCAAAGAACTCCCAAGAAGTTTGCCATGAAAGTACAATGTGCATGACAATCCACAGGGCCTCTGAACATGCACCCTGCCCGGAGCCTCTCTGCACAGGAGCTGCTGCAGGCTTTCCAGCTCTGGCTAGGAGCTGCAACATTTCCTATAGTCTGGCAAATACTTGTTCCTGATACTCTGGCAGATCTTGTCATAAAATCAGGATCTGAAAAAAAAAATCAGGATCTGAATCAGCCTTTGGGATCTTAACTCTTTGTCTCTTGTTATTGACCTACTCAGATCTGCCATTTCTTTTTGTACCAATTTTGATCCTTTATATTCTCTAAGAAATGTTTTAATTTCATCAAGCATTTCATATTTATTATTGTAAAGTTGTACAAAATCAGTCCCTTTTCAGTCCTGGTTTTATTTGTATGGTCTTTCCACCCCTCTTGATCATACATGTAAAGTTCGTCCCCCTTTGTTTAATCGCTATCTTTTTTTTATTGAGGTCTCCCTATCTGTATGTACAGCCAATTTAGTAGTTTCATTTCCACCTCTCCCTGGCCATCCAAGCAGGAAGGTCTCACCCTCACCCTATCCCACGGCAGTTGCTTTCCCATGGAGGGTTGGGGAAGAGGTCATATCATTGTGCCCCTTCTTGTTTCCACACCTCTTTCTGGGATGGTGACTCCTTCCTGGCTCCAACCCCCACACCCCTAAGTCTTGGTCACAGTTGTGTGTCAACTGGCCCTGCAGGTGCCTGCCTGTGAGTCACAGATGTGCAAGAAAGCCCCCACCCACAGTGCTTTAGGGGAAGGGGACCATCTGTCCATGTGTTCTTCCCCAAACGTTTGTGGAAGCTTGCTTTGTGCCAGGCACAGTTCTAGGTGCTGGAGGCCCAGGGATGAACAAAATAAACAAGAATGCATGCCTTGTGGGAGACAATGAACAAGTAATCATAACTAGGTCATGACAAACTACAATTCAGTGGTTCTCAACCTTCTGGCCCTTTAAATACAGTTCCTCATGTTGTGACCCAACCATAAAATTGTTTTCATTGCTACTTCATAACTGTAATGTTGCTACTGTTCTGAATCGTAATGTAAATATCTGATATGCAGTATGGTCTTAGGCGACCCCTGTGAAAGGGTCGTTCGACCGCCAAAGGGGTAGCGACCCACAGGTTGAGAACAGCTGAACTACATGAAAAGCCACAAGGAAAAGAAAGGGGTTTAGAGACATCTGCTGTGAGTGAAGTATGGTAACAACCATCTCAGGTGGAAATTATAGTTTAACTTTAACCCTGCTGTTTGGCTTATGTACCTATTTGCTTTGTTTAACAATAGACAGGTTATTTTGACTTTCTGAATTATATAAATCATCCCATTCAATTAAATGCCTTATTGATTGTAATGTGAATATCCCATGGGTTGTGGTCATACTGGTCTTAGAAAGCACATTTTTCCTTCACCTGGGAAGGACAGCACAGTTATCCCAAGGTCAGAGGGCTCTAGACCCAAAACTGTAATTTAGATAAACCCAGGTTACCCAAGGGCTCTAGATAATGTGTTTATAACATGCTGTTTAAACTGCTTTTTGCAAACTAGGTTCCTCATTCCAGACCCGAGGGCTCTAGATAATGTATTTCTGTCAATTCAGTGACCCCGAGACCCAAAACTATAATTAACATGCTTAATTCTGCTTCTGTAAACTGCTTTTTGCGAGCCAGGTTCCTCATTCCAAACCCTGGGATGTAATCAATACCTTTGTGATTTTTTGCCTATATAACCTTGGAGCTGCGACCATCTTGTTACTATGAGATTTGGGGAATGGCCCCTCATAGTCCCGGATTGCAATAAATGTGACTCTTTAATTCGACTTCTTGAGGCGTCCTTCTGTGACAGGGTACATTACAACATGAGGAAAATAAAATAAAAGAATAGCATAACCTTTGAGTAGTTTTAGACATTGGAACATCTAACCTAGGATGGGAAGTTAGACAGGCTTCCTGAAGCGTGGGTACATTGAGGGGGTGAGGCTGATGGGAGGTAGTGACTGAGAAAGAAGAGAACTTTAGATGGGGAGTCAGGAGGATCTCTTTTAAAGGGTAACACCTGCCCTGACCCCTGGCCAGTGTGGCTCAGTTGGTTGAGCATCATCCAGTGCACCAAAAAGTCACTGGTTTGATTCCCTGTCAGGGCACATGCCCAGGTTGTGGGCTTGATGCCCTGTAGGGATGTGTGCAAGACAACCTATTGATATTTCTCTCTCTCCCTCTCCTTTCCTTTCTCTGTAAAATCAATAAAAACATGCTTTTAAAAAATAAATAAAAATAAAGGGCAACACCTGAGGGAAACCAAGAGGCAGCCAGCAGAGCTTCCAGGCATAAAGGAACAGCTGGGGTAACTATGGGGAACCGGGTGGATGTCAAGGAACAGCAGGGAGCCAGTGTGCTTAGGGAGAGGGAAGGGCTTTGAGGACCAGTGTAAAAAGTTGGATTCCATTCTAGACGCCAGCGGTGGCATTGGAATGGTGGTGCACAGTGTGCAGACAGCACACCTCCCCTGGAATGGGATGGGCCCTTTGCGCCACCGCCTCTGTGACATCACTGGACTGTGACGTCACGGCAGAAAGCTGGTGCCCCACTAGCCCCACGCCCCGCGTCGCAGTAACATCGCGGCAAGTCCCTGGGCAGCCAGGCCATTAAATTTTAGGAGGCCATGCGGAAGCGCGACATCGTCCTCACCAATGTCACCGTGGTCCAGCTGCTACGACGGCCATGCCCCGGTGAGGGAGGAGGCGGAGCCCGCTGGGGGAGGTTGGGGGGGTAGGGAGGAGGGGGTACAGCGCCCGCTGGGTCGGAGCCCCCTTCATAGAGCATCCGCAAAAGAGGGTCAGAAGGCGCGCTCTGGCCGACGGGCTCTACCATCCGGGCCGCTTTCCTCCCACCCTCCAGCGACCCCTCCCCAGTCGGCCACCAGAGTTTGCTGCCAAGTGGTTTTCATGGCGATAGTGGAAGGGAGGATGGGCTGGGCGCCTCGCGCGCGCGTGGTGGAAGGATAGAAGCAGGGGCCGGGACGGAACCTGGGGCCGAGTTTGAGGGGGCATCTCTGAGGACAGCCGCTGGGTTGAGAAGCTCGGCGAGGGAGGTTTCACCTAAAACTGACGCTCCCGTCGCCCAGGGCGGAAGGGCCGCGGGGAGTTGGTGGGCTCCCTCCCGGTGTTGCACCCAGCGAGGATACTTGCCCCTCCCGGGGCTGTGCCCAGCGCTTCACAAGCGTGCACTTACTGAAGCCTCGCAACCACATAGCGAGGTCAGCGTATGTACCGTCCGCTTGTCAAAGAGCGCAAACCGCTTCCCGTGGGTCTCTCACTGGAATCGTAGAGTTGGGACTCGGAGTCCCGCTCGCGGCCACTGGGCAGCCCTACTTGACCCAGTCGGAAGTGCGCGCGTGCGCACACACACTCCAACCCAAGGAACCCAGGTCTTCGGGAGGCCACCCGTTCCCTCCCGGCCTCCTCACTGACCGCAGGGGAGTGGGGGTGAGAAACAGCCAGGAAGCTCCTCCCCAAGGGGCTCGGCGTGGCCCGGAACCCGCTGCCTGCTGCAGGTGCCCGGCTCTGTGCCCTCGGGCCTCGGTTTTCCCTTTGTCAAGTGGATTTGTAGCATCTGTCTCACAGGATTCTGAGCCCATGAACTGGAGCTCAGCACAGCACCTGGCGTCACCGTAATTGGGAGAGCGCACCTGTGACAGTGTTTCACCTACGGAAGAAGCTCCGCTGGGCTCCTCCCGCTCAGTGCAGCAGCTTTCCTCCAGCCCCGTACCGCACCCCTAGAATGGAGGGGAAGGCTGAGTTTTAGGTAGAGTAGATTCATGCCTACTCTTAATCCAGATGGACAAATCTCCTGTTATAGCAGGAACAGAACCCCAAGGAATGCAAACATCCTAAGGTCACCAATAATCACAGGGCCTCTGCCACCAATAAAGACTAATACTTTTATGAACTTGTACTAACTGCAAACACCCACAGCCCAGCCTCAGGCCACAAGGTCTGTGGCAGCCAGAGAGGTCAGGGAGACAACAGGCCAGCTGGCCCCTGGCTCCTAGCCACACCACCTCCCAGGTGCTTTTGATTCTAGTAGTGCCAAAGCCATCTCCCACCTTCATCCTCGGGCCTCTCCATCCCCTTCTCTCTCCCTTTCCTCATGAATACGTAGTATCAGACTTCCTCCCCTGTATTAAAATCAGCACTACTGGACCTTGAGATCTCACCGAGTCCTCCCAAAAGCCCCCAAGGAGAGGGTCAGATGTGATGACAGGAAACAAGTCAGAGAGGTTCATTAACTTGCACAAGGCCAGATGCCAAGTAGCTGGGGCAGGGATGACAACCGTGCCTGATCCCCAGTATGAAGCCCTCTGCCAGGCAGATCCCTGACTGCTCTCTCCACATCTCCCCTCCTCTCAAGTCTTCACCTGGAGCTCAGATGGCACACCTCCAAGCACAGATGTTCAAATATGCAGTAAGGGAGTGGGAGTATGTTTAGAGAGCCGGAAGCTGATAAAGATCTCCATTTGTTTCATGTCCTGGTATATCTGTATTTCCTAAACTTCTCTGAGGGTAAGAATCACCTGAAGTGCTTAGAAACACTTGAGCCTCAGAACAGACCTACTGAGTCAGATTTCCCTAGGAGGCACTTTCTGGATGATGTTTATCAGAACAGTTTGGGGACCAGTGGGCTACATGAATTATCAGACCATTTGGGAAAAGGCCTTTGAAATACTAATGTATGCAGAATGTTCCCAGACTATTGTCATAAGCGCTCCATATATTATTACTTCATTTAATCCTCACAGTGACCCTCTGAGAGTACTATTATCTCCATTTTAGAAAGGAGGAAACTGACTCAGAGTGTCATCCCAAGCAACTGTTAAAGATACACAGTACCCACTGAATTAGAATCACCAGGGAAGGGGCCCTGGCATTGATATTTTAAAGCAAGCCCATCCTCTGTTCATTTTGTGGATCAGGTAGGTTTGGGAAACACAGCTCATTTTCTCACTGTGATGGTGCAGTTCATTGCCACCCCCACTCCTTCCAACAGTAACCAGACCACCACCACCACCACCCAAAGTTGAGCCAGAGCCAGAGCCAGAGCCAGAGCCAGAGCCAGAGCCAGAGCCAGAGCCAGTGGCAGAGCCAGAACCAGAACCAGAGCCAGAGCCTATCAAGGAGGAAGCCCCACCTCCTCCACCTCCACCACCTCCACCACCTCCACCACCTCCTCCACCTCCTCCTCCACCTCAGAAGGTTCCTGTGGTTCGGGAACTGACTGTTGGCATCAATGGGTGAGTCAGCCCTGGCCTCTGAGCCTTCCTGAAGCCATAGGGCCCAGGCATTCCTCCAGTTACTGAATAGGGCATCTCCACATTTCACACCATCAATGCTTTCATTCTGTCCACCTTGGAGAATGGGGGGGAGGGGCGGGGAGTAGACAGGGCTTTGCCCCCTAAGAGAGCTCACATTCTGGTGGGAAAACAACAATCAAATAAGGACATTTGGTTTGGTGATGTGTGAATGAACAGTATGAAGTATAGTAAGACTGGAGAGGCCAGTGTTAGCTGGGGTGTCAGGAAAGACCTCTGGGAGGTGACACTGGAGTGAGGCCTGAGTGGCAGCTGTTCAGCAAGCAATGGCTCGGGGGAACAGGTGGCACAGCACAGTATGCAAAGGACAGGCAGGAATTCAGTGCTGGTGTGGAGCAAGCAAGGCAGAAGAGGAAGGAGTGTGGTGGAAAGCAGACGGGCCTCGTAAGCCATGGTAAGGAATTTGGATCTAGTTTTACTGATAGAGCTGTAGAGGCTTTCAGGCCAAGAGACGTAATCGGGCTGACGTTCTTTAAGATCCATCCAACTACACGATTAGGAATGGGGTAAAGAATGGATGGGTGAGGAAGCAGGCAAATCAGTTAAGCTGGTGAGATCATGAGCAAGATAATAGCTGCCTGCAAAGGGTTGGTTGCCTTCTTCCCCGAGATCGAGTCGTCCGACCCAGTCCCCTTGAGAAGCCTCCTGCCACCCCCTTCTTTCCTGTCCCCTCCTCTGCCTGCTGGCTGAGGATTCTGAAGACAACCCCACAACCCGTCCTGGACAGATTTGGACGTATCGGTCGCCTGGTGCTGCGAGCCTGCATGCAGAAAGGCGTTAAGGTGGTGGCAGTGAATGATCCATTCATTGACCCGGAATACATGGTGAGTAGCAGGTAAAGGGTAGGATCGGGGTTTCAGGGGTGCTCTCTGGGAGGTTCTCAGGTGCAATATGAAACCTTCACCAAGGCAGGGATTCCTTAGGGATGGTTGCTCCCCCACCCCTGCCACCCCCATGATCAGGAGCCATTCTGTCTCCCACAGGTGTACATGTTTAAGTATGACTCCACCCATGGCCGATACAAGGGGACTGTGGAATACAAGAATGGACGGCTGGTTGTGGATAAACAGGAGATCAGTGTCTTCCAGTGGTAAGGGCAGCTGTCTGATGCATGCCTGCAACACATTAATGGAGGGGGTGTAAAGATGACATGAATGGGATCCCAGCCTCTCCTTGGGATTCATAACCCCTCAGCATGTATGTCTCTCAGTACTGGTTGGAAGAGGGGGGTCTCAGAGAAGTCTGTGACTGCTAAAATGGTTAGGAAGCACTAACTTAGAAAGATGCCCCACTATACTCAGGAATACTTTTGATTTAATGCACATTTACAAGTTTTCGCACAGGCATATCAATTCAACATGTCTAAAACTCACCTCTTGATTCTCCATCAACCCCCAAACCTATTCATCTCCCTTCCCACGAAGCGACATCGACATATAGCCAAGTGCTTCCACTCGGTTCCTACACAGCAACCACAGAGGCCTTTTTAAAATGTCAACTGGGCCCGACATCGCCATCTGGCCAAGTGCTTCTACTCAGTTCCTACACAGCAACCACAGAGGCCTTTTTAAAATGTCAACTAGGCCGTTACTCCCCTACTTAAACCCTCCCATCACCCCACAAATAAAATCCCAGCTCCTGATAGGGCCCCGCAAGCACCATGAGCCCTACGCCTGAGCCTTCTAATATAACCTCAGCCACACTGGCCATCCACCTCTTGGCCCCATTTCACATAGTTCTCATTGATGTTAATTTTCCTCCATTTAAAGATATGTCCAGAATCTGCAAATCAAAAGCATTAGATGTTTAATATGCTCCAAAGACATCAAGAAAACTAAAAATTTATAAAATGGGAAAGTCTACTTCATATTTCTAATGTAAATTATTGGCCACTGCTAGCCCCGATTTGACATACACTTGTGCTTGCATGCTCACAAGCCTTCCCAGCGCTCCTCCCAGCAGGTCCACTCCCAGCCCCTCTCATTTACTGGGGTGTAGGGAGTGTGAATAAAAGAGGGACAAGGAAGGATTGTGGTTAGGTGGTCAGGGTTGGGAAGGAGGGGATGGAGGTGGGGACTGGAACATCAGTAAGAGAAGCTTCTTGACCCAAGTTTGAAATCATAACCAAAAACAATTCCGGCACAGAGGTCATTACTTAGACATACCATGTCCTCTCCTTCAACCTGGGCACCGTCATTCCTGCCACTTGCAGCATTCTCCCCCATTGTGCACCCCTACTCAGGTTCTGCCTTGTCAGGTCACTGCAGTGGTTATTCCCCCCACCACCCCACTCTGTCACTGCACTGTGGGTGTTTTCCAGGCACAAAAGTGATGTTGCTTTTGTGTGTACTTTACCCTGCTCCACCCTTTCTAGACAGGCGACCTTGGGCTAAGGAAGTGAATTTCCTTGAGCCTGTTTCTTCATGTAACTGATGGGGATGGGTATCAGATCCATGGCAGGCAGCACAGCCAAAGTTAACAGGCATGTGGGGAGCACTGCGAAGGGCATTTTCCCACAAGGCCTCCTTGCAGGAAGAATCCTGTCAGTTTGTCACCACTATTGCTTTGGCACCTATAGTGCAGGTCCTGGCTCTGGGTAAACTCACAACTTCCTTGATGAATGAATGGAATCCTCAAAACAAGACCCTGCGCAGGAAGGCAGGGCCCAACAGTCTAGGGAAAAGGGCTGGGGTCTCCTGAGGTGCCAACTTAACAACTGTTGCAGAGGAGTTTGAGTTACCCTCCCTCCCCAAATAAGAAGGCAGGAGATGGGGGGCCTCAGAGAAGAGGTAATTGAGCCAAATGATGAAAAGTGTGACCTGACAGAGCAGATGACCAGGAAAAGAGAACCATGCGTGGTGGCCCAGGGAGAGGAAGCTACTCATTTGTTCCTTTAATCTGGTATGCAGCCAGTACAGATCCTAGGACCAGCCTGCCTATACTTCCAGCCAGCTCTCTCTCCTACCCCTTCACCTCTGCCCTGGCTTCTCTACAAAATGCCAATAAGGCATTTAACCCTCAGGGTATAAGGGTTAAATGATTCAGTGAAGGCAAAGCACTTAGAACATGGGCACATGGCAGGTGTTCAGTAAACATGTGTAGGATGGCTAATAAAAAATAACCCTACAAACACTGTCTGAACCCCTTTGGAGGGAGCAGGCTCAATGACGAAACAGACACAACCCTTTTGCCACAAAGCGGTCTAAAAGATGAGACAGATGCTAACAAAAAATCACAAAAGCGAATACTGCAGTTGTGATAAGTCCTGTGAAGAAGACTCATATACAAACCAAGTAGAAAACAGCAATATTTGTTCAAATGCAAACGTTAAATAAACTATCAAGTAAAAATATAAATTTATAAAAGTGGAAACCAAAAAGGCCTTGACCTTTCTAATGTAAAACACTAACCACTGCTGACCCCAGGGTAGCCTGAGGCTACAGTTACAGGCCTCTCCCCCATTGCTCCCAGGATGTAGTGCCTGTCTTCAGGGACTTGCTCAGCCTCTGGCAGTAGGCTTCCGGTGGCAGAAGCTGAGTGCTAGAGACCAGAGGCAAGGAGGGCCATGGTGAGGTTGTGAGGGCAGGGAATCAGAAGCAGTGCAGCAGGCCTCGCCCTTCTGGAGTCTACATTCTAGGCATAAAAAGGGCCTGACCTGGTTGGCAGTAGTCAGGGGTGGTCCCCTGGAGACAGAGAGTGAATGAGCCTGAGTAGGGGAGGTGGCAACTTGTATATACTGGGGCATAGCAAAGGAAGGGCAGTCAAGGTAAGTGGCCCACAAGAGCTGCTCGAAATGTATCAGGATAGGAACTGCAGGGCTGGGAGTCAGATCTCCTGCCTCAGAATCTTTGCACTTGGTCTGGAACGCTTTTCCCCCAAGTGGCCATATATCTGTCCTCACCTCCTCCAATTCTTTACCTCAGCCTTCCTCCTCAGCAAGATGCCAACAGGCAAGACTAGCAGGGTCAAATCCACCTGGGATAACTAGGTATGTGTGGGGTGGGGAGAACAGACGGTTACAGGCCAGGTGGGAAGGTGTCTCGTCAGCCTTTCAAACAGTAAAGGCCAGGGACTATGAAGGCAAGGCCATGCAAGGGAGGCTGATACACAGCCCTGCCACCTCTCCATAGCAAGCAGCCCAAAGAGATCCCCTGGAAGTCTGTCGGAAGCCCCTTTGTAGTGGAGTCCACAGGAGTGTACCTGTCCCAAGAGGAAGCTTCCGTAAGTGGGGGAGAAGTGGGCAGGGCTGGCCAGGGGGTGTGACACTCAAAGCATCTCATCAATTCATGACACCAGTGCTCCTTCCTCCTTCCCTAGAACCACATCCAGGCAGGTGCCTTACGTGTGGTCATCAGCGCACCCTCACCAGATGCGCCCATGTTTGTCATGGGGGTGAATGAAAAGGACTATAATCCTGATTCCATGAAAGTTGTCAGGTAACGGGCAGCAACATCCAGAAGTGGGTGGGTGATGTCCAGAGAACATGCCAGCCTGTGATGGGAAGGGATCAGACTCAGCCTCCCCCTCCCCCAACCGCCACTCCCACTGGTGCTTCTTTCACATCCCCATCTGCTTCTCCCTCCCAAAGTCTTAACAGCCACCATGTTAACATCCCCCTGGACCTGTTAAAAATGCACAACTTCTAGAGAATATGCTTGGGGAGCTTCCCCCGGCTGCACCTCCAGTGCCTCCTTCAGTCTGAAGGCATCCCCAATGATCTTTCTCATCCCCATCCTGACTTTTCACAAATCCGAGCCTCTGAGCATCTCCCCAAAATGAGGTAAGCGTGGAAGGTGGCTCTGACACTCACCTCACAGTTCCCTTGCATACCGGGCTGTTTCAGCAATGCATCCTGCACCACCAACTGCCTGGCCCCCCTTGCCAAGGTCATTCATGAGCGATTCGGGATTGTGGAAGGACTGATGGTGAGTTGGGGAGAGGGCTGGGCAGGATGGATGGCAGGGAACCTGTACCGCTTCCTCTCAGGATTTGCTTAGTGTGTGACTTTAATAGAAAGAGGCTGGTTTCAAGAGGAAAGGCCCGCCAGTGGTAGAGTCTTTTAAAATTCTGGGTAACTCTCGGCAAGGCTGAACCCCAGCTTGCAGGTGTCCCTCCAGTGGTCTGTGGTGGCCCCACAACCTCCACACCTGGCTCATCACTTCAGACCTAAAATAAAGAGGCACAGGAACTTAGGAGCAGGAAGGCCTCACCTCAGCCCTCTTCTTCCCCAAGACCACAGTCCATTCCTACACGGCCACCCAGAAGACAGTGGATGGGCCATCCAAGAAGGCCTGGCGAGACGGACGAGGAGCTCACCAGAACATCATCCCAGCCTCTACAGGGGCTGCCAAGGCCGTGGGCAAAGTCATCCCAGACCTCAAAGGGTATGAGGGCAGAAAGCTGCAACCAGGGTGGGAGGCACACCCTGGGAAGAGCAGACGGGCCCCAATCCTTGAAGTATCTAATGAGAGGAAGGTGGAGGTGAGGGGGTAGATGGACAAGTCCTTGGGTTCTGACTTCCACCTCGATGTGGGACTGTCCAGGAAGCTGACAGGAATGGCGTTCCGGGTACCAACCCCAGACGTGTCTGTCGTGGACCTGACCTGCCGCCTAGCCCGGCCGACCACATACTCCGCCATCAAGGATGCCATAAAAGCAGCAGCCAAGGGGCCAATGGCTGGCATACTTGCCTACACGGAGGATGAGGTAGGGACTGAGGAGAAGAGACCCTGGGAGGAACCCTCTGGGGAGAGACCGTGACTTCCCACTTGCCAAGGAGCTGCTCCCAACGTATCAAGATAGGAACTGCAGGGCTGGGAGAGTCAGATCTCCTGCCTCAGAATCTATGCACTTGCTGCTCCTTTGGTCTGGAAAACTTTCCCCCCAAGTGGCCATGTATCTGTCCTCACCTCCTCCAATTCTTTACCTCAGCCTCCCTCCCTCCTCAGCAAGGTGTTCTTTTTGTGGCCCCTCTCTTCACCTGAAATTCCATTTCAGTCACTGCTGGTCCTGCTAGCACGTGCACTCCAAGAAGGCAAGGATTGGGGGCTATCTTTTCACTTACACAGCTCCAGCCATCTTCCCAGGGCCTGGCACACAGCAGATGCTCAATACATGCTTCCTGAACAAGACAAAATATACCATTTTTCAACACTTGCTCAGGGCAGGCCATGGGCAGGTACCTTCCCTGTGAAAAACAGATGTCACTGTCCCTGTGCTCCCAGTAGTACCATCTCTGGTGCTGTCTCCCTGGTTTAGCTCCTTGCAAGGCCACCCTCACACAGCCACCAGGACCTCTTGTTCCCCTCCCTCCCCCCTGCAGAAAACCTTCCTGTGGCCTTCCACCACACCAGGGCCACAACCCTCCCCTCTGCGCTGCAGCTCCTCCTGCCTCAGATCTGCTGAGGGCCTGAGTCAGCCAGACCCAGCCTCCTAGCCATCCAGACCCAGCCTTGTGCCTCCACCTGGGGCCTCTGTGCCAGCCCGTTCCAAGTGCCTGAATTATCCCCAGGAAATGATATTTATTGGTGCAGCATCAGGGTGTTCGTGGTCTGTGTCCTTTGGCCAGTCCCCCACCAGCAAAGCCCCCAGGTGCCTTCTTTATATCCCATCCCCACAGCCTGGACACAGTAGGACTCCATCAGATGTCGTAGACGAATGCATAGCCAATATGCCTGAGTCAGAACCTGGCCTCCTGGAGGTCTCTGCTCTGCGACCCAAACTTACCTCAGAAATTCTGGCACCCAGGTTGTCTCTACGGACTTTATCGGCGATACCAACTCTTCCGTCTTCGATGCTAAAGCCGGCATCGCGCTCAACGACAACTTCGTGAAGCTCATTTCCTGGTACGGAGGGGAGGGGTCACAGAACGCGGGGAGCTGGGGGTAACGGGGAGGGACCCCCTGACCCTCCACGCCCTCCCCAGGTACGACAATGAATACGGCTACAGCCACCGGGTGGTGGACCTCCTCCGGTACATGTTCAGCCGAGACAAGTGAAGTGCGACAGCCCCTCCACTCCCCTGTGCTCCCTGCCCAGAACCTCCACCTCCCGCAGAGGGGAGGCGCCCGGCGCGCGGCCGCC
>NW_005356042.1:949426-970295 GCF_000412655.1 Myotis brandtii | reverse complement strand
CCTGCGCTGCGGTGGGCGGGGGCGGCGCCATGACCTTGTTTCACTTCGGGAACTGCTTCGCGCTGGCCTACTTCCCCTACTTCATCACCTACAAGTGCAGCGGCCTGTCCGAGTACAATGCCTTCTGGAAGTGCGTCCAGGCTGGGGTCACCTACCTCTTCGTGCAGCTGTGCAAGATGTTGTTCTTGGCCACTTTCTTTCCCACCTGGGAAGGTGGCATCTATGACTTCATTGGAGGCTGGGGTCACCTACCTCTTCGTGCAGCTGTGCAAGGTGAGGGCGTCCACAGCCGCTCGTCTGGCCCCAGGCTCGCAGACCAGCGCTCCACCCTGCCCGATGGCGCGGGGTGGTCCTCAGCTCTCCCCATAGAAGGTGGCCTTGGAAGGGTGGGACCTGAGGAGACGCCTCCAAGCAGCTCTTGCATAGCTAATTTTGTAAGATTGAGAAACTCGGTTATATGGTGTGAAGGGGGTTTGTATGGTTAAGAACCACTAACCACCACCGGGTGCTGCAAATGCTGCTGGTGGCCGCCAGCCCAGCACCTCCAGGTCTGAGCCTGTGATCACCACAGAAAAGCTTCCAGGCCTCTTCCCTACATCTCCACGGGTCCTGTCATCTTGCCCCCTCATCTGGTGGGCCCTCTCCATATGGGAACCCCAGAACCACGCACACAGTAACTTCCCACACCTTGAGGTGACCTCTGTTTTCTGTTCTCAGATGTTGTTCCTGGCCACTTTCTTTCCCACCTGGGAAGGCGGCATCTATGACTTCATTGGGGTGAGTGGGGCAAGGAAGGGGGAGGGAGTGCAGAAGTAAGGCCCCCTGGCATCTGTACTTACTCGAGCCTAAACCCGACCCACAGGAGTTCATGAAGGCCAGCGTGGATGTGGCAGACCTAGTAGGCCTCAACCTTGTCATGTCTCGGAACGCCGGCAAAGGGGAGTACAAGATTATGGTTGCTGCCCTGGGCTGGGCCACTGCAGAGCTCATTATGTCCCGGTGTGTGCAGCAGCCTGAAGCTCAGATTCCTGAGAAAGGACACCTGGGTTTCAGAGAGGTTCTGGAGGGTGGGGGCTCAGATTCTGGGTGCTGAGGGTTTCTGGGTACTGGAGAATCCTTCCCTTTGCCTTTTTCAGTTGCATCCCCCTCTGGGTTGGAGCCCGGGGCATTGAATTTGACTGGAAATACATCCAGATGAGCATTGATTCCAACATCAGTCTGGTAGGCAGTGCTACTGTCCCATACACACCCTTCTGTTGGTGGCAGTACTTCTCCCCAATACTTGGCCCTGACTTCCTGCCTCCCTTCAGGTCCATTACATCGTTGCATCTGCCCAGGTGTGGATGATAACACGCTACGATCTGTACCACACTTTCCGGCCAGCTGTCCTCCTGCTGATGTTTCTCAGCGTCTATAAGGCCTTTGTCATGGAGTGAGTTGGGTGGAATTCAAGAATGGGTCCAAAAGGGGCTGGATGATCTGTTTTCCTTCTTTCATCGTGATGTTTCCCCACAGGACCTTCGTCCACCTTTGTTCCTTGGGCAGCTGGACGGCACTTCTGGCCCGAGCAGTAGTGACAGGGCTGCTGGCCCTCAGCACCCTGGCCTTGTATGTCGCTGTTGTCAACGTGCACTCCTAGGCTTGGGTCCCAGGCATTCACATACCTTTTCCTTGTCTCCAGGTTTTAGTGAATTAAACAGTATTTGGGAAGTTGTTTCCGCCTACATCTCTCTCTGGAGCTGTCTACCAATACCACACTCACCTGTGTCCCAGAGGCCCTTGTTCTGGCTTTGGAGCCAGGTAGACAGCCTGGCTCTGATTTGTCCTGTGTTCCTATAGCCGTTCCTCAGCTCTTTGTTTTTCCAGAGTAGACTGAAGGGCTTGAAGTATATAATATTTGAGCAGTGGCAAATTAGAGAACAGGTGATAGAGGGAAGCTGGAATCCAAAGTTCTTGGGGACTTCTCACAGCCTTAACCTGGCCCTCTACCATATGGGCCCTTCCCTCACTGGTCACCTCCAAGACCCCTGTCCCTAATCTCCTTTGATCCACCCTTTATATGGCAGCCAGGGGGATCTATCTGAAACCGTCTCACTAATTCATCCTCATTACAACCATCTAGAGCAGCGATTCTCAACCTGTGGGTCGCGACCCCTTTGGCAATCGAACGACCCTTTCACAGGGGTCACCTAAGACCATCCTGCATATCAGATATTTACATTACGATTCATAACAGTAGCAACATTACAGTTATGAAGTAGCAACAAAAATAATTTTATGGTTGGGTCACAACATGAGGAACTGTATTTAAAGGGCCAGAAGGTTGAGAACCACTGATCTAGAGCTCCCCATTGCACCCTGGACCGTTGGGGCAGACTTCTGTGATTCTGAGTTCCTCAGTTCTGTGGCCCTCAGATAAAATCCTGGTCTGAGTCTTCTTAGGGTAGAGTTCAGAGACCGCTGCAGCCAAGCAGAGCATTTGAGCCCCTAAATTTGGATGTTGACCTGGATGCCACCCTTCCCACCCCAACCTTTTCTTGGTTCAGTGGGGTCAGCTCCCTGTCCTATTTCTGACCCCTCCCTGAGGGATATCAGAGGCAGAGCTTTGAATTTCATGTTTCAGCTCCACCTTGATGCAAATCCTGTCAGAGGCAGAGGTTTGAATTTCATGTTTCAGCTCCACCTTGATGCAAATCCTGCCACCCAGGAAAGTGCTCCCCAGCCCTGGTTTTCCCAGTGGAATCCCCCAGGGTGTGAGACCGGGCAGTTGCCCCCTCCCTCACTCTACCAATGGAGGTCCTGCCATAATGTTATTTAACCCTGGGCCTAGGAAAGCATCATGCACAGCTGCTCAGCTCTGCTATGGCAGTCTTAGTGTTTTCAGAGGGAACATACAACCACTATCTAGCCCCATCCCCTGCCCCTAGTCAAGACAGGGTCCACATGTATCTTGGGAAGGAATGGGGAAGTGATTGATTGGTCACCCTGACTTTGACTTGAAAAGGGATTAGAGCAGGCGCTCTCCCAGTCCAGGTAGGTGGATATGTAATGGAGTCACTTTCTCACCTTTATCCCATGCACCACCTAGCTCTTGACACGTGTTGGGACAAATGAAGTTTGCAGAAATTATTCAACAACTATTTGCTGAGCAGGGACTCCCAGGCCCCGCTTCTGGTGGCTGTCTATGAATTAATCCCAGCTTCCATGGGATACAGACAGACCAGAGTGGTTGGGGCTAAGGTTGTGGGGGAGGGGTTAGCACAGGCCAGAGGAATCAGGGCTGTGATGGGTGAAGCTTGGTCGAAGTGGTAGGACTGATGAGCTAAACTAGTGATTAGAGCTGTGATGGTAAAACAGTGGTGGTCCAAAGGAGCCACCTGACCCAGACAGGGGAGGAGGGGGTGAGGGGCGGGGCAGGCTGGGCTCCCTGAAAGAGCTGAGACCTGAAAGATGAGTTAGTGAGGCAAAGAGGAGAAAACAGGTGTCAAGGCCTGTATAAAGGCCTTGAAGTCAGGGCCTTCCCTTTCCATCAAACCTAACTGGTTGGAACAAGTCAGGGTCTGGATCCCAGAAGGCTCCCAGGGTTGGGCTGAGGAATTGAGCAGGGACAATGGGGAACTAGGGAGAGTTCTATGTGAGGGGAAGACAGGGTCAGATTTGGCTTTGTTAAGATTTCTGTGGCCACTGTGGGTAGGGAGACTGAGGCCAGAAAATCAGGACTGGACCAGGACAGGGATGGCGGAAGTGAACAAGTCAGGGTCTGGATCCCAGAAGGCTCCCAGGGTTGGGCTGAGGAATTGAGCAGGGACAATGGGGAACTAGGGAAAGTTCTATGTGAGGGGAAGACAGGGTCAGATTTGGCTTTGTTAAGATTTCTGTGGCCACTGTGGGTGGGGAGACTGAGGCCAGAAAATCAGGACTGGACCAGGACAGGGATGGCGAAAGGAGAGTGGCTATAGGCAGAGTGGAGGTGGTGACCAAAAGCCTGGTATTTTCTGTGTGGTGGGGGGATTGTGAAAATGACAGATGAGAAAGGAGTGAAGAGCCCTTCCCAAGGTCTCATCACATTTTCCTAGGAGGAGGAACCTACTGATGGGACAGTGGATGGGAGCAGGTTTGGAGGGTGATACAGAGATGAGTGTGGGTCCTCAGACATGCCTGGGGAAGCTAGAGACAGAACTGAGATGTGGGCAGGGGTACTGTGATGAAGAGGAGGGAGAAGCCAGGGGCCTAGCCAGAGAGACTCATTAGAGAAAGGGGAAAAGAGACAAGAAAGAGTGTGGCCAGAGGGAGGTGGAGGGCCCGGGACGGGAATTTCTGGCAGTTGGAAGCTTAGCTTTTAGGTGAGGGTGTAAGGAGGAGCCTGTGAGTTTCATCCCAGGAGTAGGTTGGGATGCCCATTGCTTTGCAAAGGAATGAACAAGTGGAGACACCTGTGAAGGCTGGAGGGCGGGGACAGCCTGAGGTGGGAAAGATTTTAACACCCTGTATCAAGGAGTCTCCCCAAAGGGAGAATGGGTGCTGAGAAAGAGAGCCCAGAGGCAGTGTTTAGGTTAGTGGAGTGGTTGAGTGCTCTGGAGGGTGCCTGTGGTCACATCCAACTCACCTTTAAGTGCTTTAACCCTAGGCAAAGAAATGGGACTTTATTTTCCCAAGGAAGGGTTATTGAGTGCCTACTGTGTGCCAGGCTGTGTTCGAGGAACTGGAGATACAGCCCTGAACAAATATCCCCTAAGTTGTAGGATTGTGGGACCAAAGGGGCTCATGAAAACCACTTAAGACGGTGCCACACCAAATTAAAAAGCAGTCACTGTGAGCTGGTTTATTACGATTACGCAGACACAAGTGTGTTTTAAAGAAGAGCCCCCAGGCACCCCACCTCACAGGAGCTACTAGCTCCTCCCCATCAAACCTCCCCCCTCAGATGGGGGCTTCCCCAGGCCAGCTCGGAGGACTGGGCCTAGGGACTTCCTCCAAGAAGTTGGGCCCCTTTTGGATGGGGAAGGGCAGTAGGGAGGGTCCCTTCCAGGTTGGGGTGCCATGGGCTACACAGGAACAGACACAGGTCAGGCTAGGACTCTTGCTCGCTCAGGTGTTTTGGTGACTGTCCAGACAGTCCCATGAGTCTTGCCCCAACCTGTCTGTGGTAGAGGCAGGGATGACTTGAAGACAGCAGTCCCTCTAATAGTAGAGTTCCTGGTCCCACCAGCCTGGGAGAGAAAACAAAGACTCAGTGCTGAGGGGAGAGGGGTCAGGAGGTGGGGCCAGGGTCTCAGAGGTTGTGGCAGTTTGATTTGGAGGTCAAGTGTGAAGGCCAAAGGTTGGACAGCTGCTCTGAGAACATTTCAGCCCCCAGCCCCCAGACCTCCAGTCTCCACACTCACTCCCTGGGCAACAGCGAACTCCAAGTTTCCGGAGCTCATCATAGACGAAGATGAGGAGGCCAAAGGGCATGGGGACCAGCCACCACTGGAACCTGAAAGCACAGGGGAGATGACAAGGTGAGGGCCATCCCCAGTCTGTGTCCCACATGCCCATCCCTCTGCTCACACCTCATGACCCCTCACCGAATGGGCATGAAGTTGAAGATGTTGGGCATTCCCGGGCAGTAGCACAGGAAACAGCCGATGCAGATCTGGAACACAATGGCCAGCACCAGGATCTTGTTCCTGCGGGTGGCACAGGGTAGAACAGGCTCAGACTGCCGGACTCAGGACAAAGCCTTTAGGAACTGGGGGTCAGATAAGGTACTGGTCAGAGCAGGTCAGATGCCATTAGCAGCAGGGAGATGTTCTAAACATTTAACACAGGAGTGGTCTGCCCCTCCGCAACAGTGCTGGCCTATCAGCATCATCCCTTTAGTTGATGAAACATGGAGGGGCCAGTTGAAAGGCACATGGTGGGAGCTACTGACCAGCTATCGATAAGGAATATTAGCACCTGGCACATCTGTACATTCGGTGCTGGTGTTCGCTGACTGCAGTAAGCCCTGGTCAGGACCTGATGGAAGTTGGGACTAGGGCTTGAGGACAGGGCTGGGGACACCTGAAGAAGCCCTGCTGGAAGGCAGAGAGGCGGCGTGTCTTTCGAATGAGAACGTCAGCGATCTGGCACATCTCGATGCTGATGAAGAACACGGTGTAGCAAGTGTACTGCTGGTACAGGCGCTGCCCAAATGTCTGGAACGGGGAACAAAAGCAGCCTGAGCCCAATGGGAGAGCCTCTGCAGCCAGCCTGGTACTCAGGGGGCCTTAACTGCCCTTTCCCCTGCATCAGAGCCTTGGAAAGGAGAGGCACAGGATCTGCTAGGTTTGTAGGACCCACAGTGTGAGGCGCAGAAACGGTCTAGCAGAGCTTGGGGTCAGTGCATGGATAGGCGACAGGTCATCCAATTGCTTTCATAAAGAAAGAAGGAAGGGAGAATTTCCTGGCACCCGAAATAAGGGACCTGGGGAAAAGGAATTGGAATCCCACGGCAGGATTTGCAAAGTCCTGTGATTCCAGGGCCCAGGCAGATGGCAAATATAAGTGAAGTGGACCAGGTAGGCCTATGGGGAACAGCACTTAAAGGGGCAGTCACTATTCAGTTCATTTCTTCAATATAACTTTTTAATACCAGCTCATTGTGTGGGGAACACTTCCTATGCTGCAGGTACCAAGTGTTTCACATGTTTTATCTCATTTAATCCAATATTCCCATGAGGTAGATTGGTGGTACTCATTTCAGTGTGCACCAGAACCCCGGAAGGGCTGATTAAAACAGATTCCAGGCCTGCCCCCAAAGTTTCTGACCCCAGACGTCTGAGGTAGGAGCTGATCATTTGCATTTCAAGTAAGTTCCTATGTGATGCTGATGCTGATGCTGCTGGTCTAGGGGCCACACTGAACATCACTGGGGTAGACATCAGTGTTCTCTCCACTTTAGAGGTGAGAAAATGGACACAGTGAGTCAAAGCAACTTGCCCAGGGTTACACCAGTGAGGAACATGGCATACTATATGAATCCAACGCAGCCTGGCTCCTACGGTCTACATTCTAACCATGGCAGTAAATGTTTAAGGGAAATAACCTGATCTGTAACTCCACAGGACAAGCTAAACACACCTGCCAATCAGGTCTGACCTCTGTGCTCCAGACCTTCATTAAAGTCAGCCACAAATGCATATACTCTGTGTTAGTGCTACAGGAAAAATAACAGAATAGGGGCCTGGTTCCACACCTGAGATGATGTGTTACTGTCAGGGCAGGGAGAGGACCATCTGCAGCTGGGATCATCAGAAGCAAGAGTTTAGAGCAAGATACAGTAAAGAAAGGCCCTCTGCCCCAGAACTGGCAGGGAGTCTGGGTGTCTGGGATGCTCTGGCTGAGCTCAGTTTGTATGGGTACCACACACTAGATTGGTGGCATTGGAAATAAGGAAGTCATGGGACTCACCCACTCCTGGCCATAGCTGTCCTGCAGATCTTGTAGGTGGTGGTTCTCCCATTGTGGCCGCAGCCCCACGCACAGCAGTGGGAACCAGCCCTCCTGGGCCATGGCCGTGAAGTAGTCAGTGAAGCCAGCAAATGACTGGATGGCACCTGGGAGGGGCAGGGAGACAGATGGAAACACAGAGACAGATACACGGAGTCAGGGACACAGAGAGATAGGGACACAGAAATGATGACATGAGAATGACAGGAGCAGACATGGAGAGACAGACACAGAGAGACAAGGCCCCAGGAGATTGACAAGGACACTAAAGACAGCACAGAGAGTGACAGAGACACCAGAGAACTCAAAATTGCCAGAAGAAGGCAACAACCCAGAGACAGGATCATAGAGAACAGAGGCAGAGAAGGGACACAGGGGATCATAGAAACCATAATGTACAGATAAAACTCAGAATGACAGAGACCCAGGATCAAATGCAGACACCAAAATCCAGAACAAGCCAGAGCCTCAGTTAGAGACCCCAAGGCAGGTGAGCAGCCCTGCAGGAGAGCCCCAGGCTTCCCAGCCCCATGGGTAACTCACCGATCTGGAAGTAGGAGTAGGCAGCCAGGGGCTCGTTGACTAATCGGTCACGCTTAGGGTTCCGTGGCCGCAGATGCATGATGTCACTCTCAGCCTTCTCATAAGCCAGGGACACAGATGGGAACTGTCCAGAAGCAGAAGCAACCTGGGTTAAGGGTTTTCCTGGGCCCCAGTCCCCTACTCTATGGAGCTCTCCTCCCCCTTGCCGGTGAGCAGTGATAGGACTGAGGTTAGGAGGTAAGACCTGCAGTGACTACATAGCCACACCTGCCTGAACAGCCTAGGTCCAGCTGGCCCCTGTCAGGAGTGTTGGCATATCTACTCCACATCTGTGTCCACATATGTCCTGCTGTCCGTCTCTATCAGAACATCTGCATTTGTCTGCACTACTGCATAGTCTCTCCCCATTTCTGTCTCTGTCTCCTCCCTTGCTGCTGCCTCCTCCTTCTCTGTCTCTGTTTTTTACTCTGGGGTACTCTAGTCTTGGGCCTCTCTCTTTTCTTCTCTTACTTTGTTTCTTTGTCCCCATCTCTGGTATCTTTCTCTGTGACTGTGTCTCTGCTTTTGTGACTCTGTGTCCCTGCTTCTATGTCTGTCACTATCTTTGTTTCTCTGTATCCAGGGGTGGAGAATGTCCAGCCCATGGCCATATGAGGCCCACAAAATCATTTGGTCTGGCCCTGCCAAGGCAACCTTATGCAGGACTCAAAATCCAATAAGTCTAGGAACTTTTTTCATAGCAACATAACTTATATTAAGTAAATTATATTAAGCAAATGATGTTGTAAATATCCAAATGGATCTTGGCAGGAAAAAAACATGTTCCACCCCATATGTGTGTGACTACAGAGTGGCAGCAGGGTGTACAGATCAAGAGCACAGGCTCTGGGGCATCTGACTGCCTGGCCTCATATCCCTGCTGTGCCACTTATTAGCTGTGTAACCTGGGGCAAGTTACTCAACCTACCTATGCCCAATGAGCTCATCAGTAAAACAAGGGTGATAAATAAAGCCCATGTCATAGAGTGGCTATGAGGACAAAAGTAAATTAATGTGTGCCTGGTCCAGACTAGGCACTATGTAAGTTGTTGAATAAACATGTCAATATGGCCAGCTTCTGGTTACATTTGTGGCTCTTTCATATCTGTCTGCCTGAGTCTATCTGACGGTATTTATTTGCCCATACCTATTGAGAGATGTCTGTCTATGATCCAAGTTTAGCCAGACATCTGTATCTGTTAATACTTTTGTTTATCTGAGTATCTGTATCTGAGTCCATGTGTGTCCATGGGTTATGTCCATGGGTTTTGTCCATACCTACCTAAGCATTTACCTGTGTGTAGTTCTGTCTGTGTCTACCTTCCTGCCTGTCTATCTCCAAGAGTGAATGTGGTGGTCTCTGCCCATCATGTCTAACTATGGACATACGTCTATGGCCACGTGTGGGAGGAGGCATGGGGCTATAGACTCACAATGTCAGTGCAGAGTTCTATGAAGAGGATAGTGATGCACCCGAGGGGCAAGGGCACACTGACAGTGATGTAAATGAGGTATGGCGTCAGTTCAGGGATGTTCTTGGTCAATGTGTAAGCGATGGACTTCTTCAGATTGTCGAAGATCAGTCGGCCTATGGGAGTACAGTAGGCACCTCAGCCTCCTCGCAGAACACTTCCTCCTGTGCCCACACTTCCTGCCCCTATCTCTGACCCAGCCCGGACCCTGCTCCACGCCCGTCACAATGGAGGCAAAGTTGTCATCCAGCAGGATCATGTCGGCTGCATTTTTGGCAGCATCTGAGCCAGCAATGCCCATGGCCACACCAATGTCTGCCTTCTTCAGGGCTGGGGAGTCATTGACACCATCCCCTGTCACAGCCACGATTGCACCCTGCAGGGAATGGGTGGAAGTGGGCAGGTGGTCAGTGAAAGGCCAGCCCAGGGCCAGCCCAGCCCTTCTGCCCACCTCCATCAGCAAGGTCGCACCAGTCGCTGGCAGCTCTCCACAATCACTAGCTTCTGCTGGGGACTCGTACGAGCAAACACCATCTCAGGGTGGGTGCGCAGCACCTCGACCAGCTCTGATGGGTCCATGTCCTTCAGCTGCATGCCATTGATCACGCAGGCACGGGCATCCCTGGGGAGGAAGGTGGGAGGGCATCACTGGGCCCTCAGTCCGGGTAGGGCATGGGAAGATCCATGGGGAGGCTGAAGGGGGCTTACTTCCGATTAACCTGCTCTACAGGCACACGGAGACGAGCAGCGATGTCCTCCACTGTCTCACTGCCTTCAGAGATGATGCCCACACTGGCCGCAATAGCCTTGGCTGTGATGGGGTGGTCACCTGTCACCATAATCACCTGTGGGAAGGACCAGCAGACCCTTGACTCCTTCATATCAGCCCATTCTTGCTGTCTTTCCTGGTGATATACTCATTCATTTATTCAACCAATTGTGACCACTTGCTGTGTGCCTTGGAAGTAGCAGAGACAAAACAGACAAAAATCCCTGTCTTCATGGAGTTGACATTTTGGTGTGAGAGACAGAACAATTTTTTAATTAGAAATGAATGATATAGCATGTTAAAAGGAGGGGGAATTAAACTGGGCAAAGGGGATGGCAAGTGTTGGGTGAAAAAAAAAAGGGGGGGGGGGGTTCAATTTTAAGTGTGTCCAGAGAAAGCCTGTCAAGAAGGTGACATTTGAGCAGACACCTGAAAGAGGTGAGAGTTGGCCACATAGAAATCTGGGGGGAAGAGTGTTCCTGGCAAAGGAAACAGCCAGTGCAAAATGATAGAGGTGAGAACATGCCTGAACTATTGGAGGAACAACGGGCAGGCCAAGATGACTGGAGAGGAGTGAACAAGAGGTAGAGAACTAAGGAATGGGCTTCGAAAAGTAACTGTGCTCAGGTCTACAGGGTCTTCCAGACCATGGGAAAGACTTGGGGGTGATGTTTGCTCAGCATTGACTCTCCCGCCCTTGATTTGTCTTTGGGGAATCACTCCTCCCCCCAGCTTCTAGTTGAGGTCTCTGGCCAAGGTATTCTATCCCCCAGCCACAGTGACTGCTCAGGGATGAACATGTGACCCCATCTAGTGCAACTGCAAAAGAGGCACAGAAAGAGTGGGTGGCTAAACAGGTAAGTTGGAGCTGCTGGGGGATGGTCATGTTTGTCTACCAAAATGGAGGGACTGCTTGAGAATAAAGCCAGCAGAGAGAAAAGCAGAGCTGGCACATGAAGGCAAATTCCTAATGACACTGAACGCTTGCATGCAGCTATATCTGAAGCTTCATTCCCCAGAACTTTTAGTTTCATGAACCAATATATTCCCTTTTTGATTCAAGCTATTTTCAGATAACACAGGGTTCCTCATCCCCAAATACTGCCATCTTCTGTTCTTGCCCCTGCCTGGTCCTTTCCCAAGTGGCATACCCGAATGCCTGCTGTGCGGCACTTGAGCACAGCATCAGGGACAGTGGCCCGGGGCGGGTCTATCATGGACACAAGTCCCGCAAAGCACAGACCACTGGTTGGAAAGTTCATGGCCTCCACGTCGAAGGCATAGCCAGGCGGGTAGTCCTTCTCACTCAGGTAGAGCTGGCAGAAGCCTGATCAGAAAATAGGAAAAATCAGAGAAAGAGTCCTGAGTGGACCCTTTGCTAGCAAGGCCAGGCCCCTTGCACCAAGCACCCGTGATGCCTGACCCTGTGCTGCACCCTTCATTCACATTATCTGAATCTATTCTTACACCCACCCTGTGAGCCTACTAGGATCCTCCTCTTGCAGATGAAAAAACAGGCTTAGATAGGGGACAATTCCTGCCAGTCATTGCACAGCAAGTGAAATGAAAACTCCAGAATTAGACCACAAGTCTGTGCCTTCCAGGGCCGAGGAAGGGGTTAGGAAAGTTTAAGGAGTCAGGACAGAATTGGGGGAGGTCAGAGGTCAGGACAAGGATTGGGGAAGGTCAAAGGGTCAAGAGGAGGACTCTGAAAGGTGGAGGTGAAAGCAAAGGCAGATCATCAATTGGGGCAAGAGCTAGGAAAACCAATGGGTCAAAGGTCAGGTCAGGATAGGGAAGGTCCAAGTGAGGACAGGTCTGGAGAGGCTGAGACAAGGTAGGAATTGGGCATAGGCAGAGATCAGGAGTGAAATAGGGGAAAACAAAGGTGAGTGTGTAGACTGGGGCAGGTCAGCAGTCAGGAAAGGGCAGGGAGGATTGGCCTCGCTCTGTGCTAGCTTCTTAAACACCGGTTTCCCCCTCACTACCCCGCCCTGGCCATCTCACCCAGCACGCGTTCGCCCAGGCCTCCCAGGCTGAGGTAAGCCGTCTGGAAGGCCTCACGCCATTGCTCGTCCAGGGGCAGCTCCTGGCCCTTGATGAGGATGGAGCTACAGCGCTCCAGCACACGCTCAGGGGCGCCCTTCATCACCAACACGTGCCGCGGGTCCCGCGGGTCCTCCAGGGTGTGGATGGACAGCTGCAGGCCATCAGCAGACGGTGTAGTGGGCCGGGTGGAGAGGGAAGGGGGCGGGGCTGACCGAAGAGCCTTAGGGTGACTAGGCAGTGATGGCGAAACTATGACACGCGTGTCAGAGGTGACACGCGAACTCATTTTTTTGGTTGATTTTTCTTTGTTAAATGGCATTTAAATATATAAAATAAATATCAAAAATATAAGTCTTTGTTTTACTATGGTTGCAAATATCAAAAAATTTCTATATGTGACACGGCACCAGAGTTAAGTTAGGGTTTTTCAAAATGCTGACACGCCGAGCTCAAAAGGTTCCCCATGGCTGACTGGTAGGGGCTGGGCAGGTCCTCGCTAGAGGCCGAGGTTTGGGGAGGGGCTGTAGTTATGGGCCTGGGTGCCGGGAATGGACTGATTGAGCGCCGGAGTTGGTCCGGCACCTGTCGGAGTCCTGACAGCAGAGAGCAGGCGAAGAGCCCGGGGCTAAGGGCTGGGCGTGGCCTGGCCATAGGTGGGCTTTGGAGGTGGAGTCCTGACAGCAGAGAGCAGGCGAAGAGCCCGGGGGTAAGGGCTGGGCGTGGCCTGGCCATAGGTGGGCGAGAAAGGTGGGCGAGAAGGGAGCCGGGCGAGAAGGGAGCCGGGCGAGAAGGGAGCCGGGCGAGAAGGGAGCCGGGCGAGAGGGAGGAGACAGCGAAGCCCAGCCGCAGGCCAGCCCCGAATGTGGGTGGAGACTACAGTGAGCCGGGCTTGCTGTGGGCGGGCTGGCAGTGGGGGCCGGCCAGGGCGGGCTCGCACCTGGAACTTGTTGGTGGAGTTGAAGGGGATCTCGCAGACTTTGGGGAAGCGTTCTCGGTAGCCCATGGCGTTGCCCAGCGTCAGCTCGGAGAACTTCAGCAGCGCCGTCTCTGATGCGTCCCCGATCACGATGCGCTGGGAGGAGAGGGCGTCAGGTGCGCGCCGGGCTGTCCCAGGCTCCCGGCTCCCGTTATCCCCCAAGTCCCCCGGCTCTCACCTTTGGCACGGGCACCGCGTCCTGGCCCGACTTGAAGGCAGCTCGGTTGCACAGGGTGAGCACGCGGCAGAGCGCCCGCCATGTCTCCGAGGACTGGTCAAACGTCTGCCCTGGAGGACAGACGCCCAGGCTGGGGCCTCGAGGCAACTACACCAGACTGCACCAGACACAGAGCGGCGGCTCTCCCACATCACAACCGAACCCCCCTCCCCCAATTTAGGACAGGATTCCCCTCTCCAGACCTGTGTGGGACCCAAACCCTCCCTCATACCCTAAGACGGAGCCCTCTCTTCAGACCCAGTGTGGAGTCTCCCATGAGAGTCCCCTGAGACTCCATACCAAGCCCCGCCCTGGACTCTGGGCCCATCTGGTTGGAGTTCCTCTCCATGAATGCATAGCCCTCCCAGGTTCTCTTCAGTAACCTCCGAGCTCCCATCTAAGCCTCCCTCCTGCTCCAGGCCCTGTCTCGTCGGACTCCCAAACCTGACTGGTCTTCCGTGGTGTCAGCTGAGTGGATGTGGTTGTCGAACCACAGATGGGACACAGTCATGCGGTTCTGAGTGAGGGTCCCCGTCTTGTCAGAGCAGATCACTGACGTGGAGCCCAGTGTCTCCACTGCTTCCAGGTTCTTGACTACACAGTTCTTGCTGGCCAGCCTCTTGGCTGTCAGAGACAGGCAGACCTGGGTGAAGGTGAGAAAAGCCACCTGGAGACCAGTCTTTGCTTCCAGACCCACTTCCCTCCTCTTGGCATTGGGGATCCCTTACCCCAGCCACAGTACTGATTATGCAGCATTCCCCCACAAAACCCAGGCTTTCTCTTGCCTACACCCTTTTGTTCAACCTGTGCTTCCTACTTGGGATGCCTCCCTAATTCACCCAGATAAACAGAGCCAGGCCCCTCTGTAAGCTGCCCTAGCCGAGGTTCTGTAAGTTCACTTATCAACACAATTAAAATGAGAAATGTGGCCAGTGTGGTTCAGAGCATTGGCCTGTGCACTGGAGGGTCACAGGTTCAATTCACAGTCCAGAGCATGCACCTGGGATGCAGGTTCGATCCCCAGCAGCAGTCAGTGCGGGAGGCAAGCAATCGACACATCAATGTTTCTCTCTCTCTCTTCCTCTCTCTCCCCCCAACCCCCATATCTCTCTCCCCTTCCTTCCACTCTCTCTAAAGCAATGGAAAAAATATATACTCAGATGAGGATTAACAAATCAACAAAATAAGAAAATGAACATTCCCTCAGCCTCCTCTGAACTGACTGTTGAAGGTTGTCCACACCCTCAAGCCTCAGCCTCCTTCAGTCAAGGACCCTGCCTTTTCATCTCTGAGTCCTTAGCATGTGGCACAGGACATGGCCCACAGAAGCCTCAGGAATGTTTGCTGACTGGATGGATAGGTGGAGGGATGGGGGGTGGGAGGGAAAGATGGACGATGAGAAGGTGGGTGGGAGGATGGGAGGTGAATAAATAGATAGACAGATAGGAAGATGGGAGATGGTGGAGGGAAGCCTGGATGAATGGACAGATGGACCGCCCTTCTGCCTCCCCAACTCACCGTGACAGTGGCCAGCAGCCCCTCCGGTACATAGGCTACCACAATGGCCATGAAAAAGACCATGGCCCGCAGGAAGGTGTAGCCAATGCACATGGCCACCACAAAAAATGTGGCACCAAAGAGGATGGCTAAGCCTGCAATGATGTCCACAAAATGTTCAATCTCGATAGCGATGGGTGTTTTCTCATTTTCTACTCCAGAAGCCAGTGATGCGATGCGCCCGATGATGGTACGGTCACCCGTGTTCACCACCAGGCCCTGTGCTGTGCCTGCAGTGGGGCCAAGAGGGTGACTCAGGGCTGGGAGGGCAGCAGTGAGGCATGCACAGCAGCGTGAACTGAAGGAGGGGGCTGTGATGTAAGGCAGTGGAGGCAGTGTGACCTGGGAAGAGAGTAGCAATAACAGGAGCTAGAGAGGTAGTACGACTTAAAGAGGTGGCGGTCATGTGAAATGGGAGGCAGTGTGTCTCAGAAGGTAGCAGAAGAAGGGCAATGGAGGTAGGGATAGGGAGTGCTGCGGCAGCGTGGTCAGCTGGGTGGGCAGGCAAGGGCCTCACGGACCCTCGAGGCACATGGTGGAGAAGAAGGCGATGTTGCGGGTCTCCAGTGGGCTCTCGTGTGTACACTCAGGGGAGCGGGTCTGTGGCTCCGACTCTCCCGTCAGCGAGGAGTTGTCCACCTTGCAGCCCTGGGCTTGGAGGATGCGGATGTCGGCGGGCACTCGGTCCCCACCCTTCATCTCCACCAGGTCACCCACCACAAGCTGATCTGCGTTGATCTGGAACTTGTCCCCATCTCGGATCACAGTTGCTTGCTGTGGGGCAGGGGCACCAGAGTTGTGGATAACAGGTGAGGTTGGAAGTTGCTGAGTGCAATGGAGTTGTGGGGAGGTGAACAGGGGGTGAGGTGAGGACCTATAGGGACAGATGGAGGCCAAGGGCAAAGGGCAGGCTGGGCCTAAAGGCAGGGGCCACACAGATGCCAGGAGCCTGCCTGCGCTGGTGTGGAGTCTCTGGAATCTGAAGTGGTGGAGGGCTGTGGGACCCACCTGGGGCACAAGGTTCTTGAAGCTGGCGATGATGTTGGTGCTCTTAAATTCCTGATAGTAGCCGAAGCAGCCGGTGACCACAACCACAGCAATGAGAGCCAGTGCCAAGTACAGCTGGGGGCGGAGGTGAGGGAGTCAGCTTATGAGTAGAGGCTGGAAGCTCCCCGTACAAGGCCACCGATCTGTACCCTGGTCCCCTGGTGTTCTTAGGGTCACTTCCACCAGGATTTTCCCCACCTACTAGGAACCCTTATGCACTATTCCCTGTGGCTTTTGTCTCCTATCCTCATATTCCTCATATCCACCTTAAACGGCCCCAAATTCTCATTGTCTTGTGTATCCCATATTCTCTGGCCCCTGGATCCTAGGTCTCTCATGTCCCCATAGCCTATGACTTGTGCTCCATGTCACCAAGTACCTTGGTCATATGGGTCCCCTTTTCCTGTGTTCTCCAATCTCGCATTCTACATGTCCTCTGCCATGTGTCTCTTCACACTCCCACAGCCTGTATTTCCTGTGCTCCACGTTTCCTATTCTGTTTTCATAATCTGCCTGGCATCCCCTGTGTCCCCTGGGCACAATAGTTCCTGTGCCCCCGTGTCCCGTTTCCATGTGTCTGTGTGCTGTCCGTCTTCTGCTTCATATTCCGTGAACTTCACGATCAAGAGTCTCAGGTTCCAAATTCCAAGTTTCTATGTCCAGTGTCTTCCATGTCTATGTAATTCTGAGTCCCCATCCTATGTCACATTCAAAGTCACATGTCCCTAAATCTCCATGTCTCTTGTTCTGACCCCTGTCATATATCTAATGTCCTCTTGTCCTCCATCTCGATAGTCTCTGTGTCTGTGTTTCCCTGTCTGATGTCTTATGTCTCTCCATGTACTGTGTCTTGAGTCTTTTGTCCCTTATTCCCAATGTCCCCTGTGCCCTCTGTCCTTGATCTGTCCCATGTCCTCCATTTCCCTAGCCCCAACTCTTAAGTATTGCATTTCTTTGCCTTTGTATCCCCACCTATGTCCTCCACATCTGAGACACATTATCTGCTCTGTCTCCTGTGATCTTGGGTCTGTCAATCCCCACCTCCATGAGCATGTCTTGGAGCTGCATTTCTGTGTCTCTGCATCCCCATCCTATGTCCCTGGTGTCCTGAGTCTCATGCTTAATGTTCTCTGTCCTCCAGGACCCCGTGTCCAGTGTCTGTCCCCTTAGTACCCGACACTCACATTGTCGTCAGTGGTGAGGTCACCCTCACTGGCTTGGATGCCAAAGGCAATGAGGCAGATGGCAGCAGCCACCCACATGAGGCACTGCAGACCGCCTGCCAACTGCCGTGCGAACTTGACGTACTCTGGGGTACCCTTTGGTGGCCGCAGCGCGTTGGGCCCATCCCGCAGCAGCAGCTCCGCAGCCAAGCTGGCAGACAGGCCCTGGGGACAGGATGGGGTGGCAGTGGCTGCTAAGGGCTTTCCTCTTCCCATACACTCTTCTGTCTCTCCTTCCCCTGTTTCCCTCCCTCTGCTCCCCCATCTGCCTTGTGCCCCTTTCTTTCTTTCTTTCTTTCTTTCTTTCTTTCTTTCTTTCTTTCTTTCTTTCTTTCTTTCTTTCTTTCTTTCTTTCTTTCTTTCTTTCTTTCCTTCTTTCTCTATCTTTGTCTCTGTTCCTGTCCCTTTCCCCTTCCACACTTTATGTCTCTCTCTCTCTCTCAACTTTCTGTCTCTGTATTCCTGTTGCCTCTACCCTGTTTCTCTTTCTTGCCCATCTCTCTGCCTCTTTCTTTGTTGCTCTTTATCTGCTTCTTTTCTCTCCTCTCCTCCTCTCTCTCCCTCTCTACCTCTCTCTGTCTCTCTCTCTCATGCATTTTCCCTTTTTCTCTCTCTTCACCGTTACCCATCTCTTCACCCACTCCTCCCTCTGCCCCCAGCTCACCTTGGTCGCACTGGTCTGATATTTCTGTTCCAGCTCCGCTACTGACAGCTGGTGGTCATTCTGTGTGGTGGGGGCAGGACATTCACTGTCCAGCTCTCACTGGCCCTCACCCCAGCCCCCTACCCAGCCCTTCAGCCCCATGCTCACAATCTCCATCTCCTTCTTCATGTTCTCCAGCTTCTCCTTTCTCTTGCCCCCTCCACTGCCTGCCTTCTTCTTGCTCAGCTTGGCTGCCATGTCCCCATCAGGGCCAGGACCCAGCTCTACTGAGTACAACTCGTATTTCTCCTGGGGGCAGGGGGAGAGGGGAGGCATCAGATCCCACCAGAACCCTGCCTCCAACCTCCAACCCTCCCCACCCCCGACCCCTGGCCCCAGACCCCACTCACTGCCTTTCCCATGATTTCCAGTGCAGCTGCCCTCCTTTGCCAATACAGAGCCTGGATCTGGACCAGCCCAGATATACCCAGGGAAGGAGGAGGTGGGGCAGGACTGCCTGATTACAGCTGATTACAGGGCTCCTTGGGGTGACCTCTAGGCCTGGGCAGCTCAGGCATTCCTTACTGGGCTGCCCAACCTGCCCAGACCCCATCACAACCTGCCACTGAGGTCAGGGAATGAATAGGAATATCCATAGTAACAAGAAAATAGCAAACATATATTCCAGGAACTGTACTGAGTGCTTTTGTGTGCTAACTTAACCTCACAACAACCCTTTGAAGTGAGAACTATTTTTACTTTGCCTTATACATGGGGAAACTGAGGCACAAACGGGTGAAGTCACATTCTCACGGTTCCCAAGATAGGGTGTGAAAGAGCCAGAACTCAGAATCAAATAGGTTGGTTGCAGAGTGTCCATTTTTAGAACATACTGCTTGTGCCACACCTGGAGGGGGAGGGTGCTCCCAACAGTCACTACACTGGCTGTCCTTTAGGGAGTACTTACTGTGTGGGGGGCTTCCCCCAGGTGCTTTGTGCAAATGTTTCATTAGCTCCTCTTTACAGCCCTATAAAGTTATGTTCCATTGTACAAATGAGGAAACTGAGGCACAGAGAGGTTAAGAACTTTGGCCTAATGGTTGTAACAAGTATCAGGAACAGGATTCCAGCCCACGTGGGACCCTGGAGCCTGGTTTTCATAAGGGATCAGCAATGGAAAACCCAAAACTTCACAACTGCAGTGCAAGGTATGCCCAGGCCCTACACACATGTAACCTCATGGATCCTTGCAATAAACCCCCATGAAGATGCCACTATTATTCCCATTGTGCAGAGAGGGAAACTGAGGCTCAGAGAGGTTCAAGGAGGATTCCTAGGGGTACTCCACACATCCAGCTTTAGCCATCACACCTTTCAATCATTACCTTGTCTCCACCCCAACTTGCCCAGATGGGGAAACGAAGGGTCCTGGATTGATGTTGTACTTGGTGCTTGGTGCTTGGTGCTTGGTGCCAGGTTTAGGTCTGGGGACTTCCAACCCCAGGCAGAGGGACCTCTGTGGGCACCAATGAGAGGCTGGACTGGTTGCCTGGTGGGTCCTTGATATCTCATGCTTGGGCCTCAGGGGTGAACGTATCTCCAGGGGCAAGTGTGCCTTTATCTGATAAGGTAATTGCCTTGGTGATGTCCTTCTCCTCTGGGGCAGGTCACATAAGAAAGTCAAAGCTGTTAAGCAGTCCCAGCTCCTTCCCATACCCGCCCCCACAAGCTGGTGATCCCCAGTCTGCCACAGGAAACCCCAAAAGAGAGGCAGATCACAGTCACATTGACTGCCCCTTACAATGTGTCCACTTGCCCACTGGCATTCATCTCTCCAGGACACATATGTAAAATAGTTTGTGTCATTCCCCTGCTTACAACCCTCCAGGGGCTTTCCTGTTCTCTCAGAATAAACACCACAATCATTCCTATGAGATCTGGCTCCAGCTCACCTCTCCTGGCTCAGTGGCCTCCTTGCTGCACTTATAAGAGACCATGGTCATTCCTGCCCCAGGGCCTTTGCACCTGCAGCTTTTTCTGCCTGCTACTCTTCCTTAGATATCTGCATGGCTCTTTCTCAGCTCAAATGCCATCTCTTCAGAGAGTCCTTACTTGTATATTGCACTCCCCTCAGGCTCCATCCACTCGCCCTGCTTAATTCACACCCCTTATCCCAACATGATATTGTATTGTATTTTTATTTGTTTGGTGACGACCTTGTTGTACTAGAAGGAAGACTGGGCCTAGGTTGTGTTTGCTGATATCTACATAACACCTGGAACATTCCCTGGACACACAAATATTTCTGAACGTTGAGCAGGATCCATCTCACCCGGGGGTTGGGAATGTTCATAAACAAACCTGGTGCACGGGGAAGGCCCTTGGAATCTTCTCAGGTGCCCCTCCTGTCTCCAGCCCTACCACCCTGGCCCCCCAGCCCACTACCCCCAAAGTGCCCAGAATCTGAGGCAGATATGGGGTTGTGTCTGCGAAGATTAGGGAACCCAATGACCTATGTCACAGATGCAGAGACTGAGGCACTATTAAGAGAAGTGAGCTTGAAACCCCTGCAGGCAGACAGGGCAGGGGTCCAGTGGAAAACAAAGGCAGGTGGAACATACACAGGGGCAGACATGACAGTTTGAGCAGCCTAACCACAGGAACCAAACAAGCAGAAATCTTAAAATGTTTCTGGGCTCAAAGCGGGAGGCATGGGAAAACAAGGGAGGGCCTGTAGCAACAAGGTGTACAAACACATAGAAACAGAAAGTTCAGCACAGGAACAGAGAAAGCACACACAGAAACAGGGAAAGTTCAGGTCCGTTGCTGGGCAAGAACAATTGAGGGAATCAATCAGGTGA
>NW_005356042.1:938667-942310 GCF_000412655.1 Myotis brandtii | reverse complement strand
CAGAGAGGAAAGGAGAGGGAGAGGGAGATAGAAACATCAATTGGCTGCCTCCTGCACGTCCCCTACTGGGGATTGAGCCCACAGCCCGGGCCTGTGCCCTGACCAGGAATCCAACTGGTGACCTCCTGGTGCACGAGACTGCACTAAACCAATTGAGCCACACCGGCCAGGTTTATTTTTTTCAGATTTTAAAGGGCATAAAATGTTGCCTGGAAAGCTTTGTGTATATGTTAGGAAGTTACTAAGTTTAATTAAACTAAGCTTTACTGTAGTTTCATCAGGTAGGTTTTTGTCTGTCTGTGGCAGACCTCCAAAATGTCAATGCTGGTAGGTGTTTTTCCCAGGTTGGCTGGGTTCCCCAGATAGGAATACTCCAATTTGCCACCAGGGGATACAAGCCTGGTCCCCCAAATCCTTGAAGGGGTGGGAGTAGGGAGGATAGGGAAGGATGCTAGGGAGCTCACCACTGATTATATCAATAGTCTCTTACTCCCTGAGGTCAGGTGATACTTCTGCCTCCCCCAAGCTAACTGACCCCTGTCCCCAAGGCCTGATCCAGGCTGGCTCGGCCTCTCTAGTCCAGTCTCTAGCCTTCTCTCTGTATAGGGTGAAAAGTATTCTGGCTCTGTTGGGTGGGGCAGGTGATCTGGGGAATCTAATTGCCCACTTTCAAGATTGTCCATCTGTGTTCCAGTTTTCACCACTGATCCCCATGCCTGCTCCACATTCAGCCCCAGAGCAGAACTTGGGCTGTGCCATTCCTGAGCCTCTCAAGGACACTTTTCTTTCTGCTGACCTCCTGCTTTGTGGCCTCAAATTTCAGCTTTGTCCAGAGTGCTTAATCAACTGTAGCTCAAGTCTCAGTTCTCTGGCTCCCCAGATTTTACAAGCATTTCTTGTCCTCTTTGGTTCTCTTTGTCTTCATGGGTTTATGCCTTTTAAAAAATCCTTTACTGCTATTTGTGTTCAACATGCCATATATAGTCAGAACTCATTCCTTTTATTTCCAACTAGAGGCCCAGTGCACAAAATTTGTGCACAGGGGCAGGGGTCCCTTAGCCTGGCCTGCACCCTCTCCAATCTGGGACCCCTCGGGGGGTGTCCAACTGCCTCTTGCAATATGGGATCGCTGGCTCCTAACCGCTCGCCTGCCTACCTGCCTGATCGCCCCTAACTGCTCCCCTACCAGCCTGATCACCCCTAACCGCCTCTGCCTTGCCCCGCACCCAGAACCCAGGATTCCCTCCTCTGGCTGGCCGCAGGCACTCAGGGCCCAGGCCAGTTTTGCCAGGGCTGGCTGCAGCCACAGGGGACCTTGGGCAGGCGGCTTTGCCCGGGCCGCAGCTGCAGGCGCTGGTGCCCAGGACCGCAGGGCAGGCAGCTTGTCCCTCTCCAGGGCTGCAGGCACAGGTGCAGCTGCTGGCACCTGGGACCACACGGTGGGCGGCTTGTCCCTCTCCCAGGCCACAGGCACAGATACAGCCGCTGGCGCCTGAGACTGCGGGACTGGTGGCTTGTCCCTCTCTCGGGCTGCAGCCGCAGGTGCAGGTCCTGGATCCGCTTGGTGCTTGGTGCTTGGTGCCAGGTTTAGGTCTGGGGACTTCCAATCCCCCAGGCAGGGACCTCTGTGGGCACCAATGAGAGGCTGGACTGGTTGCCTGGTGGGTCCTTGATATCTCATGCTTGGGCCTCAGGGGTGAATGTATCTCCAGGGGCAAGTGTGCCTTTATCTGATAAGGTAATTGCCTTGGTGATGTCCTTCTCCTCTGGGGCAGGTCACATAAGAAAGTCAAAGCTGTTAAGCAGTCCCAGCTCCTTCCCATACCCGCCCCCACAAGCTGGTGATCCCCAGTCTGCCACAGGAAACCCCAAAAGAGAGGCAGATCACAGTCACATTGACTGCCCCTTACAATGTGTCCACTTGCCCACTGTCATTCATCTCTCCAGGACACATATGTAAAATAGTTTGTGTCATTCCCCTGCTTACAACCCTCCAGGGGCTTTCCTGTTCTCTCAGAATAAACACCACAATCATTCCTATGAGATCTGGCTCCAGCTCACCTCTCCTGGCTCAGTGGCCTCCTTGCTGCACTTATAAGAGACCATGGTCATTCCTGCCCCAGGGCCTTTGCACCTGCAGCTTTTTCTGCCTGCTACTCTTCCTTAGATATCTGCATGGCTCTTTCTCAGCTCAAATGCCATCTCTTCAGAGAGTCCTTACTTGTATATTGCACTCCCATCAGGCTCCATCCACTCGCCCTGCTTAATTCACACCCCTTATCCCAACATGATATTGTATTGTATTTTTATTTGTTTGGTGACGACCTTGTTGTACTAGAAGGAAGACTGGGCCTAGGTTGTGTTTGCTGATATCTACATAACACCTGGAACATTCCCTGGACACACAAATATTTCTGAACGTTGAGCAGGATCCATCTCACCCGGGGGTTGGGAATGTTCATAAACAAACCTGGTGCACGGGGAAGGCCCTTGGAATCTTCTCAGGTGCCCCTCCTGTCTCCAGCCCTACCACCCTGGCCCCCCAGCCCACTACCCCCAAAGTGCCCAGAATCTGAGGCAGATATGGGGTTGTGTCTGCGAAGATTAGGGAACCCAATGACCTATGTCACAGATGCAGAGACTGAGGCACTATTAAGAGAAGTGAGCTTGAAACCCCTGCAGGCAGACAGGGCAGGGGTCCAGTGGAAAACAAAGGCAGGTGGAACATACACAGGGGCAGACATGACAGTTTGAGCAGCCTAACCACAGGAACCAAACAAGCAGAAATCTTAAAATGTTTCTGGGCTCAAAGCGGGAGGCATGGGAAAACAAGGGAGGGCCTGTAGCAACAAGGTGTACAAACACATAGAAACAGAAAGTTCAGCACAGGAACAGAGAAAGCACACACAGAAACAGGGAAAGTTCAGGTCCGTTGCTGGGCAAGAACAATTGAGGGAATCAATCAGGTGACGACACAGGTAGACAGAGCAGGCTTGTGGCAAATACATACCCCTGGACTACAAGGCTTTAACGGGCAGCCCATTACTGGGTCCCCCTCCCCTTGCGGGGAGTCTGAATCTGCTTATAATAAATTTTCCACACTTTTGCTTAAATCTTCTAGCCTGGGGAACCCAGTCTTCGGCGTCTCAAGATATGACCCTGGGAAAACACCTTGGCTCACTGTTCCGGTTCTCAAAGGGAGGGAGTTGAAAGTTTTCTACATGCACTCCAGCACAGTTCATTACAATAAGGATCTTTTTTGTTGCTAATCCTCACCTGAGGATATTTTTTCCATTGATTTTAAAGAGAGTAGAAGGGAGGCAGCAAGGGAGGGAGGGAGAGAGAGAGAGAGGCACAGTGATTGGTTGCCTCCCACACACAACCAGAGCTGGGGATCAAACCTGCAACCCAGGTATGGTCCCATGACTGGGAATCGATCCCATGACCCTTTGATACACAGGCCGATGCTCTAACCATTGGGACACCAGCCAGGATCTTGAAACTTGTCAAGTAATGGTCTGGTGTGCATCATCCTGGTCTTTGTCATTCTGGTTCTCAATCATTCTTGGTTCTACAGTTGAAGATCAGCAAATCTCTCAGAACTGGGATGACTGAAGGTCGGAGCCTGCATCTTCTGAAGTTA
>NW_005356042.1:923726-930537 GCF_000412655.1 Myotis brandtii | reverse complement strand
TCTCACGAGCTCATTTGTGCCTGGCTGGTCCCCATTCCTTTCTCACGAGCTCATTTGTGCCTGGCTGGTCCCCATTCTTCTCTCCCCAGTGTTGAGTGTCTGAGCATTTACGGTGTGGTGGCGTGAGGGTGTGATGACCATTTGCATATTAGCTCTTTATTATATAGGACTAGTGGCCTGGTGCATGAAATTCGTACACTCGAGGGTGGGGGTGGTCCCCCAGCCTGGCCTGTGCCCTTTCACAGTGTAGGAGCCCCACAATCGATCACCCCAAAGAGGTAGACCTTGCCCACTCATCCGGGGCTCCTCGATGGATTGCCCAAAGAAGTAGGCCACAGCTGGAGGTTCAGCCACTGCAGTGCACGTGGAGCCGCAGGACTCCCAGTGGAAGCCACACGGAGCAGCCGCCGGGACCCACCCCTGTGGCACGCACACAACGTCAACCCCTGTCCAACCAGGTGATGGCTTGTGATGGCATGATGGCGTCACGGCCTGAGGGTATGATGACCATCTAGGCTTTTATTAGTATAGACTAGAGGCCTGGTGCACAAAATTCGTGCACAGGGGGGTTGTCCCTCAGCCCGGCCTGCACCCTCTGCAATCTCGGACCCCATGAGGGATGTCCGACTCACAATCCGGGACTGCTGGCTCCTAACTGGTTGCCTGCCTGCCTGTCTGCCTGATTGCCGCTAACCGCTTCTGCCTGCCAGCCTGATCGCCCCCTAACTGCTCCCCTGCTGGCCCAATCGCCCCAACTGCACTCCCCTGCTGGCCTGGTCCCCCCCAACTGCCCTCCCCTGCCGACCTGGTTGCCCCTAACTGCCCTCCCCTGCCAGCCTGGTTGCCACCAACTGCCCTTCCCTGTCAGCCTGATCTCACCCCCAACTGCCCTCCCCTGCAGGCCTGGTCACCCACAACTGTCCTCCCCTGCCAGCCATCTTGTTGCAGCCATCTTGTGATGACATGAGGAAGTTACACGAGGGCATGAGGACCACCTAGGCTTTTATTAGTATAGATTGCTGTATAGTATTGCATTTCATGAATATACCCATATTTGTTTATTGATGGACATTTGGGCTGTTCACAATTTTTGACCATCATGCATTAAACTGCTATGAACATTTTTACATAATTTTTTTTGAGGATATATACATTTATTTCTCTTGGTTTTATATCTAGAATGAAATTGCTGGTTGCTGGGCAAGAACAATTGAGGGAATCAATCAGGTGATGACACAGGTAGACATAGAGCAGGCTTGTGGCAAATACATACCCCTGGACTACAAGGCTTTAGCGGGCAGCCCATTACTGGGTCCCCCTCCCCTTGCGGGGAGTCTGAATCTGCTTATAATAAATTTTCCACACTTTTGCTTAAATCTTCTGGTCTGTGTAGCTCATTCTTCGGCGTCATGAGACACGACCCTGGGAAAACACCTGGGCTCACCGTTCCAGCCATCACTACCACTGGCAGCACATGGCTGACCTGTGATATTGTGCAAACCTTTGTCAAAACTCAAAGACCGTCCTTCTCTGGTCTCTGCCTCATTTGTTTTATTTCTCACTTATTAGTTTTATTATTTTATGTTAATTTCCAATTTTTTATTTCAAACCTATAAGTTACAGGAATATTAACCTTCACCTAAATTTAATGATTTAACCACATTTGTACTATAAGATAGATAGATAAGTAGATAGATAGATAGATAGATAGAGATAGATATAGATATATTTTTAAGTTTTGGTTGAATCATTTGAGAGTAAGTTGGAGACAGGATGCTTATCCATAAATACTCAGGCATGTATCTCCTGTGAATTAGGACACTCTCTTGCATAACCACAGTTCAATGACTAAATTCAGAAATTAACACTGATGTGACATTATTAACTAATTTAGAGAATTTATTTGAATTTCCCATTTTCCCACTCATGTCCTTTTCTTGGTCCAGGATCTAATCCAGGACTACACTTCACATTTAGTTGTCACGCCTCTGAGTCTCCTTCAATCTGTGACATTTTCTCAGTCTTTCCTGTCTTTTATGACCTTGACATTTTGAAGGAGTGTCAGTTATTATGTAGAATTCCCTCAGTTGGGTTTTGCCGATGGTTCCTCATGATGAGATTCAGGTTGTGCACTTTTGGTCAGAACATATGGTGATGTGTGCCCTTCACAGAGCATTTTGTCAGGACAAACCTCATTTTTGATTCCGGAAGAAGGTGGACATTTGGGGTTATTAAGAGTCTTTAGGGAATGACCACAGGGCTATTCTATGATGTCTTTATTTTATATTGAAATAGAACTTTTCTATTGTCACAGCCACTCTGGCACTCGCTGTGCTGATGATTAAAGTAATGAAACAGCCACTGCCTGAGCCCCCAGACCTCCCACACCCAACCACCTCCAGGGGCAGCCCAACCTTCTCCAGCCCCAAGGCCTGTCCACTCTGACTGGTCAATGCCCACCCCGTTGATGGTTAAATATTTTTACCAGCCCCTTTGACTGCACGGCCTTCCAATGCTATCAAGTTCTGTGTCTTTGGGAGGGGGTGGGGGTTCTTTACTTGTGCATTTATTCTTTCATTATGTGCCCAAGCAATTCAAGCCGTGTCTGGGGATGGATACAGGCTATTACCCACAGGCAGAATCTGGGTAAAGCGAGGGGTGTGCCAACATCTTTGGCACCCTGAAGCAGACCCCAGGTGGGCAGTGCCATGCCGTCTCAGGCTGATGGGCAACTCCCAACATGACCTGTGGTCATTCTCACAAGAATGTCACAAGTGTGACATGACCATTTAGCACAGTGCTGCACGATTTCTCTGAGGCTGGGCGCATGGATCATTAAAGACTTTTGAGAACAACAAACAGCCAGAATTTTAAAAACGTTCTCTTTTTCCTGAGAAAGACAGGGCAGAGAACATACTATTAAATGGTGACTTACTAGTATTGAGTAAGTTTTAAGGGGAATTTGAACGAGTCTCCTGGAATCCTAATCAAACACACTTTAAGGATTTAGCCCTATGAGGCCTGATGCCATGTTGCCCTTTCATGCTTTAGGACTCAGCGCTCACCCTCCTCCCAGCCCCAGCCCCAACCCCCGCCTTACGTTTTCCAAAAATAGCTTGTCAAGACCTTGGCCATGCAGTTTCCTCTCTCTGAACATTCCCCCCGCCCCCCCAGCTGTTCCTCCCCCATCCAGCTGTTCCTCCTCTTTCCTGTTATAGTGCAGATGCTTCTTCAGGAAACCTGGGACCACCCACCTGGCTGGGGCACGTACCTCCCCTGGGCTGTCACAGACCCCAGGCTTCCACATCCCAGCTCTGACCACTCCCTGGCCACTCGCCTGTCACTACTGGGTGACATTTCATCCTCCCCCTGGACTCATGAGGACAGGATCCAGAATGTCTGGGCCTCAACCTTGCCCTGCACGGCCCAGCCCAGCCCAGGCTGTCCTCAGGGAGTATTTGCTAAGTGAAAGTGACTTTGGGTATGTGTTGGCCTCTCTGATAAGATAGTGGAATTAGCAATGCCCTTCACCTCCTGGTCAGGTCGCTCTCCACCCCACCCCCAGACCCTGGGAAGACTGAAGCTAGGGGCTGGGCAGGCAGGGCCCGACTCCCTCATCTATAAGCTAACACAGGAGCAGGCAGAGGGAACAAGTGGGGGTCAAGGTCTGGCCCCAGCCTAGCTAAGCTGGCAGCCAGATCCCCTGTGTCCTGCTCCTCTCCCACTTTTGTCCAGATGTGGAAAGGTCAACTATCCTCACAAAATTGCCAGACTGTCCTCATCCAGGATCTTAAAGTTATATCCAGAATGCAACCGTCTCTCCCTTTTCCTCGGTCCCTCCTCTGGTTCAACCTCTCCTCATGGATAGCATAGCTGCCTCCTCCCCGGGCTCCAGCTCTGGTTCCCATCCCCACAGTTTGCTCCCCACACACAAGCAGAGGGAGCTTGTGAACCCCAAGATCAGGTCAGGGCCCTCCAGGCTCAAAGCCTCCCCAGGTGCACCTCACTCCTGGTAAAGGCCAAGGCCCCGCATTCTCGCCTAAGCCCTTAGTGATCTGCCCTGTTGCCTCCCTGACCTTACTTCCCAATCTCCACCTGACCTGCTCCATTCCAGCCACAATGGCTCCCTGCTATGCCCCAGACACAGCAAACAGCCTCCTGCCTCCAGGCTTTTGCATTTGCTGTTTCCTCTCCTTGGAATGTTCTTCCCCCAGACTTCTTTTTGTTTGTGTGTTTGTTTGTTTGGGGGTCTTTTGTTGTTGTTGATGTTAATCCTCACCGGAGGTTATTTTCCCATTGATTTTTAGAGAGAGTGAAAGGGAGGAAGGGAGGGGGGAGACAGAGAGAGAGACATTGATTGGTTGCCTCCTGCATGCAGGATTGAACCTGCAACCCAGGTACGTGCCCTTGACTGGGAATCAAACCCATAACCCTTTGGTGCATGGGCTGACACTCTAACCACTGAGATACACCAGCCAGGGCTTCCCCCAGATATCTTCACGGCTCCCTTTGACCCTTCATCAGGTCTTTACACAAAGGTTGCCTTCCCAGTGAGACTTCCTTGCCGAGTTAAAATTGTAGGCTGCAGTCTCCCTCCAGCCCTCTCCACCTCCTTTACCTTCTCCACTTTCCCCCCATAGTACTTACCACCCTCTGACATACTATGTATTTTTTACCATTGGGTAGCGCGTGTATTTTCTGAGTCCCCAATAGAGTATGAACTCCATGAGGGCAGGGATTTTGTGTGATTTTTTTTTTTTTTGGAGGGTTTGTTTTTTGGTCTGACGTGTCCGTAGTACCTAAAATGGCAAATAGTAGGCACTTAATGGACTTCCATTGACTGGATAAGTCTCAAGGTCCCTGGGATAGTTAGCACATACAGCAGTTGTCATGGCCACAAACACTAAGATGGACCAGGGTTCTGCCTTGGAATGATGTTCTTTGTCCAACACCGCCCCAACATAAATAGAGGGACAGGCACAATGACAGGAAGCCGGTAATAACAGCTGACCCTCGTTAGAACTCCCTGTGCCCAGCCGTGTTCCGTGCTTTATATGTATGAGCGTGTTTTATCCTCACGATAACTTCATTAGAAAGGTACTGTTTTGTTGTTGCTGTTGTTGTTTTTTAATTGATTTCAGAGAGGAAGAAAGAGGGAGAGAGAGAGAGAGGAACATCATGATGAAAATCATTGACCAGCTGCCTCCTGCACGGCCCCGACTGGGGATCGAGCCTGCAACCCAGGAATGTGCCCTTGACTGGAATTGAACTCGGGACCTTTCAGTCCACAGGCCAACGCTCTACCCACTGAGCCAAACCGGCTAGGGTGGTACTGTTTTTATTCCTATTTGACTATGAAGAAACTGAAGTGCAGCCTGGCCAGCGTGGCTCAATGGTTGAGCATCGACCTATGAACCAGGAGGTCACGGTTCAATTCCTGGTCAGAGCACATGCTCAGGCTGTGAGCTTGATTCCCAGTGGGAGGCATGCAGGAGATAGCCAGCCGGTCAATGATTCTCTCTCAGCATTGATGTTTCTAATTCTCTCTCCCTCTCCCTTACTCTCTGAAATCAATAAAAATATACTTAAAAGAAAAAAAAAATAAAACAGGTGCAGAGAAGTTAAATGACTTGCCCAAGGTCACACAGCTAATAAGTGGCAGAGCCAGGATTGGAACCAAGGCAGCCTGCTGGAGAGCCCTCACAGACCTTTGAATACACTGAATCACACCAGGCACCATTTGACAACAGGCCTCTCGTTAAAGTTACCCTTCATTTAATTATTTACTGAATGCTTATTGAGCAGATATTATGTGCCAAGCTTTTTACTGAGCACTGGAATTTTCAGTGAGCAAAACAGGCATGGTCCTATCCATAGTGCTTGCACGCGAAGGGGAGAGGCGAGCAGGACCAAGTGATCAGAGATCCTGAACACGACTGAGGGCTGGCAGGTCATCGCTCTGGATCCTTGATTGCGTTGCTTACATTTCTCCCCTTAGGAATGCTAGCACCACTTCATTTCTTTATTTTTCCCCCCAAAATTAAAATATTTATATTAATTAACTGACACACCAATAGTATATATTTTTACTATACTTTTTGGCTGAAAACTCCCTACTCATTTTATACTGCTTGTAGCATCTAGCAGTGTTTTTCAAGGGGGTACATTATTTTTTATTGGGGTGACACTGGTTAATAAAATTATGTCACTTCACACTTGTCAGAATGCTATCATCAATAAATCAACAAACAAGTGTTGGCGAGAATGTGAAGAAAGGGGAAGCATCATGCACTGTGGGTGGGAATGCAGACTGGTGCAGCCACTGTGGAAAGCAGTGTGAAGTTTTCTCAAACAATTACAAATGTAGCTGCCTTATTACCCAGAGATTCCACTTCTGAGAATATATCTCAAGAAACTAGAAACACCAATCAGAAAGAATATATGTTCCCCTGTATTCATAGCAGCACAATTTACAGTAGCTAAGGTTTGGAAACAGCCTAAGTGCCCATCAGCAGATGAGTGGATTAAAAAGCTGTGGTACATTTACATAATGGAATACTATGCTGCTGTAAAAAAGAAAGAACTCTTACCATTTGCAACAGCATGGATGGACCTGGAGAGCATTATGCTAAGAGAAATAAGCCAGTCGAGAAAGATAAATATCACATGATCATTCCACTCACTTGTGGAATATAATGAACAACATAAACTGATGAACAAAAACAGATCCAGAGACATAGGAGCATCAAACAGACCATCAAACCTCAGAGGGAAGGCAGGGGAAGGTGGGAGGAGTGGGTAAGAAATCAAC
>NW_005356042.1:915025-920157 GCF_000412655.1 Myotis brandtii | reverse complement strand
TCTCACGAGCTCATTTGTGCCTGGCTGGTCCCCATTCCTTTCTCACGAGCTCATTTGTGCCTGGCTGGTCCCCATTCTTCTCTCCCCAGTGTTGAGTGTCTGAGCATTTACGGTGTGGTGGCGTGAGGGTGTGATGACCATTTGCATATTAGCTCTTTATTATATAGGACTAGTGGCCTGGTGCATGAAATTCGTACACTCGAGGGTGGGGGTGGTCCCCCAGCCTGGCCTGTGCCCTTTCACAGTGTAGGAGCCCCACAATCGATCACCCCAAAGAGGTAGACCTTGCCCACTCATCCGGGGCTCCTCGATGGATTGCCCAAAGAAGTAGGCCACAGCTGGAGGTTCAGCCACTGCAGTGCACGTGGAGCCGCAGGACTCCCAGTGGAAGCCACACGGAGCAGCCGCCGGGACCCACCCCTGTGGCACGCACACAACGTCAACCCCTGTCCAACCAGGTGATGGCTTGTGATGGCATGATGGCGTCACGGCCTGAGGGTATGATGACCATCTAGGCTTTTATTAGTATAGACTAGAGGCCTGGTGCACAAAATTCGTGCACAGGGGGGTTGTCCCTCAGCCCGGCCTGCACCCTCTGCAATCTCGGACCCCTTGAGGGATGTCCGACTCACAATCCGGGACTGCTGGCTCCTAACTGGTTGCCTGCCTGCCTGTCTGCCTGATTGCCGCTAACCGCTTCTGCCTGCCAGCCTGATCGCCCCCTAACTGCTCCCCTGCTGGCCCAATCGCCCCAACTGCACTCCCCTGCTGGCCTGGTCCCCCCCAACTGCCCTCCCCTGCCGACCTGGTTGCCCCTAACTGCCCTCCCCTGCCAGCCTGGTTGCCACCAACTGCCCTTCCCTGTCAGCCTGATCTCACCCCCAACTGCCCTCCCCTGCAGGCCTGGTCACCCACAACTGTCCTCCCCTGCCAGCCATCTTGTTGCAGCCATCTTGTGATGACATGAGGAAGTTACACGAGGGCATGAGGACCACCTAGGCTTTTATTAGTATAGATTGCTGTATAGTATTGCATTTCATGAATATACCCATATTTGTTTATTGATGGACATTTGGGCTGTTCACAATTTTTGACCATCATGCATTAAACTGCTATGAACATTTTTACATAATTTTTTTTGAGGATATATACATTTATTTCTCTTGGTTTTATATCTAGAATGAAATTGCTGGGTCATAGGATGTCTAACTTTAGTAGAATTTGTCAGATAGTTTTCTCAAGTAGTTATACTATTTTGCATTCCTGTTAAGTATCTGCTCAAGTATTTTGTCCATTTTTAATTGATTTATCTGTCATTATTGATTTATAGATGTTTTAACAAATGTATTCTAGATATGAGTTCTTTGTCAGATATGGTCAATTTATCTTTTTATTTTATTAATGTTTTTTGATAAGGTGAACTTTAAATTTTGATGAAATAAAATTTATTATTTTTTCATGGTGTATATGTCTTATTGAATCTTTGCCTACTCTGGGTCATGAAAAATACTATTCTGTGCTTTAGTATAGAAGCTTTTATAATTTTTAGCTTACACTAATATAAATTAATTTTTGTATATGGTATGCGGCAGGGAGCAAGTTCTATTTTGTTGTTTCATTTTTGTTGTCCACTTGTTCTAGCACCATTTATTGAAAATAACTTCCTTTCCTCACTGAAATGCATGATTTCTTTGTTGAAGCTCAATTGATCTTATATTTGTTTTTATTGCTTATATTTGTTTATATTTGTTTGAATAGTGTATTTATTGCTGTACTTCTATTCTTCTCTATTGATTTAGCATCTATGGTTATGCCAATACCACACTATTCTACTTACTCACTATATAGCACTTCTTGAATGTAGTAGACTTTTATTTGACAAATAAAATAAACCTGGAAAAAAAGAAAATAGTCTTAATCTTTTTTGTTCTTTTGAAGTTTAGGCATCTTTTTCTATGATGCTGCAATGGTAAATTTTACATACTAACTTGGTGAGGCTTTGGTGCTCAGTTGTTTGGTCAAACACTAGTTTAGATGTTATTATGTTTTGTTTTTAATCTTTTTCTTTTATTGATTTTAGAGAGGGTGGGGATAGATATAGATATATTTTTAAGTTTTGGTTGAATCATTTGAGAGTAAGTTGGAGACAGGATGCTTATCCATAAATACTCAGGCATGTATCTCCTGTGAATTAGGACACTCTCTTGCATAACCACAGTTCAATGACTAAATTCAGAAATTAACACTGATGTGACATTATTAACTAATTTAGAGAATTTATTTGAATTTCCCATTTTCCCACTCATGTCCTTTTCTTGGTCCAGGATCTAATCCAGGACTACACTTCACATTTAGTTGTCACGCCTCTGAGTCTCCTTCAATCTGTGACATTTTCTCAGTCTTTCCTGTCTTTTATGACCTTGACATTTTGAAGGAGTGTCAGTTATTATGTAGAATTCCCTCAGTTGGGTTTTGCCGATGGTTCCTCATGATGAGATTCAGGTTGTGCACTTTTGGTCAGAACATATGGTGATGTGTGCCCTTCACAGAGCATTTTGTCAGGACAAACCTCATTTTTGATTCCGGAAGAAGGTGGACATTTGGGGTTATTAAGAGTCTTTAGGGAATGACCACAGGGCTATTCTATGATGTCTTTATTTTATATTGAAATAGAACTTTTCTATTGTCACAGCCACTCTGGCACTCGCTGTGCTGATGATTAAAGTAATGAAACAGCCACTGCCTGAGCCCCCAGACCTCCCACACCCAACCACCTCCAGGGGCAGCCCAACCTTCTCCAGCCCCAAGGCCTGTCCACTCTGACTGGTCAATGCCCACCCCGTTGATGGTTAAATATTTTTACCAGCCCCTTTGACTGCACGGCCTTCCAATGCTATCAAGTTCTGTGTCTTTGGGAGGGGGTGGGGGTTCTTTACTTGTGCATTTATTCTTTCATTATGTGCCCAAGCAATTCAAGCCGTGTCTGGGGATGGATACAGGCTATTACCCACAGGCAGAATCTGGGTAAAGCGAGGGGTGTGCCAACATCTTTGGCACCCTGAAGCAGACCCCAGGTGGGCAGTGCCATGCCGTCTCAGGCTGATGGGCAACTCCCAACATGACCTGTGGTCATTCTCACAAGAATGTCACAAGTGTGACATGACCATTTAGCACAGTGCTGCACGATTTCTCTGAGGCTGGGCGCATGGATCATTAAAGACTTTTGAGAACAACAAACAGCCAGAATTTTAAAAACGTTCTCTTTTTCCTGAGAAAGACAGGGCAGAGAACATACTATTAAATGGTGACTTACTAGTATTGAGTAAGTTTTAAGGGGAATTTGAACGAGTCTCCTGGAATCCTAATCAAACACACTTTAAGGATTTAGCCCTATGAGGCCTGATGCCATGTTGCCCTTTCATGCTTTAGGACTCGGCGCTCACCCTCCTCCCAGCCCCAGCCCCAACCCCCGCCTTACGTTTTCCAAAAATAGCTTGTCAAGACCTTGGCCATGCAGTTTCCTCTCTCTGAACATTCCCCCCGCCCCCCCAGCTGTTCCTCCCCCATCCAGCTGTTCCTCCTCTTTCCTGTTATAGTGCAGATGCTTCTTCAGGAAACCTGGGACCACCCACCTGGCTGGGGCACGTACCTCCCCTGGGCTGTCACAGACCCCAGGCTTCCACATCCCAGCTCTGACCACTCCCTGGCCACTCACCTGTCACTACTGGGTGACATTTCATCCTCCCCCTGGACTCATGAGGACAGGATCCAGAATGTCTGGGCCTCAACCTTGCCCTGCACGGCCCAGCCCAGCCCAGGCTGTCCTCAGGGAGTATTTGCTAAGTGAAAGTGACTTTGGGTATGTGTTGGCCTCTCTGATAAGATAGTGGAATTAGCAATGCCCTTCACCTCCTGGTCAGGTCGCTCTCCACCCCACCCCCAGACCCTGGGAAGACTGAAGCTAGGGGCTGGGCAGGCAGGGCCCGACTCCCTCATCTATAAGCTAACACAGGAGCAGGCAGAGGGAACAAGTGGGGGTCAAGGTCTGGTCCCAGCCTAGCTAAGCTGGCAGCCAGATCCCCTGTGTCCTGCTCCTCTCCCACTTTTGTCCAGATGTGGAAAGGTCAACTATCCTCACAAAATTGCCAGACTGTCCTCATCCAGGATCTTAAAGTTATATCCAGAATGCAACCGTCTCTCCCTTTTCCTCGGTCCCTCCTCTGGTTCAACCTCTCCTCATGGATAGCATAGCTGCCTCCTCCCTGGGCTCCAGCTCTGGTTCCCATCCCCACAGTTTGCTCCCCACACACAAGCAGAGGGAGCTTGTGAACCCCAAGATCAGGTCAGGGCCCTCCAGGCTCAAAGCCTCCCCAGGTGCACCTCACTCCTGGTAAAGGCCAAGGCCCCGCATTCTCGCCTAAGCCCTTAGTGATCTGCCCTGTTGCCTCCCTGACCTTACTTCCCAATCTCCACCTGACCTGCTCCATTCCAGCCACAATGGCTCCCTGCTATGCCCCAGACACAGCAAACAGCCTCCTGCCTCCAGGCTTTTGCATTTGCTGTTTCCTCTCCTTGGAATGTTCTTCCCCCAGACTTCTTTTTGTTTGTTTGTTTGTTTGGGGGTCTTTTGTTGTTGTTGATGTTAATCCTCACCTGAGGTTATTTTCCCATTGATTTTTAGAGAGAGTGAAAGGGAGGAAGGGAGGGGGGAGACAGAGAGAGAGACATTGATTGGTTGCCTCCTGCATGCAGGATTGAACCTGCAACCCAGGTACGTGCCCTTGACTGGGAATCAAACCCATAACCCTTTGGTGCATGGGCTGACACTCTAACCACTGAGATACACCAGCCAGGGCTTCCCCCAGATATCTTCACGGCTCCCTTTGACCCTTCATCAGGTCTTTACACAAAGGTTGCCTTCCCAGTGAGACTTCCTTGCCGAGTTAAAATTGTAGGCTGCAGTCTCCCTCCAGCCCTCTCCACCTCCTTTACCTTCTCCACTTTCCCCCCATAGTACTTACCACCCTCTGACATACTATGTATTTTTTACCATTGGGTAGCGCGTGTATTTTCTGAGTCCCCAATAGAGTATGAACTCCATGAGGGCAGGGATTTTGTGTGATTTTTTTTTT
>NW_005356042.1:902255-909145 GCF_000412655.1 Myotis brandtii | reverse complement strand
TCTCACGAGCTCATTTGTGCCTGGCTGGTCCCCATTCCTTTCTCACGAGCTCATTTGTGCCTGGCTGGTCCCCATTCTTCTCTCCCCAGTGTTGAGTGTCTGAGCATTTACGGTGTGGTGGCGTGAGGGTGTGATGACCATTTGCATATTAGCTCTTTATTATATAGGACTAGTGGCCTGGTGCATGAAATTCGTACACTCGAGGGTGGGGGTGGTCCCCCAGCCTGGCCTGTGCCCTTTCACAGTGTAGGAGCCCCACAATCGATCACCCCAAAGAGGTAGACCTTGCCCACTCATCCGGGGCTCCTCGATGGATTGCCCAAAGAAGTAGGCCACAGCTGGAGGTTCAGCCACTGCAGTGCACGTGGAGCCGCAGGACTCCCAGTGGAAGCCACACGGAGCAGCCGCCGGGACCCACCCCTGTGGCACGCACACAACGTCAACCCCTGTCCAACCAGGTGATGGCTTGTGATGGCATGATGGCGTCACGGCCTGAGGGTATGATGACCATCTAGGCTTTTATTAGTATAGACTAGAGGCCTGGTGCACAAAATTCGTGCACAGGGGGGTTGTCCCTCAGCCCGGCCTGCACCCTCTGCAATCTCGGACCCCTTGAGGGATGTCCGACTCACAATCCGGGACTGCTGGCTCCTAACTGGTTGCCTGCCTGCCTGTCTGCCTGATTGCCGCTAACCGCTTCTGCCTGCCAGCCTGATCGCCCCCTAACTGCTCCCCTGCTGGCCCAATCGCCCCAACTGCACTCCCCTGCTGGCCTGGTCCCCCCCAACTGCCCTCCCCTGCCGACCTGGTTGCCCCTAACTGCCCTCCCCTGCCAGCCTGGTTGCCACCAACTGCCCTTCCCTGTCAGCCTGATCTCACCCCCAACTGCCCTCCCCTGCAGGCCTGGTCACCCACAACTGTCCTCCCCTGCCAGCCATCTTGTTGCAGCCATCTTGTGATGACATGAGGAAGTTACACGAGGGCATGAGGACCACCTAGGCTTTTATTAGTATAGATTGCTGTATAGTATTGCATTTCATGAATATACCCATATTTGTTTATTGATGGACATTTGGGCTGTTCACAATTTTTGACCATCATGCATTAAACTGCTATGAACATTTTTACATAATTTTTTTTGAGGATATATACATTTATTTCTCTTGGTTTTATATCTAGAATGAAATTGCTGGGTCATAGGATGTCTAACTTTAGTAGAATTTGTCAGATAGTTTTCTCAAGTAGTTATACTATTTTGCATTCCTGTTAAGTATCTGCTCAAGTATTTTGTCCATTTTTAATTGATTTATCTGTCATTATTGATTTATAGATGTTTTAACAAATGTATTCTAGATATGAGTTCTTTGTCAGATATGGTCAATTTATCTTTTTATTTTATTAATGTTTTTTGATAAGGTGAACTTTAAATTTTGATGAAATAAAATTTATTATTTTTTCATGGTGTATATGTCTTATTGAATCTTTGCCTACTCTGGGTCATGAAAAATACTATTCTGTGCTTTAGTATAGAAGCTTTTATAATTTTTAGCTTACACTAATATAAATTAATTTTTGTATATGGTATGCGGCAGGGAGCAAGTTCTATTTTGTTGTTTCATTTTTGTTGTCCACTTGTTCTAGCACCATTTATTGAAAATAACTTCCTTTCCTCACTGAAATGCATGATTTCTTTGTTGAAGCTCAATTGATCTTATATTTGTTTTTATTGCTTATATTTGTTTATATTTGTTTGAATAGTGTATTTATTGCTGTACTTCTATTCTTCTCTATTGATTTAGCATCTATGGTTATGCCAATACCACACTATTCTACTTACTCACTATATAGCACTTCTTGAATGTAGTAGACTTTTATTTGACAAATAAAATAAACCTGGAAAAAAAGAAAATAGTCTTAATCTTTTTTGTTCTTTTGAAGTTTAGGCATCTTTTTCTATGATGCTGCAATGGTAAATTTTACATACTAACTTGGTGAGGCTTTGGTGCTCAGTTGTTTGGTCAAACACTAGTTTAGATGTTATTATGTTTTGTTTTTAATCTTTTTCTTTTATTGATTTTAGAGAGGGTGGGAGGGAGAGAGAGAGAGAGAAACATCAATCAGTTGCCTCCCATATGCACCCTGATTAAGTACCCTGACCAGGGATTGAACACTTAGGTATGTGTGCTAACCAGAAATCAAACCTTAGACCTTCTGGCGCAAGGGACAAACACTCCAACCAACTGAGCCATACCAGCCAGGGCTAGACGTTATTCTGAAGGTAGATGTGATTAACATTTACAATCAGTAGACTTTAAGTAAAGCAGATTATCCTTCATAATGTGGGTAGGCCTCATCCAATCAGTTGAAGGCCTGAAGAGCAAAAACTTAGGTTTCTTGGAAAATTAGGAATTCTGCCTCAAGACTGTAACATAGAAATCCTGCCCAAGTCTCCAAGTTGTTGGCCTGCTCTATGGATTTCAGACTCAAGATGGAAACACCAGCTCTTACTCAAATTTCCAGCCTGCCAGCCTACCCTACAAATTTCAAACTCGCCAGGCCCCACAATAACATAAATCAATTCTTTTTTTTTCCATTGTTTTTTAAATATATTTTTATTATAGTAAAAATATGTATATAGTTAACATAAAGTTTACCGTGTTAACCATCTTAAGTGTACAATTTAGTGGCAGTAAGTGCATTCACATTGTTGTGCAACCATCACTACCATCCATCTCCAGAATGTTCTTCAATTTCTCAAACTGAAACTCTGTCTCATTAAACAATCACTCTATATTCCTCCCTTCCCCAGCCCCTAGCAACCACTATTCTACTGTCTGTCTCTATTGCTTTGCCTATTCTAGGTACCTCATAGAAGTGGAACCTACAAAATTTGTCCTTTTGTGCCTGGCTTATTTCACTTAGAATATCTTTAAGATTCATCCATGTTGTAGCATGCGTCAGAATTTTATTCCTTTTTAAGACTGAATTATATCCTACTGTATATATGCATCACATTTGTTTATCTATACATTTTATGTTCTGAATTCTACTCTAAATAAGCCAATTCTTTGATATCTATCTTCTATCTATCTATCTATCTATCTATCTATCTATCTATCTATCTTCTATCATCTATCATCTATCATCTATCTAATCTCTACCTCTGTCTCTCTATCTCTATAGCTACTAGTATATTCTGTTTCTCTGGAGAATCCCTACTGATTCAGCTGCTTTAAAGGTTTTCTCTCTGGACTTTTCTGAGCTTCTTTCACACCAGCCCACTTGGCCTTGAAGAGCTTTGCTGGTTTCTTTCCCCAGAACAGTCCCTCTGTCACAGACCCAATCCTTTATCCAGCTGTTCCAACATTTGCCAAAAATCCCCAGAGAGCAGAAAAATTGCTGATTTCTGCTTATCTACGATGGATCCTTCATTCACTGCAATTTAATTTCTTGAGATTTTATTCTTTACATTCCATAGCTCTGTGATGACTTTAATATATGAATATTTAGTTTGTCTTTTTGTACATAATTGTTATGGAAGAAAAATGGTCTGCCATGACTCTCAAATTCTTCAGGTATGGAATTTGGACCTTTTAAGATAGAAATCAGATCTTGTGCTTTCCTGCTTAGTACTTCCCATACTTCCCTTCATACTTACCATGGACTTGACTTCATCGCCCTGGGTGACCTGTTCCCTGCTCACCATTCTACACTGACTTTTTTTTTTTACAATAAACAAAATAAATCCATTACCAGATTGTAGACATAAAATAATTAGCCATTTACATGCAAAAATATTAATATTTCAAAAAATAATTTTAAATATAATAATATTACATGCAATAAACATTAATATTTCAAGAAAAAAAGATTTTAAATCTATCTATACTAATAAAAGGGTAATATGCTAATTAGACTGGGAGACCTTCAGACATCCTTTTGGACAAAGCCATGGTGGCGGAGCCGAGGCAGAGGTGGTTAGGGGCAATCAGGCCAAAAGGGGAGGACAGTTGGGAGTGATCAGGCCAGTGGGAGGGGGTTTGGGGGGTGAGCAGACTGGCAGGAGGGGCCAGTTGGGCCAAGCAGGCTGGCAGTCTATTTTTATACCAATACTAGAGACCCCATGCACAAATTCGTGCATGGGTGGGGGCCGGCCAGCCTGGCCCCAATCGGGGTGGAAGGTTGGCCAGCTGGCCCGCCCTGGGCCCAATCAGGGCTGGGCCAGCAGGGGTAAGGGCTGAGGGCAATTGGCCAATGGGGGTGGGTGGCCAATTGGGGGCAGGGCCAGCCATGGAAGGGGCAGTGGGCTGACAGGACCCACCCTAAATGGGGTGGGGGGGCCAGTGGGGGATCAGCAGCCAAGGCAGGGGCTGTGGGAGGTTGGCCGACCAGCCTCACCCCCAATTGGTGGGGGGATGGTGCATGGGCTGACACTCTAACCACTGAGATACACCAGCCAGGGCTTCCCCCAGATATCTTCACGGCTCCCTTTGACCCTTCATCAGGTCTTTACACAAAGGTTGCCTTCCCAGTGAGACTTCCTTGCCGAGTTAAAATTGTAGGCTGCAGTCTCCCTCCAGCCCTCTCCACCTCCTTTACCTTCTCCACTTTCCCCCCATAGTACTTACCACCCTCTGACATACTATGTATTTTTTACCATTGGGTAGCGCGTGTATTTTCTGAGTCCCCAATAGAGTATGAACTCCATGAGGGCAGGGATTTTGTGTGATTTTTTTTTTGGAGGGTTTGTTTTTTGGTCTGACGTGTCCGTAGTACCTAAAATGGCAAATAGTAGGCACTTAATGGACTTCCATTGACTGGATAAGTCTCAAGGTCCCTGGGATAGTTAGCACATACAGCAGTTGTCATGGCCACAAACACTAAGATGGACCAGGGTTCTGCCTTGGAATGATGTTCTTTGTCCAACACCGCCCCAACATAAATAGAAGGACAGGCACAATGACAGGAAGCCGGTAATAACAGCTGACCCTCGTTAGAACTCCCTGTGCCCAGCCGTGTTCCGTGCTTTATATGTATGAGCGTGTTTTATCCTCACGATAACTTCATTAGAAAGGTACTGTTTTGTTGTTGCTGTTGTTGTTTTTTAATTGATTTCAGAGAGGAAGAAAGAGGGAGAGAGAGAGAGAGGAACATCATGATGAAAATCATTGACCAGCTGCCTCCTGCACGGCCCCGACTGGGGATCGAGCCTGCAACCCAGGAGTGTGCCCTTGACTGGAATTGAACTCGGGACGCTTCAGTCCACAGGCCAACGCTCTACCCACTGAGCCAAACCGGCTAGGGTGGTACTGTTTTTATTCCTATTTGACTATGAAGAAACTGAAGTGCAGCCTGGCCAGTGTGGCTCAATGGTTGAGCATCGACCTATGAACCAGGAGGTCACGGTTCAATTCCTGGTCAGAGCACATGCTCAGGCTGTGAGCTCGATTCCCAGTGGGAGGCATGCAGGAGATAGCCAGCCGGTCAATGATTCTCTCTCAGCATTGATGTTTCTATTTCTCTCTCCCTCTCCCTTACTCTCTGAAATCAATAAAAATATACTTAAAAGAAAAAAAAAATAAAACAGGTGCAGAGAAGTTAAATGACTTGCCCAAGGTCACACAGCTAATAAGTGGCAGAGCCAGGATTGGAACCAAGGCAGCCTGCTGGAGAGCCCTCACAGACCTTTGAATACACTGAATCACACCAGGCACCATTTGACAACAGGCCTCTCGTTAAAGTTACCCTTCATTTAATTATTTACTGAATGCTTATTGAGCAGATATTATGTGCCAAGCTTTTTGCTGAGCACTGGAATTTTCAGTGAGCAAAACAGGCATGGTCCTATCCATAGTGCTTGCACGCTGAGGGGAGAGGCGAGCAGGACCAAGTGATCAGAGACCCTGAACACGACTGAGGGCTGGCAGGTCATCGCTCTGGATCCTTGATTGCGTTGCTTACATTTCTCCCCTTAGGAATGCTAGCACCACTTCATTTCTTTATTTTTCCCCCCAAAATTAAAATATTTATATTAATTAACTGACACACCAATAGTATATATTTTTACTATACTTTTTGGCTGAAAACTCCCTACTCATTTTATACTGCTTGTAGCATCTAGCAGTGTTTTTCAAGGGGGTACATTATTTTTTATAGCCTCCTGTTCGCTTCAGCTGCCTGGCTGCCAGCCGCCATCTTGGTTGGCAGTTAATTTACATATCGCCCTGATTAGCCAATGGGAAGCATGTCGGAGGTATGGTTAATTACCATGTTTCTCTATTATTAGATAAGATAGATAACACTGGCATGATACTGTAGCTTTATAGTCAGTGTTGAAATCTGAGTAGTGTAAACCCCCATCCAGGTTCTTCTTTAAGATTGTTGAGGCTTGCCCAACAGTGGGGTTCTGTTGGTTGAGCGTCATCCCATGCACTGGGAGGTGGCTAGCTCAATTACCCATTAGGGTACATGCATGGGTTGTAGGCTCAGTCCCCAATAGGAGGCATCTCCCTCTCCCTTTTTCTCTCTGAGACGAATAAAAACATTTTTCAAGATAAAATAAAAGATTGTTGTGGCTCTTCTAGAAGCTTTGACTCTTCCCATATGTCTTAGAATCAACTGTTCTGTTCTATAAACAAGCTTGCCTTGTGTTTACTACTTCCCCTCCTTCCAGTGGACAGTTTCGCAAGCAACTTTAGGCAAACTTTCTAATACAATCCCCAGCTACCTATGTTGGCCAGAATTCAGCAAAATCTAATAGGGGGCAATTGTCAGGCAGGAAATCCTAACCACAGACATTGGGGTTTCCTCAGATTTTAATCACATATGTCCTACACACACACACACACACAAACACACACACACACACACACACACACACACACACACAC
>NW_005356042.1:899645-902204 GCF_000412655.1 Myotis brandtii | reverse complement strand
TACTATGCTGCTGTAAAAAAGAAAGAACTCTTACCATTTGCAACAGCATGGATGGACCTGGAGAGCATTATGCTAAGAGAAATAAGCCAGTCGAGAAAGATAAATATCACATGATCATTCCACTCACTTGTGGAATATAATGAACAACATAAACTGATGAACAAAAACAGATCCAGAGACATAGGAGCATCAAACAGACCATCAAACCTCAGAGGGAAGGCAGGGGAAGGTGGGAGGAGTGGGTAAGAAATCAACCAAAGGACTTGTATGCATGCATATAAGCATAACCAATGGACACAGACAGTAGAGGGGTGAGGGCATGTGCTGGGGCGTGGGAGTGGCTGGGGAGAGGTCAGTGGAAGAAAAAAGGAGACATATGTAATACTTTCAAAAATAAAGAATTTATATTTAAAAAAAGAGAGAAATACCAGGAAAGTTTTTTGTTTGTTTGTTTTTTAATAATTCTTTATTGTTGAAAGTATTACATATGTCCCTCAAGAAAGTTTTTTACTAAATACACCTACTTTCTGACTTCTGTCGTTTGTGTGTGTTTACACAATGTGGGTGTGCTGGGGAGTGTGTTCTGTTGATTGCACTGTTATTTCTGCTCTGGACCCATGCCTTTATAGCATGTGTTTGCCAGATTGATGTAGACAATAGAATGGGCAGAACAATCTTGTTCAAATTGACCCTATTCCCATCTGAACTATTATATATGTATCTCTTAAAATTCACTTACTTTTGAAAACAAATAAGTTGCTTTCAAAAGGAAACCTTAAATCACTGAGGAATGGGGGGCGGGGGGGAGTATCTTTTGCTATAAACAGAAAATAAGCATAAAAATAAATATAGGGAAAACAAAACTACTAAATTATAGCCCCTTTCATCTGGCTGTTCTCCCTGCTCTCCTGCTGCCCACCACAGTGTCAACCATGAGATCTATTTTGTTTATACCTTGAAATATCCATGGGTCCCAAGGTTTAGTTCTCAGCTCTCCTTTCATTTCACGGTATTTAGCACCCCTGGGCCATCTCCTTACAACCCACCTATTGCAAGTTCATAGGGGAGTGATAATGAAGTATCAAGTCCTCACAATTATGGTTGCTTTGAAGTATGAATCCAGGTCTCACTGTGGGGAGTCCCTTGTCTAGAGAGTACAGAATTCTAACCGTGGGATCAGACTCGTAGGCCATAGTATGGTTAGGACTAGTTATGATCCGGTTTAGCTACAAATAACAAAAACACAGAATGACAGTAGATCAGCACTGAGGCCAACCCATAGTTAATGGCCTAACCCAGAAAATGAATGAGAACAGAGCTGGGTCCCTGGTCTGCTGGGAGCCCCCTGCCTCAAGACTTGTTCTGTGACAGAAAAGATTTCCTTTTGGTTTAAGCTGGTTTGAGACCCTTTTCTTGCAACTAAGAGCTTCCTAATGAACATAGACAGACTCCTGGAAGAAAATTTCTGGTGAAAGTATCTGAACGTTTTTAAGGCCCTTGATAAATATCACCATCAGTTTGAAAAAAAAGTTTTACTAGTAGGCACTATTAGTCCTATGTAACAAACAGAAACATCAGAATTTAGGAATGAGTGGTGAGGCTGGGATTAGGACCAAATTTTTACACCAATTTCATTCTGCCAGTCATTTAAACTCATATATTTAGCTTTGCACTCAGTTTTGTTTTTACCCAGGTCACTAATAATTTATGCCCTTCATTTCTGAATAACTTTCTTTATATTATTTCTTTCATAATTTCCTGTGCTTCTCTATCTCCAGTAAGGGTGTGCAGGATGCAGCCAATCACTGATTCTCTCTCATCATTGATGTTTCTATCTCTCTCTCCCTATTGCTTCCTCTCTGAAAATCAAAAAAATATATTTTTTAAAAAACACAGCAGCATAGTACTGGAATAAAAACGGATGTAGAGTAATAGAATAGAATAGAGAGCCCAGAAATAAACTCACATCTATATGGTCAATTAATATTTAACAAAGGAGGCAAGACAGTCTATTCAGTAAATGGTGTTGGAAAATTTGAACAAGTACATGTAAAACATGAAACTAGACTAGCTTCTTACACCATATACAAGAATAAACTCAAAATGTATTAAAGTCTTAAATATAATATTCAAAACCATAAAACTCTTAGAAGAAAACATAATAATATCTCTGACATTTCTCTTACCAATAATTTTTCTGACATATATCATTGGGCATGGGAAACAAAAATATATATAACTAAAATAAAAATTTTGCACAGCAAAGGAAACCAAAAATAAAACAAAAGACAACCTACTAAATGTGAGAATATATTTGCCAATGATACATATGATAAGGGGTTAATATCCAACATTTATAAAGAACTTATACACCTCAACACCAAAGAAACAAACAATCTAATTTAAAAATGGGCAAAGGACCTGAATAGACTCTTAAAGAAAAAGGACATACAGATGGCCAATAGACATATTAAAAGATGATCAACATCACTAAATTGTCAGAGAAATGCAAATAAAAACCACATTAAGAATGAGATATCACCTCACACCTGTCAGAGT
>NW_005356042.1:889347-892700 GCF_000412655.1 Myotis brandtii | reverse complement strand
AGCCTCCTGTTCGCTTCAGCTGCCTGGCTGCCAGCCGCCATCTTGGTTGGCAGTTAATTTACATATCGCCCTGATTAGCCAATGGGAAGCATGTCGGAGGTATGGTTAATTACCATGTTTCTCTATTATTAGATAAGATAGATAACACTGGCATGATACTGTAGCTTTATAGTCAGTGTTGAAATCTGAGTAGTGTAAACCCCCATCCAGGTTCTTCTTTAAGATTGTTGAGGCTTGCCCAACAGTGGGGTTCTGTTGGTTGAGCGTCATCCCATGCACTGGGAGGTGGCTAGCTCAATTACCCATTAGGGTACATGCATGGGTTGTAGGCTCAGTCCCCAATAGGAGGCATCTCCCTCTCCCTTTTTCTCTCTGAGACGAATAAAAACATTTTTCAAGATAAAATAAAAGATTGTTGTGGCTCTTCTAGAAGCTTTGACTCTTCCCATATGTCTTAGAATCAACTGTTCTGTTCTATAAACAAGCTTGCCTTGTGTTTACTACTTCCCCTCCTTCCAGTGGACAGTTTCGCAAGCAACTTTAGGCAAACTTTCTAATACAATCCCCAGCTACCTATGTTGGCCAGAATTCAGCAAAATCTAATAGGGGGCAATTGTCAGTCCTAACCTCCTAACCACAGACATTGGGGTTTCCTCAGATTTTAATCACATATGTCCTACACACACACACACACACAAACACACACACACACACACACACACACACACACACACACACTGGAATTGCTACTAGAACCTGCTTAGAGACCTTTTACATACAATGTAGACATATAACACAATCTTTTTAAACAGAAAGCAGAGCCTGTGTTCTCCCTGTTTGATACTACCCATAGTTCACTTCACACATAAAATCGAAATTTCTTCCAGTAAGCTTCCAGGCTCTATGTGATCTGTCTCTTTCCCAGCCTCTGAGCATACTTAGTAGCACTCCCATTGCCACATGCCAGTCCCACTTATCTTCTTTCTCTTATAGAGACAAGCCTGACTCCTTCCTGCCTCAGAGTCTGCACCTGCTGTTCTGCTTAGAACTCTCTTCCTGATTTTTCAATGGTTCTCTCTTTCATGAACTTCAAGACACAGTTCCAGTGAGGGCTTTCGTGGGTCACTCTGTCGTAAGGCCCTCTTCCTGCTCCCCCAATTTTATTGTGTGGTGTGTTGTTTTTTTTTCCACAATGTTAACCACTACCTAAAATTGTGCTGTCCAGAACAGTAGCCACTAAACACATGTGGAAAATTAAATTTAAAATAATTATAATTAAATAAAAAATTGAGTTCTTCAATTGTACTAGGCACATTTTAAGTGTTCAATAGCCACATATTGCTAGTTGTTACCACATTAGACAGACTAGCTTATAGAACACTACTATCACTGCTGGAAGTTCTATTAAATAGCACTGACCTAGAACTATCTTTTTGCTTTACTTTTTACCCTTTTTATGTCCTCTCAATATAATGTAAATTTTATGGTTTATCACCACTATCCAGGAGAAAAGCTTCACCAAGACAGGAACAAATACGCAAGTCCTGGCCATAGCAATCAGCCAAGAAGAAAAAATAAAAGGCATGAAATGACGGGGGGGAGTATCTTTTGCTATAAACAGAAAATAAGCATAAAAATAAATATAGGGAAAACAAAACTACTAAATTATAGCCCCTTTCATCTGGCTGTTCTCCCTGCTCTCCTGCTGCCCACCACAGTGTCAACCATGAGATCTATTTTGTTTATACCTTGAAATATCCATGGGTCCCAAGGTTTAGTTCTCAGCTCTCCTTTCATTTCACGGTATTTAGCACCCCTGGGCCATCTCCTTACAACCCACCTATTGCAAGTTCATAGGGGAGTGATAATGAAGTATCAAGTCCTCACAATTATGGTTGCTTTGAAGTATGAATCCAGGTCTCACTGTGGGGAGTCCCTTGTCTAGAGAGTACAGAATTCTAACCGTGGGATCAGACTCGTAGGCCATAGTATGGTTAGGACTAGTTATGATCCGGTTTAGCTACAAATAACAAAAACACAGAATGACAGTAGATCAGCACTGAGGCCAACCCATAGTTAATGGCCTAACCCAGAAAATGAATGAGAACAGAGCTGGGTCCCTGGTCTGCTGGGAGCCCCCTGCCTCAAGACTTGTTCTGTGACAGAAAAGATTTCCTTTTGGTTTAAGCTGGTTTGAGACCCTTTTCTTGCAACTAAGAGCTTCCTAATGAACATAGACAGACTCCTGGAAGAAAATTTCTGGTGAAAGTATCTGAACGTTTTTAAGGCCCTTGATAAATATCACCATCAGTTTGAAAAAAAAGTTTTACTAGTAGGCACTATTAGTCCTATGTAACAAACAGAAACATCAGAATTTAGGAATGAGTGGTGAGGCTGGGATTAGGACCAAATTTTTACACCAATTTCATTCTGCCAGTCATTTAAACTCATATATTTAGCTTTGCACTCAGTTTTGTTTTTACCCAGGTCACTAATAATTTATGCCCTTCATTTCTGAATAACTTTCTTTATATTATTTCTTTCATAATTTCCTGTGCTTCTCTATCTCCAGTAAGGGTGTGCAGGATGCAGCCAATCACTGATTCTCTCTCATCATTGATGTTTCTATCTCTCTCTCCCTATTGCTTCCTCTCTGAAAATCAAAAAAATATATTTTTTAAAAAACACAGCAGCATAGTACTGGAATAAAAACGGATGTAGAGTAATAGAATAGAATAGAGAGCCCAGAAATAAACTCACATCTATATGGTCAATTAATATTTAACAAAGGAGGCAAGACAGTCTATTCAGTAAATGGTGTTGGAAAATTTGAACAAGTACATGTAAAACATGAAACTAGACTAGCTTCTTACACCATATACAAGAATAAACTCAAAATGTATTAAAGTCTTAAATATAATATTCAAAACCATAAAACTCTTAGAAGAAAACATAATAATATCTCTGACATTTCTCTTACCAATAATTTTTCTGACATATATCATTGGGCATGGGAAACAAAAATATATATAACTAAAATAAAAATTTTGCACAGCAAAGGAAACCAACAATAAAACAAAAGACAACCTACTAAATGTGAGAATATATTTGCCAATGATACATATGATAAGGGGTTAATATCCAACATTTATAAAGAACTTATACACCTCAACACCAAAGAAACAAACAATCTAATTTAAAAATGGGCAAAGGACCTGAATAGACTCTTAAAGAAAAAGGACATACAGATGGCCAATAGACATATTAAAAGATGATCAACATCACTAAATTGTCAGAGAAATGCAAATAAAAACCACATTAAGAATGAGATATCACCTCACACCTGTCAGAGT
>NW_005356042.1:877533-881940 GCF_000412655.1 Myotis brandtii | reverse complement strand
AGCCTCCTGTTCGCTTCAGCTGCCTGGCTGCCAGCCGCCATCTTGGTTGGCAGTTAATTTACATATCGCCCTGATTAGCCAATGGGAAGCATGTCGGAGGTATGGTTAATTACCATGTTTCTCTATTATTAGATAAGATAGATAACACTGGCATGATACTGTAGCTTTATAGTCAGTGTTGAAATCTGAGTAGTGTAAACCCCCATCCAGGTTCTTCTTTAAGATTGTTGAGGCTTGCCCAACAGTGGGGTTCTGTTGGTTGAGCGTCATCCCATGCACTGGGAGGTGGCTAGCTCAATTACCCATTAGGGTACATGCATGGGTTGTAGGCTCAGTCCCCAATAGGAGGCATCTCCCTCTCCCTTTTTCTCTCTGAGACGAATAAAAACATTTTTCAAGATAAAATAAAAGATTGTTGTGGCTCTTCTAGAAGCTTTGACTCTTCCCATATGTCTTAGAATCAACTGTTCTGTTCTATAAACAAGCTTGCCTTGTGTTTACTACTTCCCCTCCTTCCAGTGGACAGTTTCGCAAGCAACTTTAGGCAAACTTTCTAATACAATCCCCAGCTACCTATGTTGGCCAGAATTCAGCAAAATCTAATAGGGGGCAATTGTCAGGCAGGAAATCCTAACCACAGACATTGGGGTTTCCTCAGATTTTAATCACATATGTCCTACACACACACACACACACAAACACACACACACACACACACACACACACACACACACACACTGGAATTGCTACTAGAACCTGCTTAGAGACCTTTTACATACAATGTAGACATATAACACAATCTTTTTAAACAGAAAGCAGAGCCTGTGTTCTCCCTGTTTGATACTACCCATAGTTCACTTCACACATAAAATCGAAATTTCTTCCAGTAAGCTTCCAGGCTCTATGTGATCTGTCTCTTTCCCAGCCTCTGAGCATACTTAGTAGCACTCCCATTGCCACATGCCAGTCCCACTTATCTTCTTTCTCTTATAGAGACAAGCCTGACTCCTTCCTGCCTCAGAGTCTGCACCTGCTGTTCTGCTTAGAACTCTCTTCCTGATTTTTCAATGGTTCTCTCTTTCATGAACTTCAAGACACAGTTCCAGTGAGGGCTTTCGTGGGTCACTCTGTCGTAAGGCCCTCTTCCTGCTCCCCCAATTTTATTGTGTGGTGTGTTGTTTTTTTTTCCACAATGTTAACCACTACCTAAAATTGTGCTGTCCAGAACAGTAGCCACTAAACACATGTGGAAAATTAAATTTAAAATAATTATAATTAAATAAAAAATTGAGTTCTTCAATTGTACTAGGCACATTTTAAGTGTTCAATAGCCACATATTGCTAGTTGTTACCACATTAGACAGACTAGCTTATAGAACACTACTATCACTGCTGGAAGTTCTATTAAATAGCACTGACCTAGAACTATCTTTTTTTATTACTTTTTACCCTTTTTATGTCCTCTCAATATAATGTAAATTTTATGGTTTATCACCACTATCCAGGAGAAAAGCTTCAAGACAGGAACCACTATCCAGGAGAAAAGCTTCACCAAGACAGGAACAAATACGCAAGTCCTGGCCATAGCAATCAGCCAAGAAGAAAAAATAAAAGGCATGAAATGAGAAAGAAAGAAGTAAAACTGTCATTATTTGCAGATAACATGATACTATATATACAGAACCCTAAGATTCTACCAAAAATACTAAAACTCATAAGTGAATTCAGTAAAGTAGGATACAAAATAAATATTCAGAAACCAGTTGCATTCTTATACATCAACTAGAGGCCCGGTGCACAAAATCTGTGCACAGGAAGGGGGGTCCCTGAGCCTGGCCTGCACCCTCTCACAATCTGGGACCACTCAGGGGATGTCCAACTGCTGGTTTAAGCCCGATCCCTGCAGGCCTAAACTGGCAGTTGGACATCCCTCTCACAATCCAGGACCGCTGGCTCCTAACCGCTCACCTGCCTGCCTGCATGATTATCCCTAACCACTGTGCATGCCCGCCTAATCTCCCCTAACCACTCTGCATGCCTGCCTGATCACCCCTAACTGCTCGCCTGTCTGCCTGATTGCCCCTAACCACCTCTGCCTCAGCCCCCACCGCCATGGCTTCGTCAGGAAGGACGTCCGGAAGGTTGTTCGGCTGTCCCGTCTAATTAGCATATTACTTTTTTATTACTATGATAATGAACTATCAGAAAGAGAAACTAAGAAAACAATCCTCTTTACAAATACATCAAAAAATAAAATAAAATACCTAGGAATAAATTTAACCATGGAGGTAAAAGACTTGTACTCAGAAAATTATAAGATACTGAAGAAAGAAACTGAAGAAGATACAAATACATGCAAGCATATTCTATAATTATGGATAGAAAGAACTAGCATTATTAAAATGTCCATACTACCCAAAGCAATCTATAGACTCAATGCAATCCATATCAAAATACCAATGGCGTAGTTCACAGAACTAGAACAAATAATTCAAAAGACCCCAAATGGTACTGCCCTAGCCAGTTTGGCTCAGTGGATAGAGTGTTGGCCTGCAGTCTGAACGGTCTCAGATTTGATTCCAGTCAAGCTTTATATTATTTCTTTCATAATTTCCTGTGCTTCTCTCTCTCTTTTCTCTTTCTGTAACTTCTATTCCTCCTGTGATGATATCCACATGTTCTTAGCTTTTTCCTACCACTGTCCTTCTTATTCCATTTTCTGGGAGATATTTTCAACTCCATTTCCCAAAAACTCTTGAAATTTTTATTTCTACTTTCATATTTCTCATTCCAATGAGGTATTTCTTGTTTTCTGTGTATTCCATTTTATGGCCTTCTATCAGCCAATCACTGATTCTCTCTCATCATTGATGTTTCTATCTCTCTCTCCCTATTGCTTCCTCTCTGAAAATCAAAAAAATATATTTTTTAAAAAACACAGCAGCATAGTACTGGAATAAAAACGGATGTAGAGTAATAGAATAGAATAGAGAGCCCAGAAATAAACTCACATCTATATGGTCAATTAATATTTAACAAAGGAGGCAAGACAGTCTATTCAGTAAATGGTGTTGGAAAATTTGAACAAGTACATGTAAAACATGAAACTAGACTAGCTTCTTACACCATATACAAGAATAAACTCAAAATGTATTAAAGTCTTAAATATAATATTCAAAACCATAAAACTCTTAGAAGAAAACATAATAATATCTCTGACATTTCTCTTACCAATAATTTTTCTGACATATATCATTGGGCATGGGAAACAAAAATATATATAACTAAAATAAAAATTTTGCACAGCAAAGGAAACCAAAAATAAAACAAAAGACAACCTACTAAATGTGAGAATGCTCTATCCACTGAGCCAAACCGGCTAGGGCTGGCCTCCTATTTTTTATTCATGGATACTATATCATCTCTTCCTCTTTGAAGATATATTTTCCTTTTTAAAAAATACCCTTTTGTGCCCTCTGCATCATACATTTTCATATTCATTTGCTCTTTTAGTTCTTCCTTTGCTTCCTTTGAATTTCTTTGTTTAAAGGGGTTAATATCCAACATTTATAAAGAACTTATACACCTCAACACCAAAGAAACAAACAATCTAATTTAAAAATGGGCAAAGGACCTGAATAGACTCTTAAAGAAAAAGGACATACAGATGGCCAATAGACATATTAAAAGATGATCAACATCACTAAATTGTCAGAGAAATGCAAATAAAAACCACATTAAGAATGAGATATCACCTCACACCTGTCAGAGTTGCTGTCATCAACAAATCAACATAAGACAAGTGCTGGCGAGGATGTGGAGAAAAAGGAACCCTCTTGCACTGCTGGTGGGAATGCAGACTGGTGCAGCCGTTATGGAAAACAGTATGCAGTTTCCTCAAAAAATTAAAAATGTAACTCCCACTTGACCCAGTGATCCCACTTGTAGAAATATATCCCAAAAAATCAGAAACACCAACCAGAAAGAATATATGCACCCCTATGTTCATAGCAGCACAATTTACAATAGCTAAGATTTGAAAACAGCCTAAGTGCCCATCAGCAAATGAGAGGATTAAAAAACATAGCACATCTACACAATGGAATATTACACTGCTGTAAAAAAGAAGGAACTCTTACCATTTTCAACAGCATGGATGGACCTGGAGAGCATTATGCTAAGTGAAATAAGCCAGTCAGAGAAAGATAAATATCACATGATCTCACACATTTGTGGAATATAATGAACAACATCCTATCTAATAATAGACAAACATGGTAATTAACCGTACCTCTGACATGCTTCCCATTGGCTAATCAGGGCGATATGCAAATTAACTGCCAACCAAGATGGCGGCCGGCAGCCAGGCAGCTGAAGCGAACAGGAGGCTTGCTTGCTCCAGTGATG
>NW_005356042.1:864270-876576 GCF_000412655.1 Myotis brandtii | reverse complement strand
CTGAGGGGTCCCAGACTGCAAGAGGGCACAGGCCAGGCTGAGGGACCCCCCCCCCCAGTGCACAAATTTTTGTGCACTGGGCCTCTAGTAAGAATATAATAGAAGTATTCCTGTTATTTGCAGATTCTTAATACTTTCTACAGCTTTTGTGATATTATACTATGTTAGTACAGTTTGGGTAATATTATATTTAAAATCTTTATTCTTGAAATATTAAGTTTATTGCATGTAGTATCATTATATTTAAAATCATTTTTTTAAATATTAATGTTTATTGCATGTAACATATTTAAAATTGTTTTCTTTGAGGGAGAGAGACCAAGATGGCGGCATAGGTAAACACCGGAGACTGCTGCCGCAAACAACCACTTCAAAAATACAACTAAAAGACGGAACGGACATCACCCAGAACCACAGGAAGGCTGGCTGAGGAGAGACTCTTCAACTAGAAGGAAAAATAACAGCACACCGAGGCTCAGAGGAGGCGCAGTGTGGAAAAAACTCAGGTGCGGAGGTGCGCGCGCAAAGCGGGCTGGTGGCTGAGAGCGCGGTTGTCGTTTTCGGTCAGGGGGGAGTCTCAGACTCTGAGCTCCAGATACGGGCGAATCGCTGGGGACTCGGACCCAAACGGGAGAAGCGGGAGTGTCTGGCATCAGTTGGAAGGCAGCTTTCCCTCCGAGGTTTGCAGCGGTTCCGGGGGTTCTGAGAAGCAGAGCCTCTGGGAACAGGACTGAGGGCACCATAACGGCTCCCTCCGCCCGCCCTGTTGAGCCCGCCCCGCCCAAGCCCTGCGCAGAGCCATTTGCCGGATCGCCGCAGGCAAAGGCTAGATTAGCGCCCCCCCAGAGGACAGAAGTTTTCCCACTGCAGCAGACACAGCTGATTCTCACAGCCAGTCGGCCTGGTGGTCAAATCCCTCTAGTATTAACTACAACAATCAAGGCTCAACTAGAACAAGACTGCGCACAAAGACCACTAGGGGGTGCACCAAGAAAGCATAAAAAATGCGGAGACAAAAAAACATGACAGAAATGGAGGATATAGAGCTAAAAAACGCAATTTTGAGGGCTTGCAATAAACTTCTGGAGAGCCTCACGAAAACTAATGAGACCCTCGATGCTATGATAAAGAAACAACTAGAAATTAAGCATACACGGTCGGAAATAAAGAATATTACACCCAATAGCAGACCAGAGGAGCGCAAGAATCAAGCCAAAGATTTGAAATGCGAAGAAGCAAAAAACACCCAACCGGAAAAGCAAAATGAAAAAAGAATCCGAAAATACGAAGATAGTGTAAGGAGCCTCTGGGACAGCTTCAAGCGTACCAACATCAGAATAATAGGGGTGCCAGAAGATGAGAGACAGCAAGATATTGAAAACCTATTTGAAGAAATAATGGCAGAAAACTTCCCCCACCTGGTGAACCCCCCCCCCCCCCAGTGCACAAATTTTTGTGCACTGGGCCTCTAGTAAGAATATAATAGAAGTATTCCTGTTATTTGCAGATTCTTAATACTTTCTACAGCTTTTGTGATATTATACTATGTTAGTACAGTTTGGGTAATATTATATTTAAAATCTTTATTCTTGAAATATTAAGTTTATTGCATGTAGTATCATTATATTTAAAATCATTTTTTTAAATATTAATGTTTATTGCATGTAACATATTTAAAATTGTTTTTCTTGAAATATTAAAAAATATGTATAAATAAAAGAAAAACAAAAGGTTAAAGGATTAAGAAGTACAAATTGGTTGTTACAGAATACAGGGTGTCCCCCCCCCCCAAAAAAGGTATACATACACTATGCACAATTATAAATCAGCATTTATTAAAATATATTTCATTTTCTAAATTGAGCTATCAGCTGTTAAAGTGTGTATACATTTTTGGGGGGACACCCTGTAGTCATGGGGATGTAAAATAAAGCATAGGGAATATAGTCAATAATATTCTAACAGCTATGTGTGGCGTCAGATGGGTATAAGATTCATTGGGATGATTACTTAATAAGTTACATGATATCTAATCACTGGGGTGTACACCTGGAACTAAATAATATTATATGTCAACTGAAAAACAAAACATGATAAAGAAAAGAACAGCAAAAAGAAAAAAGAATTTAAGAACAGCTGGTTTTGCTTGATGGTTAGAGCATCGGCCCATAGATTGAAGGGTCTTGGGTTCAATTCCCGGTCAAGAGCACATGCCTGGGTTGCAGGTTTAATCCCCGGCCAGGTCAGGACACATGTGGGAGGCAACTAATCGACGTGTCCCTCTCACATAGATGTCTCTATAAAAATCCCAGCTAGCTTACTTTTTACAGAAAAATTGACAAGCTGACCCTAAAATTCATGTAAAAATACAAAGAACTCAGAAGAGCCAAAACAATCTTGAAAAAATAGAGTGAAACTTGCAGTTTCAAATTTCAAAACTTCTGATCATAAAGCTACATAAATCGAGACAGTGTAGTACTGACATAGGATAGAAACATCAGTGGACAAAACTGAAAGTCCAGAAATAAACTCTTATATTTATGGTCAATGTATTTTTACAAAGGTGGCAAGACAATTCAATGGGGAAAGATTATTTTCAACAAATGGTGCTTGAACAATTGAATATCCCCATGCAAAACAACGGACCCTTGTGGGGAAGCATGGGACTTGATTGGAAAGTTTGCAAGGAGGAATCTCTGAAACATCGGGGCCTCTATGGGACCTTGCAGGAGGTGGCAGCCCCTGCCTTGACTTTTCCAACAAGTCTGAGCCCCCAGGTGTCTGCTGGTCAGCCCTGGCAGGTGGTGCCCCGTGTGAGGACCAAGGAACACAATGAGATGTGGCGGAAACCTTGAAAACGAAGAGCGCAGTAAGTCATTGGAGCCCGCTGGGGGTTTCCAAGTTCGAGGGGATTGTTTCTCAGCTAAGGAATTTTCTCCCTTATGCTTCTTAACACATTGCAGACAGAGCACGAGAATCCTCACTTTATATTACACAGTGTTTTACAAAGTATCATACTTTAAAAAGATATTAGTTTGTAAGAACATGTAATAAATAACTTCAAAATGCAATGGGTATTTAATTTTAAAGCGTGCCTTTAACATTTATGTAAAATGTTTTTTGTACTCATTCAATAGAAACTTATCTGGCCACTGGATAAAGCTAGCAATAAAACTACTGGTCTGCAATGTGTTAAGAATGTGAGTATATTTTCCATTGGAAAAATAAGCCTATTTCTAAAAGTAAGGAGAAAGAAAAGGTTTTCCTGTATTTGCTTAGGAAACAAAGGGTTTATATATATTACTAAAATAATTATGTTAATCAGCAATTTGATTACTTTAAATAAATAGATTATTTAATATTATTTAATAATGATAACAACATAGAATCTTCTGGTCATGTTTTTGACTACCTTCCCAGGGTTTGAATTTTAAGACACTTTTCTTTGTCCTAGAATGGGCTTTAGGTCATCCCAATGGGCCCTGGAATGCCTCAAGGGTTTGCTTTTCTCCTTATGAAAGAAAATTTTATACTTAAGGTACATGGGAAGCTCCGTCAAATAAGGAAATAATAATTATATTCTATTTATATATGCAGATTAAATATATTCTGGTATGCTTTCATTTACAACTATTATTAGTTATAATGTGATAGAATATTGTGTTTTGTAAAAAGGACAAGATTCCATGTCATTTACATTACTCTATAGAGTATCTGAATTTATAAAAACACTAGGAAGAAAAATCAAGAAAAGCAGAATTTGATTATAGAATTGAATGAACTAAAAATAATTATAGTTTTTGTAATTATTGTTCTCATGGCAATGTATTTGTTTGCATAAATCTAATAAGAATCTGATTTCTTCATAACAGGACATAAGTCAGTTTCCAACTGTGATTTTATTAACCAAAACTTTACTGGAATGTCATATCTGAAAGAGAGACATGCCAGAACTCTGGATGTCACCAGAAAGCTCTAAGGAATAAAGACTGACTTTGAAGCCAGTAAGCCCATTGGATAAATAGCCTGGTATCTTGCCTGGTCACGTCATTCATGGCAGTCTTTCCAGGTAAGAAACGAAGGTTGCTTTCCTGAGAGATGGCATGAAAGAAACCTCAAGACATCTGTGGGGACCTCAACTTGAGGAATGCACCCCAATTCTGTAGGCATTCCAGGCCATGGCTGATGGCAACTGTGTGGCTTGGCTTCTTTGCCCTGGGAGTAAACTTTCTCATGAGATTCCAGCAAAGCATATTGAAAAAAAAAAAAAAAGCTAACCTATAAGAGCAACTATTATTCTTATTGTGTTCATACAAACAATCAGGCCAAATTATAACTAAACGTAATACAGTACACAAATTAATCTTAATTTATCTCTTTAATAAAAATGAGGGTGATTTTTAAGGAGAAATAAATATATTTCAACAGGAAATTATTAGATATGAAATGTTTTTTTTCCTTCCACCAGACCATCCTATATAATAAAAGCCTAATATGCAAATTGTTCAACCCGGAGTTCAACTGGGAGTTCGACAGCTCGCTATGATGTTCACTGACTACCAGGGGGTGGTGCGGAACAAGGTGGGTTCAGCGATGCAGAGCTGGCCACGGTGGCAGTGGAGGCGCTGCCAGCCCTGATGGGCCCCGACAAGAGCAGGACCATGGCAGGATGGTGGAGCAGGTGAGTGGGCAGCACCAGGCCAAGGCGGGTGCAAGCCAGGGCCTGATCACCCCACTGATCGCTCCGCAGATGGCGACCAGCAGCAGTGGCGGGGGGCAGGGTGGCCACCTGGCTCCCAGGCACTGAGGGAGCCAGGTGGGGGACCCTGCCCCGATCAATCGCCCCACAGGTTGGATGGTGGAGCAGGTGAGGGGGCAGTGCCAGGCCATGGTGGGGTGCTAGGCAGGGCTGCAGGGCTGGGGATGCAAGCTGGGGCTGCGAGCCTGGGGACACGAGCTGGAGCCCGATACCTGCAGGCCACCCCAAGCGACCCCATCTATGCACAAATTCGTGCACCAGGCCTCTAGTTTATCATAATTCTTACTGTTCTAATTTTTGCCCAACAATACTAAATTTTATAGCACAGTTTATCTCCACAAGGTTACGAGCCCTGCTCGCACCTAAGGAATACCACTTCTAGGCACCATTGTCACCTCCTTCTGTACCCAGGCCTCATCGTCCCTCTGACAGAGAGCAAGGATCTCTTGGTTCTGAGAGAAACCTTCGACCTCCCATCAACAGAAAGCAGTTTCAGAAGAAATCTGGTGTCCTCTTTCCCTGAAAGAATTCAGAGCCAAGATCCTTGAGGGGATGTGGTAGGCAGTTAGACAAACATGAGCAGAGCAAGAACAATAGGCCAACTGAAGGAGAAATAGAAGGTACCCTGAGATGTACTTCTCACCACTCCAACTGCTCTGAAGCTGGCAATGGAGGAACCTGTGTAGACTGACCTTTAATCATAACTAATTGGAAGAAATTTATAGTTTTAATGTATACAGATAAAGGGGGGAAAGTGAATTAACAAACTGAAAGGGACCAGGTAAGTTGCAGAGGGTCTGTGAAGAATTAGAGTTGAGGAATAAAAATAGTGGAAAGGGATATAAGGAAAGGGATATAATAGGAAGAAAGGATATTAGAGTAGGAATACTTAATAGAAGGCATGAAGCATGGAGATGCATTTTGAAGGAAAAGAGAGTTAAAGTTATAAGAATGTTTACAAAGTCATAGAAGGGTTATAAAGAGAAATCTTAAAAGGAATTTACTACTATAGTATAAGGTTGATAGATATCAACCAATCTATCTAATCAGAAGGGGAATAATAAGGGGGACCTATAACCTAATAGATAGAGCACCTAAATTAATCTAAAAGTAATCATATTATTTTAAATCTTAGAACATATATACTTATGTGAAGAGAGGGTTAAGTTTCTCATATGTGAATAGGAGGTTTAAGTTTTTCTTAAAGTTTCCTTTTCAAGGCCTGGTGAAGAGATTGGGGAGGTGACTCAGCTGTGAATCCAGCAAGCAGAACCGATAAGCATGGTCAGACTGAGCCACCAAGAGTCAAAACATCATCTCAGCAACATCATCTCATCACCTGATGACTAATTATAATAACTGACATCTGGGGACCCCCAGGCCTGCACATAGCTATATTCCTCACCCTAGCCCCCTCCCCTTTATAATCCTGTCTCCTACATGTTGCTAGAGGGAAGGATTTGATACTTGTAAGCACCCTGTCTTCTTGATTGGACTAATCATTACTGTCATTGTAATCCTTTTATTTTTCTTATAGTCTACAAACTCAAGCAGTGGATGTGCTTCTCAGATCTCAACATTCCAAAGCAGAAAGTTCACTGCCTCCCTCTGTCTTCTGCATCCAACAAAACAAAAAAAAGGGGGGGGAATGTGGGAAGCACAGGACTTGGTTAGAAAGTTTGTAAGAAGGAATCTCCGAAAGGTCAGGGGCCTCTAGTGGGACCTTGCCTAAGGCAGCAGCCCCTGCCTTGACTTTTCTAAGCCCCCGGGTGTTTTACTGGAATCTTTAGTCTTTAGACGTCCTTGCTTAAAGGACACTGCAGATGCATGTGTCTTCCCAAGGATACTTACCCTGCTGATAGTATCTCATAGTTAATTTTAGTTCAAGCTGTTATTACAATAAAAACCTAAGGAGTCAGGTCAGCAGGGCTGTCTGGTTTCTCAAGCCAAGCATCCCTTAGCCCTCTTTTTTCACAGAAACATGTGTCAGAGAAATCATTCATCCATCACTCAGGGTCTGCTGGACAGCCCCAGCAGACCCTTGCCTCAAAAATTAACCTACACAAACATTAACTCAAAATAGATCATAGATGTAAAAGGTGAAACTATGAGGCTCTTAGAAGAAAACAAAGGGGCAAATCTCCATGATTTTGAGTTAGCAATGATTTCTTAGATATAATGTCACAAGCGCAAGCAATAAAAACATTAAAAATAATTGGACTATATACTGTGATTGGCCTCAAGTACAGGCAGTATATTCCTGACTGACTCCTGATTGGTTTCATGAGTGCAGAGGATAGGATTTATTCTTTCTTTCTTTTTTCCCAGAGGGGAAGAAAGAAGGAGAGAGAGATAAAAACATCAATGATGAAAGAGAATCATTGATTTGCTGTCTCCTGCATGCCCCCTACAGGGGATCAAGCCAGCAACTCGGGCATGTGCCCAGACCCTGAATGAAACTGTGACCTCCTGGTTCATAGGTCAATGCTCAACCACTGAGGCACTGCGGCCGGACTTATTCATCCTTTTTACATGAACACCTAATGAGCCTACTGTACACCAGGCCCTGTCTGTATTGGATTGGGCCAAGAGATGACCCAGACAGACAAGACCATGGCTCTCTTAGAGTTACAGTCCATGGCATAGTCAGAGAAAAAACAATAAAATAAATAAATGAGATGATTTCAGAGGTGACCAAGGGCCATAACTAGTACAGCAAAGGAGAGGGAGGTAGAGGGTCAGGGAAGGTTTCTTTGAGGAGAACACATTTGAGCTAAGGATAAATTCAGTGTGAGGAGACTGGGTGGAGGGTGGAAGTTCCAAGCAAGAGGAACAACAAGGGCAAAGGCCCTGTGGGTGGGAAGGAATTTGATGCGTTCCAGGGCAGGATGGCTAGAATTTGGTAAGGCAGGAGGAAAGGGGACAGAAGGGTGGGAACAGACCAGGCAGAGCCTGAATGCCTGAGTGGGGATTTGATTTTATTCCAAGTACTGTGGGAACATGTTGGAAGATATCAGCTGGAGAGGGATATGTTCTTATTTACAATTTTGAGGTTCTTTGGCTTCCCTGAGCAGGATGGAGAATGGGATGCTTCAAGTTTCCACTCTCCTTATGGGTACAGAGTCTGGAAACTTTGTGTCTAGAGAGAAAGGGGCCAGGCTGAGATCATGTGGGCTCTGAGCATGGCAGGGGTGTATCTGGAACAGAGTAGGCCCCAGGGAATGTCAGATAAAAACAAGTCATATGAAACTATGAAATTGTGTGTATGTCCTTGTGTGTATGTGATATGTTGATGAACTCACCTGTGCCCTTTGTCTCCTGGGAAGTCATTGACCCTCAATGACTGAGGGTGGGCACTGGAAGTGGGGGCTGAGTAGGGCAATGCCAAGAATCAGAATATCCTCCATGTGTTCTTGCCTTTATAGTTCCAAATAATATCACAGGCCATCAAAACTGAGCCTCACAGCCCTAGCCGGTTTGGCTCAGTGGATAGAGCGTTAGCCTGTGGACCGAAGAGTCCCGGGTTCGATTCCAGTCAAGGGCACATACCTCGGTTGCAGGACCCTTCCCGGCCAGGGCCCTGGTGGGGCGCATGCAGAAGGCAACCAATCGATGTGTTTTTCTCACATTGATATTTCTCTCTGTCTTTCCCTCTCTCTAAAAAAATGGAAAAATATCCTCAGGTAAGGATTAAGAAAAAAACACTGAGCCCACATGCAGTCTTGCAAATACACAGCCATGTACTTACCTACATGAAAAACACATATATTTCTCTCTCTCTCTCTCTCTCTCTCTCTCTCTCTCTCACACACACACACACGCGCGCGCGCGCACACACACACACACACACACACACACACACAGTCTACAAACCAGCAGGTAGGTCCCTCTTAGAATTTCTTGGTTCAAAATTTTCAAGATTTCCTCTGTAATAAAATCCCATTGTAAGGAGCTAAAGCAGGGTGGGGAGGGGAGCACATAAATCCACTACTCTGTGGTGATCCCCTTTGGGTGAGCAATAAATAAGATTGGCTCAACAATCTCTTGGCTGGTGAGAATCTTGCCGGGAGAGTCTCTTCACTGGAAAGTCCTTTGCCTGGTGGGTCCACTTCCTGATGTGTCCCTTGTCTATAAAATAGTTTCTTGGTTGGAGGGTCTCTGTCTAATATTTCCCTTGGCTTTGCCAGATAAGCAGAGAAAGATGAAAATATATAATGATGAGGAAAGTTCTCCAGATTCCACATATTCTCAGCCAACTGGCACACAGAGAAAAATGTTCAGCTCTATTGCAGTTAGTCTTCCTGTTATTTTTCTGGCCACTGATGATGGAACAGAGATATCGTTTTATGAGATCAAACACAGTGAGGGGAGATCATTGAAAACCACAACAGGGATAGAGCAAGAACTGAAGGCCATAACCTCCACCCTCAAATCCCAAAGTAGAACAGAAGACAATGCAGGGAGTGGGGACTTTATGAGAGGTGTGTGTGTGTGTGTGTGTGTGTGTGTGTGTGTGTGTGTGTGTTTAGCAAGGTCTCAGGCAATAACCAACCTTGAAAGACATATGGAGGGTTTTAGCTTCCCAGCTCTCTCTGAGGGGGTCTTGAGTGACTAAACATCACAAGGGTCCTCAAACTTTCTCCTTTTATTTATTTTTTATACAAACTTTATTAAACAAAAGTAACAGGTAAAGTCAAACAGGTACTTATATTTAAGAGAAAAAGTAACTAGAAAAAATTTTATCTTAAGCACCTTACAGTAACCTACTTGTAGTTGCATTTAACAGAGCTCCGTTGCTGTGAAGAATACAGCTCATGCACAGGTATGGATGAATGATTTGTACATTTTTCAAGTATTCACTGAATACTACCTTCTATACACATACACATTAAATTTGAAAAAGATTTAATTGACGATCCCCAGATATCTTCATTTGTGTTGATCTTTTGGAAGAGGTCGTCTAAAGAGAAGAATATGAGGCTCTGGCTCATGAATCACGTCATGAACCCAGCCAAGACTCCGTTGAACACCAAGTCTCCTCCACTCCTCTTCTGACATCAGATGGGTTTTGGGTACGTGTTGGGAAAGTTCTCTGGGTAACATGACAGTACTCGTAGTGCTCCTCTAAGTATTTGTCTGAGTAGTAGAGCTGCTTCTGGGCCATCCTGCCAGCAGAGGAGCAGCGTCAAGGGCCACCACGGAGTGGGAGCAACAAACCAACCTTCTGCGGCCAGCCGGCCAAGGAAACACTCGACTGCAACGAAAACTTTCTCCTTTTAAAGCTGGACCAACAGCCAGCCCTTTTTAAAATTTTTAATTCCTGATTGGCTTTTTAATATTCTTTGGCAGCGCTCTCAGCATATTTTTTATTTGCAGTTGTTTTTCAATTCTAGGAGTGGGCCTTGAATGTGTCTGCTCCGTTGTTACAATTTCACTTCCACACAGGCTAGATCACATGGGTGGGGGTATCAAGTTAGGTCACAGAGTGGGTGGGGTAGGGGGTGGCTTCAGGGGACAGGAGGAGAGGTGTAAGGGGGTACTTAGAGACACAGTAGCCAAGTTCTCAAGGAAATGGACGATACTTCAGGAGGGCATGGTTAGCCCTGTTCATGGGCCCTCAGTCATTAGGAGAACCTCCAATGCTTTGCTCTAAACAGCGGTTCTCAACCTGTGGGTCGCGACCCCTTTGGGGGTTGAACAACCCTTTCACAGGGGTCGCCTAAGACCATCGGAAAACACATATATAATTGCATATTGTTTTGTGATTAATCATTATGCTTTAATTATGTTCAATTTGTAACAATGAAATTGGGGATCACCATAACATGAGGAACTGTATCAAAGGGTCGCAGCATTAGGAAGGTTGAGAACCACTGCTCTAAGAGGTGGGGAAGGTGAGAGAGGACAGGAGAAAGGCCAGGATACATGCTGATGGGACAGTAGAAGTGAAAGAACTCAATTGGAATCTTCTGAAGGGCTTCTTAAAACAGTTTCCCAAGCTACATCCCTAGAGATTGATTTAGTGAGTCTGAGGTAGGGCCAGCGAATCCACATTTCTAACAAATTTCTAGGTGTACCCTATATTGCTGGTACAGAGACCACAGTTTGAGATCTTCTAGGATAGCCACTCTTTTCAATATATCATCTTGGGGAAAGGAAGAAGCAGTGCTCCCAATCCCTGAGATTGAAGAAGACCAACCCATAGGACTAGGGAGAACCAATGACAGAGAAGCTTTTCTACATCCCTTCCAGAAAAGCAAAAGTACTAAATCCACCCAGCTCCCATAGAGGACCCAAATTTAAAAAGAGAGAGAACCATAGCTAAGATTTGGAAACAGCCTAAGTGCCCATCAGCAGATGAGTGGATTAGAAAACTGTGGTACATCTACACAATGGAATACTATGCTTAGGTAAAAAAGAAGGAACTCTTGCCTTTTGCAACAGCATGGATGGAACTGGAGAGCATTATGCTAAGTGAAATAAGCCAGTCAATGAAGGAAAAATACCACATGATCTCACTCATTTGTGGATTATAGAGAACAACATAGACTGATAAACAGGGACAGATCCAAAGACAGAGAAACAGTGATCAGACTATCACTCCCCAGAGGGAAAGTAAGGGAGGGAGGGGGTAAGGGGAAGAGATCAACCAAAGGACTTGTATGCATGCATATAAGCCAAACCAATGGACATGGACAACAGGGGGATGAGAACATGAGTGGGGGGGGGCGGTTAATAGGGGGGGATAAGGACACATTTGTAATACCTTAACTAATAAAGAATTTTTAAAAAAAAAAACTACAAGAACTAATAAATGAATTTGAAAAAGTAGCAGGACACAAAATTAATATTCAGATGTTGGTGGCATTTCTATGCACCAATAATGAACTATCAGAAAGAGGAACTAAAATTATTCTAGGAGAACCAAGATGTCTGCATAGGTAAACACCAGAGTTTGCTGCCTCGAACAACCACTTCAAAAATACAACTAAAAGCCAGAAAGGACATCATCCAGAACCACAGGAAGGCTGCCTGAGTGGAGAGAACCAAGATGGCGGCATAGGTAAACACCGGAGTTTGCTGCCTCGAACAACCACTTCAAAAATACAACTAAAAGACAGAAAGGACATCATCCAGAACCACAGGAAGGCTGCCTGAGTGGAAATTCTACAACTAGAAGGAAAGAGAAAAGCATACCGAGACTCAGAGGAGGCACAGTGCTGAAGTCAAATACTAAGGTGCGGAGGTGCGCGCAGAGCAGGCTGGCGGCTGAGGGCACGGTTGACGTTTTCAATCGGGAGGGAGTCCCAGACTCTGAGCTCCAGATCCGGGCGAGTCTCTAGGGACCCAGACTCAAACGGGAGAAGCAGGACTGTATGGCATTGGTCAGAACCCAAGGGCAGCTTTCTCTCCGAGGGGCTTGCAGCGATTACCCGGACACTGAGAAGCAAAGCCTCTGAGGGCAAGATTGAGAGCAGCCATAACTGCTAGCCCCACCCTGTTGATCCAGTGGGACCCACCCCGCCCAAGCCCTGCAGGGAGGCTTT